>NC_090440.1:1208786649-1209134149 GCF_031143425.1 Pleurodeles waltl
TTCGTACTCGTGGTAGATGAGAAGGTAGACGAGAGCAGGTAGGATGTTTAATTCGGGTTCCATGCTGTCCTCCTTCCTCCTGGAGTGCGTAGTGGTGAGCGTTTTCCCGTCTGTAGTCTGTTTCCGCCGTGTTTTTATCGGCGGTGCTCCCGCCCCAGAAAAGGTGGCGTATTGGTGAGTTGTAATAGTGTGGGCGGTACATTGTCTGCCGCCTGTCTGTTGGCGGTGACCGCCGCGCTGTTTGTTTGTACCGCCGTGGCGGTCGGAGTGTTAAGGTGGCTGTCTGTGTTGGCGGTTCCCGCCAGGCTCAGAATCCCATTTTTTTTACCGCCAGCCTGTTGGCGGGTTGGCCGCCGCTTTAACACCGACCGCCAGGGTTAGAATCACCCCCTTAGTGTGTGGGCACCCTCGCACTAGCCAAGGTGCCCCAACATTGTTAAGGGAACTTTGTGAGTACGGGGACACCATTACACGCGTTCACTGCACATAGTCCACTACCTATGTGTAGCGTCACAATGGTAACTCTGAACATGGCCATGTAACATGTCTAAGATCATGGAATTGTCACCCCAATGCCATTCTGGTATTGGGGGGGAACAATTCCATGATTCCCCGGGTCTCTAGCACAGAACCCGGGTACTGCCAAACTGCCTTTCCGGGGTTTCCACTGCAGCTGCTGCTGCTGCCAACCCCGTAGACAGGATTCTGCCCTGCTGGGGTCTGGGCAGCCCCGGCCCAGGAAGGTAGAACAAAGGATTACCTCTGAGAGAGGGTGTTACACCCTCTCCCTTTGGAAATAGGTGTGAAGTGCTGGGAGGAGTAGCCTCCTCCAGCCTCTGGAAATGCTTTGATGGGCACAGATGGTGCCCATCTCTGCATAAGCCAGTCTACACCAGTTCAGGGATCCCCCAGCCCTGCTCTGGCGCAAAACTGGACAAAGGAAAGAGGAGTGACCACTCCCCTGACCAGTACCTCCCAGGGGAGGTCTCCAGAGCTTCTCCAGTGTGTCCCAGACCTCTGCCATCTTGGATTCAGAGGTGTTGGGGGCACACTGGACTGCTCTGTGTGGGCAGTGCCAGCAGGTTACGTCAGAGACCCCTCCTGATAGGTTCTTACCTTTCTTGGTAGCCAATCCTCCTTTCTTGGTAGCCAAACCTCCTTTTCTGGCTATTTAGGGTCTCTCCTCTGGGCTATTCCTCAGATAACGAATAATGCAAGAGCTCACCAGAGTTCCTCTGCACTTCCCTCTTCGACTTCTGCCAAGGATTGACCGCTGACTGCTCCAGGACGCCTGCAAAACCACAACAAAGTAGCAAGATGACTACCAGCAACATTATAGTGCCTCATCCTGCTGGCTTTCTCGACTGTTTCCTGGTGGTGCATGCTCTGAGGGCTGTCTGCCTTCACCCTGCACTGGAAGCCAAGAAGAAATCTCCCGTGGGTCGACAGAGTCTTCCCCCTGCTAACGCAGGCACCAAAAGACTGCATCACCGGTCCTCTGGGTCCCCTCTCATCCTGACGAGCATGGGCCCTGGAACACAGGAGCTGGATCCAAGTGTCTTCCACAGTCCAGTGGCCCTTGTGTCCAAATTTGGTGGAGATAAGTCCTTGCCTCCCCACGCCAGACAGCAAACCTGTGTACTGCTTGATTTGCAGCTGCTCCGGCTTCTGTGCACTTTTCCAAAGATTCCTTTGTGCACAGCCTAGCCTGGGTCCCCAGCACTCTGTCCTGCAGTGCTCAACCCGCTGAGTTGGACTCCGACGTCCTGGGACCCTCCTTTTGTGACGCTGAGTTCACAGATCTTCTAAGTGCCTGCTCTGGTACTTCTGCGGGTGCTGCCTGCTTCTGCGGGGGCTCTCTGAGTTGCTGAGCACCCCCTCTGTCTCCTCCTCCAAGGGGCGACATCCTGGTCCTTCCTGGTCTTCAGCAGCACCCAAAAACCTCTACCGTGACCCTTGCAGCTAGCAAGGTTTGTTTGCGGAATTTCTGCGTGGAAACACTTCTGTGACATCCAGCACGCCATGGGACATCTTCCATCCAAAGGAAAAGTTCCTAGCCCATTTGGTTGTTGAAGAATCTTTGGCTTCTTTCACCCGGAGGCAGCCCTTTTGCACCTTCATCTGGGGTTTCCTGGGCTCCTGCCCCCCCTGGACACTATTGCGACTGTTGGACTTGATCCCCTTCCTTTTCAGGTCCTCAGGTCCAGGAATCCGTCTTCAGTGTTTTGCTGGTGCTTGTGGTTCTTGCAGAATCCCCCTATCACGACTATTGTGTCTTTCTGGGGTAGTAGGGTAATGTTGGACCCATTTCTAACAGGTAACTTTACTCCTACTTTCTAGGGTCTTGGGGTGGGGTATTTTGGACACCCTTACTGTTTTCTCACAGTCCCAGCGACCCTCTACAATCCCCCATAGGTCTCCCATAGGTCTGGGGTCCATTTGTGATTCGCATTCCACTTTGGGAGTATATGGTTTGTGTTGTCCCTAAACCTATGTTTACCTATTGCATCCTATTGTGATTCTACATTGTTTGCACTACTTTTCCTACTGTTACTTACCTGTTTTGGATTTGTGTACATATAACTTGTGTATATAACATACCTCCTAAGTGAGGGTATTCTCTGAGATTATTTTGGCATATTGTCACTAAAATAAAGTAACTTTGTTTTTAGTAACTCTGAGTATTGTGTTTTCTTATGATATTGTGCTATATGATATAAGTGGTATAGTAGGAGCTTTGCATGTCTCCTAGTTCAGCCTAAGCTGCTTTGCCATAGCTACCTTCTATCAGCCTAAGCTGCTGGCAACACCTCTATTCTACTAATAAGGGATAACTGGACCTGGCACAGGGTGTAAGTTCCACAAGGTACCCACTATAAGCCAGGCCAGCCTCCTACAACTGGGAAGAGGCACTGATCTTCCCCAGAGATGTGGCCGATTAGGTCACGTTTAAAATTCTACATAGGGTATACTATGATACACAAAGACTACATTTGATGGGGAGGGCGAGACACCCGGACTGCATTAGAGGTTGTGGTACTGTTGGATCCTTCTTTCATGTTGTATGGGAATGTCCCAAGATTAAAGAGTTCTGGAGTGAGGTGATGGGAGAGCTGGCGGGAGTGCTGTCCGTGCAGATTCCCTTAGATCCCAAGTATATTCTATTGGGAATACCTAATGTAATTGACTTGCCCCGGAGAAAGCTTACGCTGTGTGGACTGGGACTGATGGTAGCCAAAAGGGATATAGCCCGCCTTTGGGGCTCAGAGAAGTGCCCTTCGGTGGAGGTGTGGAGGAGGGGGATGGACGGGTTCATGATGGGGGAAAAAGTGACATACACGAATAGAGGATGCCGGTGGAAGTTCCAAAGGATATGGGGAGCATGGATGACGTATTATTGCTTGGAGATATAATCGCCCGGCGATTATGGACTCATGGGGGATGAGGGAGATACTCCTTGGCACATGGCAACAGGAGAGACCTCAGAGAAAAATGAGCGTGCTAAGACAACTAAACTAAGAGACTGTTCAATGTGCTGATGGGTGCTGTATGGGGGTTTGGTTGGAGAGGGAGGGCTGGGGAAGTTTGACATACGTTTTTAGTTTGGGCGCATTGCAAAGAGATTGCCATGTAATGTCTATCTGGCTATGTTATGTCTCTGTTAAAACTCAAATAATTTTTTTTATTTAAAAATAAAAATAAAAACATTGATGGACTCTTTGTATACCATTGTGAACCTCAGCATTGTGCCAAAACTCTGTCTCTGAACATGAATGAGAACAAGAACTGTCAGTCCTCGTGGACTGTGAAAGAAAGAAACATTCCTTCTGCCATTAATAGACTTTGAAAAAGTACGACATGGAACAACAATGTGGTTAATCTTTCAAAGATCGTACACAGTCCGATATATACCATTCAATTTTTGTAAGCCCGTGATCGGAGTGTTAGAATGGCTAACAACAGTTTCTTTTAGTATTCCTTTCCTCACCATGATTTCAATTACTGGTGTTATTCCTGACAATGTCTCAGGTTTCAAATTACATGGTGGTGTTCTCAGGTACACAACATTTGTTTTCACCATGATTCAGACTAGTTCTACACCTTTGATTACTCTGCTATCTCTTTTAAATCAGGAACTAAATCCTCTACTGTTCTCACTGGATACAATCCTGCAGCTAAATGTGGCATATTAATCATGGGTTTGAAACTGAACACCATCCAGTGTGCAGTAAATTGTGCAATTGAATTTGCTCAACAGGCTCTCCTGACAGATTTACTGGGCTCGAATCACAAACAGCAAATTGGAGGTTTTCCTCAAATGAACCTGTTCTTACAGAGACTTTCTCCGAGACTGGGTTTTCTATTTGTTTATTTGTACGTCCTACAACTTGGATTTTCTTTACTGAGAGGGGAAGGTCTGTGACTTCCGCTGTTCTAACAGTAGATCTGGTATCTCCAGTGTGGATAACAAATGATACTTGGTGGCCATTAACTTCTACTTTGACAAATGGTCCCCTCTGGTCTACATCTAAGACTGCGCCAAGTACACGAGTTTCTTCCCCCCTGAGGCACCATCATTTGGATCTCATCTACAGGTTTGGTCTGCTAGCAAATCACATTCTGCTATATGTGCATACTAATCTCTGGTCTCAACCCAAGAACAAACTGCAGGAAAGTACCATCTTGCCTGGCATGTTACCTCCATTTTTACATGTATGTCAGTTTTTTTTGCCTGTCTCACTAGGATCTTGCTAACCAGGACCCCAGTGCTCATAGTTTGTGGCCCGAATGTGTATACCTGTGTAGTGATTAACTGTGTCACTGAGGCTCTGCTAACCAGAACCTCAGTGCTTATGCTCTCTCCGCCTTTAAATTTGTCACTATAGGCTACTGACCACTTTTACCAATCTCAATTGGCACACTGTGTAGGAAAGTACCATCTTGCCTGGCATGTTACCCCCATTTTTCACTGTATATATGTTGTTTTAGTTGTATGTGTCACTGGGACCCTGGTAACCCAGGGCCCCAGTGCTCATAAGTGTGCCTGAATGTGTTACCTGTGTAGTGACTAACTGTCTCACTGAGGCTCTGCTAATCAGAACCTCAGTGGTTATGCTCTCTCATTTCTTTCCAAATTGTCACTAACAGGCTAGTGACCATTTTTACCAATTTACATTGGCTTACTGGAACACCCTTATAATTCCCTAGTATATGGTACTAAGGTACCCAGGGTATTGGGGTTCCAGGAGATCCCTATGGGCTGCAGCATTTCTTTTGCCACCCATAGGGAGCTCTGACAATTCTTACACAGGCCTGCCACTGCAGCCTGAGTGAAATAACGTCCACGTTATTTCACAGCCATTTTACACTGCACTTAAGTAACTTATAAGTCACCTATATGTCTAACCTTTACCTGGTAAAGGTTAGGTGCAAAGTTACTTAGGGGGTGATTCTGATTCTGGCGGGCGGCGGAGGCCGCCCGCCAGAATTCCGCCCTCCAAAATACCGCGCCGCGGTCAAAAGACCGCGGTGGGTATTTCAAGTTTTCCCCTGGGCTGGCGGGCGGCCGCCAAAAGGCCGCCCGCCAGCCCAGGGGAAAACGACCTTCCCACGAGGATGCCGGCTCGTAATCGAGCCGGCGGAGTGGGAAGGTGCGACGGGTGCATTTGCACCCGTCGCGTATTTCACTGTCTGCCAAGCAGACAGTGAAATACTTGTAGGGGCCCTCTTACGGGGGCCCCTGCAGTGCCCATGCCAGTGGCATGGGCACTGCAGGGGCCCCCAGGGGCCCCGCGACCCCCCCTACCGCCATCCGGTTCCCGGCGGGCGGACCGCCGGGAACTGGATGGCGGTAGGGGGGGTCGGAATCCCCTCGGCGGCGCAGCTAGCTGCGCCGCCTTGGAGGATTCAACAGGGCAGCGGTACACTGGCGGGAGCCCGCCAGTGTTGCCGGTCTGACCGCGGCTTTACCGCCGCGGTCAGAATGCCCTGCGGGGCACCGACGGCCTATCGGCGGTGCTCCCGCCGACCCTGGCCCCGGCGGTCTAAGACCGCCGGGGTCAGAATCACCCCCTTAGTGTGAGGGCACCCTGGCACTAGCCAAGGTGCCGCCACATTGTTCAGAACCAATTCCCTGAACTTTGTGAGTGCGGGGACACCATTACACGCGTGCACTACATATAGGTCACTACCTATATGTAGCTTCACAATGGTAACTCCGAATATGGCCATGTAACATGTCTATGATCATAGAATTGCCCCCTCTATGCCATCCTGGCATAGTTGGCACAATCCCATGATCCCAGTGGTCTGTAGCACAGACCCTGGTACTGCCAAACTGCCCTTCCTGGGTTTTTACTTCAGCTGCTGCTGCTGCCAACCCCTCAGACAGGCATCTGCCCTCCTGGGGTCCAGCCAGGCCTGGCCCAGGATGGCAGAACAAAGAACTTCCTCTGAGAGAGGGTGTGACACCCTCTCCCTTTGGAAAATGATGTGAAGGCAGGGGAGGAGTAGCCTCCCCCAGCCTCTGGAAATGCTTTCTTGGGCACAGATGTGCCCAATTCTGCATAAGCCAGTCTACACCGGTTCAGGGGACCCCTTAGCCTTGCTCTGGCGCGAAACTGGACAAAGGAAAGGGGAGTGACCACTCCCCTGACCTGCACCTCCCCTGGGAGGTGTCCAGAGCTCCTCCCGTGTGCTCCAGACCTCTGCCATCTTGGAAACAGAGGTGCTGCTGGCACACTGGACTGCTCTGAGTGGCCAGTGCCACCAGGTGACGTCAGAGACTCCTTGTGATAGGCTCCTTCAGGTGTTGCTAGCCTATCCTCTCTCCTAGGTAGCCAAACCCTCTTTTCTGGCTATTTAGGGTCTCTGTCTCTGGGGAAACTTTAGATAACGAATGCAAGAGCTCATCCGAGTTCCTCTGCATCTCTCTCTTCACCTTCTGCCAAGGAATCGACTGCTGACCGCGCTGGAAGCCTGCAAACCTGCAACATAGTAGCAAAGACGACTACTGCAACTCTGTAACGCTGACCCTGCCGCCTTCTCGACTGTTTTCCTGCTTGTGCATGCTGTGGGGGTAGTCTGCCTCCTCTCTGCACCAGAAGCTCCGAAGAAATCTCCTGTGGGTCGACGGAATCTTCCCCCTCCAACCGCAGGCACCAAAAAGCTGCATTACCGGTCTCTTGGGTCTCCTCTCAGCACAACGAGCGAGGTCCCTCGAATCCAGCAACTCTGTCCAAGTGACCCCCACAGTCCAGTGACTCTTCAGTCCAAGTTTGGTGGAGGTAAGTCCTTGCCTCACCTCGCTGGGCTGCATTGCTGGGAACCGTGACTTTTGCAGCTACTCCGGCCCCTGTGCACTTCCGGCGGAAATCCTTTGTGCACAGCCAAGCCTGGGTCCACGGCACTCTAACCTGCATTGCACGACTTTCTAAGTTGGTCTCCGGCGACGTGGGACTCCTTTGTGCGACTTCGGGTGAGCACCGTTTCACGCATCCTCGTAGTGCCTGTTTCTGGCACTTCTCCGGGTGCTACCTGCTTCAGAGAGGGCTCCTTGTCTTGCTCGACGTCCCCTCTCTCTGCTGGTCCAATTGCGACCTCCTGGTCCCTCCTGGGCCTCAGCAGCGTCCAAAAACGCTAACCGCACGATTTGCAGCTAGCAAGGTTTGTTGGCGTTCTTTTGGCGGGAAAACACTTCTGCACGACTCTCCACGGCGAGAGGGATCCGTCCACCAACGGGGAAGTCTCTAGCCCTTTTCGTTCCTGCAGAAACCTCAGCTTCTTCTGTCCAGTAGAAGCTTCTTTGCACCCGCAGCTGGCATTTCCTGGGCATCTGCCCATCTCCGACTTGCTTGTGACTTTTGGACTTGGTCCCCTTGTTCCACAGGTACCCTAGATTGGAAATCCACAGTTGTTGCATTGCTGGTTTGTGTCTTTCCTGCATTATTCCTCTAACACGAGTTCTTTGTCCTTAGGGGAACTTTAGTGCACTTTGCACTCACTTTTCAGGGTCTTGGGGAGGGTTATTTTTCTAACTCTCACTATTTTCTAATAGTCCCAGCGACCCTCTACAAGGTCACATAGGTTTGGGGTCCATTCGTGGTTCGCATTCCACTTTTGGAGTATATGGTTTGTGTTGCCCCTATCCCTATGTTTCCCCATTGCATCCTATTGTAACTATACATTGTTTGCACTGTTTTCTAAGACTATACTGCATATTTTTGCTATTGTGTATATATATCTTGTGTATATTTCCTATCCTCTCACTGAGGGTACACTCTAAGATACTTTGGCATATTGTCATAAAAATAAAGTACCTTTATTTTTAGTATAACTGTGTATTGTGTTTTCTTATGATATTGTACATATGACACTAAGTGGTACTGTAGTAGCTTCACACGTCTCCTAGTTCAGCCTAAGCTGCTCTGCTAAGCTACCATTATCTATCAGCCTAAGGTGCTAGACACCCTATACACTAATAAGGGATAACTGGGCCTGGTGCAAGGTGCAAGTACCCCTAGGTACTCACTACAAGCCAGTCCAGCCTCCTACATTGGTTGTGCAGCGGTGGGATAAGTGCTTTGAGACTACTTACCACTCTTGTCATTGTACTTTTCGTAAGAGAAAAATATACAAAACAAGGTCAGTGTATATACACATAGCCAAAAAGTTTTGCATTTCCTCTTTTCACTCTTTTCTAAGTGCTGAAAAGTACTTCTAACTTTCTAAAAAGTTCTAAAAGGTTTAAAAAGTTTTTTTTCTCTGTCTTTCTAAAAGCTCTGACAAACTTTTTATCTTTTACTATCACTTTAACTCTCTCTAAAAATGTCTGGCACAGGCCAAAATGTTGATCTGTCCAAACTTGCATATGATCACCTTAGCTGGAAAGGAGCAAGGAGTCTCTGCATAGAGAGAGGTTTGAGTGTAGGGAAGAATCCTTCCTTAGAACTGTTAATTAACATGCTTAGAGTACCGGATAAGGCCATAAGTGCCCCATCTGTTGAAAAAGTAGCTAATGGTTCTCAATCTGATCCAGGGACTCCCCCAGGAAAAGATTCAGGAAAGAAACTTCCTAGCCTGCCCATTACTAGACAGTCTAGCATAGTTGGTAATGATGATGAGCCACACCATATAAATAGTGTTGTCTCACATCATAGCAAAAGCATTTATTCTCACCATACTGGTAGTGATGTTTCTGTTAGCCAAGCTGTTAGGGTGGCTTCTGTAAGGGACAGGTCTCCTTCTGTCCATTCTCACCATACTTCTGTTTCAAGGCATGTCCCTCCCACCCACCCTGATGACAGATTGTTAGAAAGGGAGCTCAATAGATTGAGAGTGAAACAAACCAGACTGAAGCTCGAGAAGCACCAACTGGATTTGGATAGACAGACTTTAGAAGTAGAGAAGGAGAGACAGAAACTGGGTTTAGAAACCCATCGTGGCAGCAGCAGTATTCCCCATAGTCATCCTGTAAAAGAGCATGATTCCAGGAATCTGCACAAGATAGTTCCCCCTTACAAGGAGGGGGATGACATTAACAAGTGGTTTGCTGCACTTGAGAGGGCCTGTGTTGTACAGGATGTCCCTCAAAGGCAGTGGGCTGCTATCCTATGGCTATCATTTAGTGGAAAAGGTAGGGATAGGCTCCTTACTGTGAAAGAAAATGATGCTAATAATTTCCAAGTTCTTAAGAATGCACTCCTGGATGGTTATGGCTTAACCACTGAACAATACAGGATAAAGTTCAGAGAGACCAAAAAGGAGTCTTCACAAGACTGGGTTGATTTCATTGACCATTCAGTGAAGGCCTTGGAGGGGTGGTTACATGGCAGTAAAGTTACTGATTATGACAGCCTGTATAACTTGATCCTGAGAGAGCATATTCTTAATAATTGTGTGTCTGATTTGTTGCACCAGTACTTGGTGGACTCTGATCTGACCTCTCCCCAAGAATTGGGAAAGAAGGCAGACAAATGGGTCAGAACAAGGGTGAACAGAAAAGTTCATACAGGGGGTGACAAAGATGGCAACAAAAAGAAGGATGGTAAGTCTTCTGACAAGGGTGGGGACAAATCTAAAAATGAGTCTTCATCAGGCCCACAAAAACACTCTGGTGGGGGTGGTGGGCCCAAATCCTCTTTTAATCAGAACAAGGAAAAGAAACCATGGTGCTATTTATGTAAAATAAAAGGCCATTGGACAACAGATCCCAGTTGTCCAAAGAAAGGCACCAAGCCTCCTACCACTACAACCCCTACTGCTACACCTAGTGTCCCTACTAATAGCAGTGGTGGTGGGAGCAAACCTACTAATAGCCAATCCAAGGGAGTAGCTGGGCTCACTATTGGTAACTTAGTTGGGGTTGGCCTTGTTAGGGAGGCCACAGAGGCTGTGTTAGTCTCTGAGGGGGCTATTGATTTAGCCACCTTAGTTGCTTGTCCCCTTAATATGGATAAGTACAAGCAGCTACCCCTAATAAATGGTGTTGAGGTTCAGGCCTACAGGGACACTGGTGCCAGTGTGACCATGGTCATAGAGAAACTGGTCCACCCTGAACAACACCTACTTGGTCACCAGTACCAAGTAACCGATGCTCACAACAACACACTTAGCCACCCCATGGCTGTTGTTAATCTCAACTGGGGGGGGGGTTACTGGTCCAAAGAAAGTTGTGGTAGCTTCAGATTTACCTGTAGACTGTCTATTAGGGAATGATTTGGAGATATCAGCTTGGTCAGATGTGGAGTTGGAGGCCCATGCAGCAATGCTGGGCATCCCAGGGCATATTTTTGCTTTGACAAGGGCTCAGGCCAAAAAGCAAAAAGGACAGGGAAGCTTGGATCCTGGAACAATGGACCAAGTGCTCCTTAAAGCTAGGGCTAGTAGAAGCAAACCACTTCCTACTATCCCTCCCTCTACAGTGGATTCTACTTCTGAGGAAGAAGAATTCCCTCCCTGTGCAGAACCTACACCAGAGGAGCTGGAAGCAGACACTGCTGAGCTTTTGGGTGAAGGGGGGCCTGCCAGAGAGGAGCTGAGTGTGGCACAGCAAACCTGTCCCACATTAGAGGGTCTCAGACAGCAAGCTGTCAAACAGGCTAATGGGGATGTCAGTGACTCTCACAGAGTTTACTGGGAGGACAACCTCTTGTACACTGAGCATAGGGATCCTAAACCTGGAGCTGCCAGGAGATTAGTGATTCCTCAGGAGTACAGAAAGTTCCTCCTAACCCTGGCACATGACATTCCCCTAGCTGGACACCTGGGGCAAATGAAAACTTGGGACAGACTGGTTCCATTGTTTCATTGGCCTAGGATGTCTGAGGACACAAAGGAATTTTGTAAGTCCTGTGAAACCTGTCAAGCCAGTGGCAAGACAGGTGGCACCCCAAAGGCACCCCTTATTCCACTGCCTGTGGTTGGGGTTCCCTTTGAAAGGGTAGGGGTTGACATAGTTGGCCCCCTTGACCCTCCTACTGCTTCAGGCAATAGATTTATCTTGGTGGTAGTGGACCATGCCACAAGATATCCTGAAGCTATTCCTTTAAGGACCACTACAGCACCTGCAGTGGCAAAGGCCCTCCTGGGAATATTTTCCAGGGTGGGCTTCCCAAAGGAAGTAGTATCAGACAGGGGAAGCAATTTCATGTCTGCATACTTAAAGGCCATGTGGAAGGAGTGTGGTGTAACGTACAAGTTCACTACACCCTATCATCCACAAACAAATGGACTGGTGGAGAGATTTAATAAAACTCTCAAAGGCATGATTATGGGTCTCCCTGAAAAACTCCGCAGGAGATGGGATATCCTTCTACCATGCCTCCTTTTTGCCTACAGGGAGGTACCCCAGAAAGGAGTGGGCTTCAGCCCCTTTGAACTTCTTTTTGGACACCCTGTTAGGGGTCCACTCACACTTGTAAAGGAGGGTTGGGAACAACCTTTAAAAGCTCCTAAGCAGGATATTATGGATTATGTACTTGGCCTCAGATCAAGGATGGCTGAGTACATGAAAAAGGCCAGTAAAAACCTTCAGGCCAGCCAAGAGCTCCAGAAGCAATGGCATGATCAGAAGGCTGTTTTGGTTCAGTACCAACCAGGGCAGAAAGTGTGGGTCTTGGAGCCTGTGGCCCCAAGAGCACTCCAAGATAAATGGAGTGGTCCCCACACAATTGTTGAAAAGAAGGGAGAAGTCACCTATTTAGTTGACTTAGGCACTGCCAGGAGTCCCCTTAGGGTGCTCCATGTCAACCGCCTGAAACCCTACTATGACAGGGCTGATCTCACCCTGCTCATGGCAACTGATGAGGGACAGGAAGAAGACAGTGATCCTCTACCTGATCTCTTCTCTTCCACAGAACAAGATGATCTTGTGGAAGGTGTAGTTTTGGCTGATTGTCTTACTGCTGAGCAGAAAGATAATTGCATAAATCTCCTAGATCAATTCTCTGAACTCTTCTCTACTGTGCCAGGTACCACTTCTTGGTGTGAGCACACTATAGATACTGGAGACAGTTTACCTGTCAAAAGTAAGATCTATAGGCAGCCTGACCATGTCAGGGACTGCATAAAGCAAGAGGTCCAGAAAATGTTAGAACTAGGAGTAGTTGAGCACTCTGACAGTCCATGGGCTTCTCCTGTGGTACTGGTACCAAAACCCCATTCCAAAGATGGAAAGAAGGAAATGCGGTTTTGTGTAGACTATAGAGGTCTCAACTTGGTAACCAAAACTGATGCTCACCCTATACCCAGGACAGATGAGCTCATAGATACACTGGCATCTGCCAAGTATCTAAGCACTTTTGACTTGACTGCAGGGTATTGGCAGATCAAATTGTCAGAAGATGCTAAACCTAAGACTGCATTTTCAACCATTGGAGGACATTACCAGTTTACTGTAATGCCTTTTGGTTTGAAAAATGCACCTGCCACTTTTCAGAGGTTGGTGAACACAGTCCTGCAAGGGCTGGAAGCTTTCAGTGCAGCATATTTGGACGATATAGCTGTCTTTAGCTCCAGCTGGGATGATCACCTGGTCCACCTATGGAAAGTTTTGGAGGCCCTGCAAAAGGCAGGCCTCACTATCAAGGCTTCAAAGTGCCAGATAGGGCAGGGTAAGGTGGTTTATCTGGGACACCTTGTTGGTGGGGAACAGATTGCACCACTTCAGGGGAAAATCCAAACAATTATTGATTGGGTTCCCCCTACCACTCAGACTCAGGTGAGAGCCTTCCTAGGCCTCACTGGGTATTACAGGAGGTTCATTAAGAACTATGGCTCCATTGCAGCCCCTCTTAATGACCTCACATCCAAGAAAATGCCTAAAAAGGTATTATGGACAGCAAACTGTCAGAAAGCTTTTGAGGAGCTGAAGCAGGCCATGTGCTCTGCACCTGTCCTTAAAAGCCCTTGTTACTCTAAAAAATTCTATGTCCAAACTGATGCATCTGAATTAGGAGTAGGGGCAGTCCTATCACAACTTAATTCTGAGGGCCAGGATCAACCTGTTGCTTTTATTAGTAGGAGGTTGACCCCTAGAGAAAAGCGTTGGTCTGCCATTGAGAGGGAGGCCTTTGCTGTGGTCTGGGCACTGAAGAAGTTGAGGCCATACCTGTTTGGCACTCACTTCATTGTTCAGACAGACCACAAACCTCTACTTTGGCTAAAACAAATGAAAGGTGAAAATCCTAAATTGTTGAGGTGGTCCATATCCCTACAGGGAATGGACTATACAGTGGAACATAGACCTGGGAGTAGCCACTCCAATGCAGATGGACTCTCCAGATATTTCCACTTAGACAATGAAGACTCATCAGGTCATGGCTAGTCTTATTGTCCTTCGTTTGGGGGGGGGTTGTGTAGGAAAGTACCATCTTGCCTGGCATGTTACCCCCATTTTTCACTGTATATATGTTGTTTTAGTTGTATGTGTCACTGGGACCCTGGTAACCCAGGGCCCCAGTGCTCATAAGTGTGCCTGAATGTGTTACCTGTGTAGTGACTAACTGTCTCACTGAGGCTCTGCTAATCAGAACCTCAGTGGTTATGCTCTCTCATTTCTTTCCAAATTGTCACTAACAGGCTAGTGACCATTTTTACCAATTTACATTATAAATATATATATATTTACATTATTATTTACCCTTATAATTCCCTAGTATATGGTACTAAGGTACCCAGGGTATTGGGGTTCCAGGAGATCCCTATGGGCTGCAGCATTTCTTTTGTCACCCATAGGGAGCTCTGACAATTCTTACACAGGCCTGCCACTGCAGCCTGAGTGAAATAACGTCCACGTTATTTCACAGCCATTTTACACTGCACTTAAGTAACTTATAAGTCACCTATATGTCTAACCTTTACCTGGTAAAGGTTAGGTGCAAAGTTACTTAGTGTGAGGGCACCCTGGCACTAGCCAAGGTGCCCCCACATTGTTCAGAGCCAATTCCCTGAACTTTGTGAGTGCGGGGACACCATTACACGCGTGCACTACATATAGGTCACTACCTATATGTAGCTTCACAATGGTAACTCCGAATATGGCCATGTAACATGTCTATGATCATGGAATTGCCCCCTCTATGCCATCCTGGCATAGTTGGCACAATCCCATGATCCCAGTGGTCTGTAGCACAGACCCTGGTACTGCCAAACTGCCCTTCCTGGGGTTTCACTGCAGCTGCTGCTGCTGCCAACCCCTCAGACAGGCATCTGCCCTCCTGGGGTCCAGCCAGGCCTGGCCCAGGATGGCAGAACAAAGAACTTCCTCTGAGAGAGGGTGTGACACCCTCTCCCTTTGGAAAATGGTGTGAAGGCAGGGGAGGAGTAGCCTCCCCCAGCCTCTGGAAATGCTTTCTTGGGCACAGATGTGCCCAATTCTGCATAAGCCAGTCTACACCGGTTCAGGGGACCCCTTAGCCCTGCTCTGGCGCGAAACTGGACAAAGGAAAGGGGAGTGACCACTCCCCTGACCTGCACCTCCCCTGGGAGGTGTCCAGAGCTCCTCCAGTGTGCTCCAGACCTCTGCCATCTTGGAAACAGAGGTGCTGCTGGCACACTGGACTGCTCTGAGTGGCCAGTGCCACCAGGTGACGTCAGAGACTCCTTGTGATAGGCTCCTTCAGGTGTTGCTAGCCTATCCTCTCTCCTAGGTAGCCAAACCCTCTTTTCTGGCTATTTAGGGTCTCTGTCTCTGGGGAAACTTTAGATAACGAATGCAAGAGCTCATCCGAGTTCCTCTGCATCTCTCTCTTCACCTTCTGATAAGGAATCGACTCCTGCAAACCTGCAACATAGTAGCAAAGACGACTACTGCAACTCTGTAACGCTGATCCTGCCGCCTTCTCGCCTGTTTTCCTGCTTGTGCATGCTGTGGGGGTAGTCTGCCTCCTCTCTGCACCAGAAGCTCCGAAGAAATCTCCCGTGGGTCGACGGAATCTTCCCCCTGCAACCGCAGGCACCAAAAAGCTGCATTACCGGTCCCTTGGGTCTCCTCTCAGCACGACAAGCGAGGTCCCTCGAATCCAGCAACTCTGTCCAAGTGACCCCCACAGTCCAGTGACTCTTCAGTCCAAGTTTGGTGGAGGTAAGTCCTTGCCTCACCTCGCTGGGCTGCATTGCTGGGAACCGCGACTTTGCAGCTACTCCGGCCCCTGTGCACTTCCGGTGGAAATCCTTTGTGCACAGCCAAGCCTGGGTCCACGGCACTCTAACCTGCATTGCACGACTTTCTAAGTTGGTCTCCGGCGACGTGGGACTCCTTTGTGCAACTTCGGCGAGCACCGTTTCACGCATCCTCGTAGTGCCTGTTTCTGGCACTTCTCCGGGTGCTACCTGCTTCAGAGAGGGCTCCTTGTCTTGCTCGACGTCCCCTCTCTCTGCTGGTCCAATTTGCGACCTCCTGGTCCCTCCTGGGCCTCAGCAGCGTCCAAAAACGCTAACCACACGATTTGCAGCTAGCAAGGCTTGTTGGCGTTCTTTCGGCGGGAAAACACTTTTGCACAACTCTCCACGGCGAGAGGGATCCGTCCACCAAAGGGGAAGTCTCTAGCCCTTTTCGTTCATGCAGAAACCTCAGCTTCTTCTGTCCAGTAGAAGCTTCTTTGCACCCGCAGCTGGCATTTCCTGGGCATCTGCCCATCTCCGACTTGCTTGTGACTTTTGGACTTGGTCCCCTTGTTCCACAGGTACCCTAGATTGGAAATCCACAGTTGCTGCATTGTTGGTTTGTGTCTTTCCTGCATTATTCCTCTAACACGACTTCTTTGTCCTTAGGGGAACTTTAGTGCACTTTGCACTCACTTTTCAGGGTCTTGGGGAGGGTTATTTTTCTAACTCTCACTATTTTCTAATAGTCCCAGCGACCCTCTACAAGGTCACATAGGTTTGGGGTCCATTCGTGGTTCGCATTCCACTTTTGGAGTATATGGTTTGTGTTGCCCCTATCCCTATGTTTCCCCATTGCATCCTATTGTAACTCTACATTGTTTGCACTGTTTTCTAAGACTATACTGCATATTTTTGCTATTGTGTATATATATCTTGTGTATATTTCCTATCCTCTCACTGAGGGTACACTCTAAGATACTTTGGCATATTGTCATAAAAATAAAGTACCTTTAGTTTTAGTATAACTGTGTATTGTGTTTTCTTATGATATTGTGCATATGACACTAAGTGGTACTGTAGTAGCTTCACACGTCTCCTAGTTCAGCCTAAGCTGCTCTGCTAAGCTACCATTATCTATCAGCCTAAGCTGCTAGACACCCTATACACTAATAAGGGATAACTGGGCCTGGTGCAAGGTGCAAGTACCCCTTGGTACTCACTACAAGCCAGTCCAGCCTCCTACATTGGTTGTGCAGTGGTGGGATAAGTGCTTTGAGACTACTTACCACTCTAGTTCCAAAGATGGAAAGAAGGAAATGCGGTTTTGTGTAGACTATAGAGGTCTCAACTTGGTAACCAAAACTGATGCTCACCCTATACCCAGGACAGATGAGCTCATAGATACACTGGCATCTGCCAAGTATCTAAGCACTTTTGACTTGACTGCAGGGTATTGGCAGATCAAATTGTCAGAAGATGCTAAACCTAAGACTGCATTTTCAACCATTGGAGGACATTACCAGTTTACTGTAATGCCTTTTGGTTTGAAAAATGCACCTGACACTTTTCAGAGGTTGGTGAACACAGTCCTGCAAGGGCTGGAAGCTTTCAGTGCAGCATATTTGGACGATATAGCTGTCTTTAGCTCCAGCTGGGATGATCACCTGGTCCACCTATGGAAAGTTTTGGAGGCCCTGCAAAAGGCAGGCCTCACTATCAAGGCTTCAAAGTGCCAGATAGGGCAGGGTAAGGTGGTTTATCTGGGACACCTTGTTGGTGGGGAACAGATTGCACCACTTCAGGGGAAAATCCAAACAATTATTGATTGGGTTCCCCCTACCACTCAGACTCAGGTGAGAGCCTTCCTAGGCCTCACTGGGTATTACAGGAGGTTCATTAAGAACTATGGCTCCATTGCAGCCCCTCTTAATGACCTCACATCCAAGAAAATGCCTAAAAAGGTATTATGGACAGCAAACTGTCAGAAAGCTTTTGAGGAGCTGAAGCAGGCCATGTGCTCTGCACCTGTCCTGAAAAGCCCTTGTTACTCTAAAAAATTCTATGTCCAAACTGATGCATCTGAATTAGGAGTAGGGGCAGTCCTATCACAACTTAATTCTGAGGGCCAGGATCAACCTGTTATGACTAACTGTCTCACTGAGGCTCTGCTAATCAGAACCTCAGTGGTTATGCTCTCTCATTTCTTTCCAAATTGTCACTAACAGGCTAGTGACCATTTTTACCAATTTACATTGGCTTACTGGAACACCCTTATAATTCCCTAGTATATGGTACTGAGGTACCCAGGGTATTGGGGTTCCAGGAGATCCCTATGGGCTGCAGCATTTCTTTTGCCACCCATAGGGAGCTCTGACAATTCTTACACAGGCCTGCCACTGCAGCCTGAGTGAAATAACGTCCACGTTATTTCACAGCCATTTTACACTGCACTTAAGTAACTTATAAGTCACCTATATGTCTAACCTTTACCTGGTAAAGGTTAGGTGCAAAGTTACTTAGTGTGAGGGCACCCTGGCACTAGCCAAGGTGCCCCCACATTGTTCAGAGCCAATTCCCTGAACTTTGTGAGTGCGGGGACACCATTACACGCGTGCACTACATATAGGTCACTACCTATATGTAGCTTCACAATGGTAACTCCGAATATGGCCATGTAACATGTCTATGATCATGGAATTGCCCCCTCTATGCCATCCTGGCATAGTTGGCACAATCCCATGATCCCAGTGGTCTGTAGCACAGACCCTGGTACTGCCAAACTGCCCTTCCTGGGGTTTCACTGCAGCTGCTGCTGCTGCCAACCCCTCAGACAGGCATCTGCCCTCCTGGGGTCCAGCCAGGCCTGGCCCAGGATGGCAGAACAAAGAACTTCCTCTGAGAGAGGGTGTTACACCCTCTCCCTTTGGAAAATGGTGTGAAGGCAGGGGAGGAGTAGCCTCCCCCAGCCTCTGGAAATGCTTTGTTGGGCACAGATGTGCCCAATTCTGCATAAGCCAGTCTACACCGGTTCAGGGGACCCCTTAGCCCTGCTCTGGCGCGAAACTGGACAAAGGAAAGGGGAGTGACCACTCCCCTGACCTGCACCTCCCCTGGGAGGTGTCCAGAGCTCCTCCAGTGTGCTCCAGACCTCTGCCATCTTGGAAACAGAGGTGCTGCTGGCACACTGGACTGCTCTGAGTGGCCAGTGCCACCAGGTGACGTCAGAGACTCCTTGTGATAGGCTCCTTCAGGTGTTGCTAGCCTATCCTCTCTCCTAGGTAGCCAAACCCTCTTTTCTGGCTATTTAGGGTCTCTGTCTCTGGGGAAACTTCAGATAACGAATGCAAGAGCTCATCCGAGTTCCTCTGCATCTCTCTCTTCACCTTCTGATAAGGAATCGACTGCTGACCGCGCTGGAAGCCTGCAAACCTGCAACATAGTAGCAAAGACGACTACTGCAACTCTGTAACGCTGATCCTGCCGCCTTCTCGACTGTTTTCCTGCTTGTGCATGCTGTGGGGGTAGTCTGCCTCCTCTCTGCACCAGAAGCTCCGAAGAAATCTCCCGTGGGTCGACGGAATCTTCCCCCTGCAACCGCAGGCACCAAAAAGCTGCATTACCGGTCCCTTGGGTCTCCTCTCAGCACGACGAGCGAGGTCCCTCGAATCCAGCAACTCTGTCCAAGTGACCCCCACAGTCCAGTGACTCTTCAGTCCAAGTTTGGTGGAGGTAAGTCCTTGCCTCACCTCGCTGGGCTGCATTGCTGGGAACCGCAACTTTGCAGCTACTCCGGCCCCTGTGCACTTCCGGCAGAAATCCTTTGTGCACAGCCAAGCCTGGGTCCACGGCACTCTAACCTGCATTGCACGACTTTCTAAGTTGGTCTCCGGCGACGTGGGACTCCTTTGTGCAACTTCGGCGAGCACCGTTTCACACATCCTCGTAGTGCCTGTTTCTGGCACTTCTCCGGGTCCTACCTGCTTCAGAGACGGCTCCTTGTCTTGCTCGACGTCCCCTCTCTCTGCTGGTCCAATTTGCGACCTCCTGGTCCCTCCTGGGTCTCAGCAGCGTCCAAAAATGCTAACTGCACGATTTGCAGCTAGCAAGGCTTGTTGGCGTTCTTTCGGCGGGAAAACACTTCTGCACGACTCTCCAAGGCGAGAGGGATCCGTCCACCAAAGGGGAAGTCTCTAGCCCTTTTCGTTCTTGCAGAAACCTCAGCTTCTTCTGTCCAGTAGAAGCTTCTTTGCACCCGCAGCTGGCATTTCCTGGGCATCTGCCCATCTCCGACTTGCTTGTGACTTTTGGACTTGGTCCCCTTGTTCCACAGGTACCCTAGATTGGAAATCCACAGTTGTTGCATTGCTGGTTTGTGTCTTTCCTGCATTATTCCTCTAACACAACTTCTTTGTCCTTAGAGGAACTTTAGTGCACTTTGCACTCACTTTTCAGGGTCTTGGGGAGGGTTATTTTTCTAACTCTCACTATTTTCTAATAGTCCCAGCGACCCTCTACAAGGTCATATAGGTTTGGGGTCCATTCGTGGTTCGCATTCCACTTTTGGAGTATATGGTTTGTGTTGCCCCTATCCCTATGTTTCCCCATTGCATCCTATTGTAACTATACATTGTTTGCACTGTTTTCTAAGACTATACTGCATATTTTTGCTATTGTGTATATATATCTTGTGTATATTTCCTATCCTCTCACTGAGGGTACACTCTAAGATACTTTGGCATATTGTCATAAAAATAAAGTACCTTTAGTTTTAGTATAACTGTGTATTGTGTTTTCTTATGATATTGTGCATATGACACTAAGTGGTACTGTAGTAGCTTCACACGTCTCCTAGTTCAGCCTAAGCTGCTCTGCTAAGCTACCATTATCTATCAGCCTAAGCTGCTAGACACCCTATACACTAATAAGGGATAACTGGGCCTGGTGCAAGGTGCAAGTACCACGTGGTACTCACTACAAGCCAGTCCAGCCTCCTACATTAAGTAACTTATAAGTCACCTATATGTCTAACCTTCACTTGCTGAAGGTTAGGTGCAAAGTTACTAAGTGTGAGGGCACCCTTGCACTAGCAAAGCTGCCCCTACATAGTTCAGGGCCATTTCCCCGGACTTTGTGAGTGCGGGGACACCATTACACGCGTGCACTATATATAGGTCAATACCTATATGTAGCTTCACAATGGCAACTCCTAACATGGCCATGTAACATGTCTAAGATCATGGAATTGTCCCCCATTCCAAATATTGTATTGGGGAGCCAATTCCATGCATCCCCGGGGCTCCACTATGGACCCCTGGGACTGCCAAACCAGCTCTCTGAGGTTTTCTCTGCAGCTACCGCTGCTGCCACCCCACAGACGGGGTACTGCCTGCCTGGGGTCTGGGCAGCCCAATCCCAGGAAGGCAGAAAAAATAATTTCCTCTGAGAGAGGGTGTTACACCGTCTCCCTTTGGAAATAGGTGTTAAAGGCTGGGGAGGGGTAGCCTCTTCCAGCCTCTGGAAATGCTTTGAAGGGCACAGATGGTGCCCTCCTTGCATAAGTCAGTCTACACCGGTTTAGGGACCCCCCAGTCCCTGCTCTGGTGCGAAACTGGACAAAAGAAAGGGGGGTGACCACTCCCATGTCCATCACCACCACAGGGGTGGTGCCCAAAGCTCCTCCAGTGTGTCTCAGACCTCTGCCATCATGTTTCCAGAGGTGTGAGGGCACTCTGGAGGCCTCTGAGTGGCCAGTGGCAGCAGGTGACGTCAGAGACCCCTCCTGATAGGTGCTTACCTGACTAGGAGGCCAATCCTCCTCTGAGGGCTATTTAGTGTCTCTCCAGTGGGCTTTTCCGCAGATAACGACTTGCAAGAATTCACCAGAGTTCCTCTGCACCTCCCTCTTCGACTTCTGCCAAGGATCGACCGCTGACTGCTCCAGGACTCCTGCAAAACTGCAACAAAGTAGCCAGAAAACTACCAGCGACATTATAGCGCCTAATCCTACTGGCTTTCTCAACTGTTTCCTGGAGGTGCATGCTCTGGGGGCTGCCTGCCTTCATTCTGCAATGGAAGCCACGAGGAAATCTCCTGTGGGTTGACGGATCCTTTCCCCCTGCTTCCGCAGGCACCAAACTTCAGCGTCACTGGTACTCTAGGACCCCTCTCATCCTGACGAGCGTGAACCCTGGAACACAGGTGGTGGTCCCAAGTGACCCAGACTGTCCAGTGGTCCAACTGTCCAAATTTGGAGGAGGTAAGTCCTTGCCTCCCCTCTCCAGATAGTACTCCTATGCACCGCATGAACTACAGCTACATGGGCTTCTGTGCACATTTCCAAGAAATCCTGCATGCACAGTCGAACCTAGGTCCCCAGCACTGTGTCCTGCGATGCTCAGCTCCCTGAGTTGATCACTGGTGTCATGGGACCTCCTTTTGCAGTGTTGAGACGACCGCCGTATTCAGACTTCTTGATCCTGTGTTTAAGGACTTCTGCGGGTGCTTCCTGTTTGTGCATGGGCTCTCTACATTGCTGAGAGCCCCCTCTGTCTCCTCTCCTAAGTGGCGACATCCTGGTCCTTCCTGGGCTGGGGCAGCACCCTTTTCCTCCAACTGCGACTCTTGCAGCTAGCAAGGCTTGTTTGTGGTATTTTGCCAAGAAAACAACTCTGCATCTTCCAGCACTCCGCGGGACATCTTCTGCATGAAGGAGAACTTCCTACCACTTTTCGTTGTTGCAGAATCTTCAGCTTCTTCCGTCCGAAAGCAGCTATTTTGCACCTTCATCCGGGGTTTAGTGGGCTCCTGCAACCCCTGGACACTTTCGCAACTCTTGGACTTGGTCCCCTTCCTCTGCAGGTCCTCAGGTCCAGGAATCCGTCTTTAGTGCTTTGCAGTCTGTTGTCGTCTTTGCAAAATCCCTTATCACGACTTTAGTGTGTTTCTGGGGAAATAGTAGTATTTTAATCCTACTTTCCAGGGTCTTGGGGTGAGGTATCTGTGACATCCTTAGTGTCTTCTTACACTCCCAGTGACCCTCTGCACACTACACTAGCCTAGGGGTCCATTTGTGGTTCACATTCCACTTTCTTAGTATATGGCTTATGTTGCCCCTAGGCCTATTGCATCCTATTGTATTCTACAGTGTTTGCACTACTTTCTAACTGTTTTACTTACCTAATTTTGGTTTGTGTGTATTTTACTTACCTCCTAAGGGAGTATATCCTCTGAGATATTTTTGGCATATTGTCACTAAAATAAAGTACCTTTATTTTTAGTAACTCTGAGTATTGTCTTTCTTATGATATAGTACCTATATGATATAAGTGGTATAGTAGGAGCTTTGCATGTCTTCTAGTTCAGCCTTGGCTGCTCTGCTATAGCTACCTCTATCAGCCTAAGCTGCTAGAACACTACTAATCTACTAATCAGGGATAACTGGACTTGGCACAAGGTGTAAGTACCATTGGTATCCACTATACGCCAGGCCAGCCTCCTACAGGGACAATAAGGCAAACTTTGCCCAGATGAGTCTTCATTGTCTAAGTGGAAATATCTGAAGAGTCCATCTGCATTGCAGTGGGTACTCCCAGGTCTATGTTCCACTGTATAGTCCATTCTCTGTAGGGAGATGGACCACCTCGACTACTTAGGGTTTTCACCTTTCATTTGTTTAACCCATAAGAGAGGTTTGGGGTCTGTTTGAACAATAAAGTGAGTGCCAAGGAGGTATGGTCTCAACTTTTTCAAGGCCCAGACCACAGCAAAGGCCTCCCTCTCTATGGCAGACCAATGCTTTTCTCTAGGGGTCAACCTCCTGCTTGTAAAAGCAACAGGTTGATCCTGGCCCTCAGTGTTTAGCTGTGATAGAACTGCTCCTACCCCTAATTCAGAAACATCAGTTTGAACTATGAATTTTTGGGAGTAACAAGGGCTTTTTAGGACAGGTACAGAGCACATGGTCTGTTTGAGCTCATCAAAAGTCTGTTGACAGCTAGCCGTCCATAATACCTTTTTAGGCATCTTCTTTGATGTGAGGTCATTAAGAGGGGCAGCTGTAGTGCCATAATTCTTTATGAACCTCCTGTAGTACCCTGTGAGGCCTAGGAAGGCTCTCATTGGGGTTGAGTTGTAGGGGGAGCACATTCCATAATGGTTTGGATCTTCCCATGCAGTGGTGCAATCTGTTCCCAGGTGGCCCAGATAAACCACTTTCCCCTGCCCTATCTGGCACTTTGAGGCCTTGATAGGGAGGCCTGCCTTTTGCAAGGCCTACAGAATTTTCCACAGGTGGACCAGGTGATCATCCCAGGTGGAGCTAAAGACAGCAATATTGTCTAGATATGCTGCACTAAAGGCTTCCAATCCTTGGAGAACTATATTCACCAACCTCTGAAAAGTGGCAGGTGCACTCTTCAATCCAAAGGGCATAACAGTGAACTGATAGTGCCCTCCAATGGTTGAAAATGCTGTCTTTGGTTTAGCATCTTCTGATAACTTAATTCGCCAATACCCTGCAGTTAAATCAAAAGTACTTAGATACTTGGCAGAAGCCAGTGTATCTATCATCTCATCTGCCCTGGGTATAGGGTGAGCATCGGTTTTGGTTACTTATTTGAGACCTCTGTAGTCCACACAAAACCTAAATTCCTTTTTCCATCTTTACTATGAGGTTTGGGGACAAGCACCACTGGGCTGGCCCAGGGACTTTCAGAAGATTCAATCACTCCCAGATCCAACATATTCTTGTTTAATGCAGTCTCTGATATGGTCAGGCTGTCTATAAATTTTACTTTTGACAGGTAAACTGTCTCCAGCGTCAATTGTATGCTCACACCAGGTAGTTGTACCTGGAATCAGTGAGAAGAGGTCAGGGAACTGATCAAGGAGATTTATGCAATTGTCCTTCTGCTCAGCAGTAAGGCAATCTGCCAATACAACTCCCTCCACTAAGCCATCAGCTTCAATGGTGGAGAAGAAGTCAGGGAGAGGGTCACTCTCTTCCTCCTGCCCCTCATCTGTGGCCATGAGCAGGGTTAAGTCAACCCTGTCATAGTAAGGTTTCAGGCGATTGACATGAAGCACCCTAAGGGGGCTTCTGGCAGTGCCCAGGTCCACCAAATAGGTGACCTCACCTTTCTATCCCACAATGAGATGGGGTCCACTCCATTTGTCCTGGAATGCTCTTGGTGCCACAGGCTCCAATACCCACACCTTCTGTCCTGGGTGGTACTGAGTTAGGACAGCCTTCTAGTCATGCCATTGCTTTTGGAGGTTTTTGCTGGCCTTTTTGATCTGAGACCAAGCACATAGTCCACAATGTCTTCTTTGGGAGCTTTTAAAGGTTGTTCCCAACCCTCCTTCACAAGAGCAAGGTGACCTCCTATAGAGTGTTGAAAGAGGAGTTCAAAGGGCCTGAAGCCCACTCCTGTCTGGGGTACCTCCCTATAAGCAAAAAGGAGGCATGGCAACAGGACATCCCATCTCCTCCTGAGTTTTTCACGGAGTCCCATGATCATGCCTTTGAGAGTTTTATTAAAACTCTCAACCAGTCCATTTGTTTGTGGACGATAAGGGGTGGTAAACTTGTAGGTAACACCACATTCCTTCCACATAGCTTTAAGGTATGCAGACATGAAGTTACTACCTCTGTCTGATACCACTTCCTTAGGGAAGCCCACTCTGGGAAAGATTCCCAGGAGGGCTTTTGCCACTGCAGGAGCTGTAGTGGTCCTTAAGGGAATTGCTTCAGTATACCTAGTGGCATGGTCCACTAACTCAAGGATAAATCTATTTCCTGAAGCTGATGGAGGGTAAAGGGGGCCAACAATGTCAACCCCTACCCTTTCAAAGGGCACCCCAACCACTGGGAGTGGAATTAAGGGGGCCTTAGGTGTGCCACCAGTCTTGCCACTGGCTTGGCAGGTCACACAGGAGCGTCAAAAGTCCTTGGTATCCTCTGACATATGAGGCCAGTGAAACAATGGAACAAGTCTGTCCCATGGTTTACTCTGGCCCAAATGCCCAGCCAAAGGAATGTCATGTGCCAAAGTCAGAAGAAACTCCCTATACTGCAAAGGGATGACCAATCTCCTGGCAGCTCCAGGCTTAGGGTCCCTTGACTCAGTATAGAGCAGGTTATCTTCCCAGTAGAGTTTATGGTTATTAGTGACAACCCCATTCTGCTGTTTGACAGCTTGCTGTCTTAAACCCTCTAGTGTGGGATAGGTCTTCCCTAGCAGGCCCCCGCACCCAAAAGCTCAGCAGTGTCTGCTGCCAGCTCCTCTGGTGTAGGTTCTGCACAGGGAGAGGATTCTACCCCTAGCTTTTGGGAGCACTTGGTCCATTTTTCTAGGATCCAAATTTCCCTGTCCTCCTTGCTTCTCGGCCTGAGCCCTTGTGAGAGCAAATATATGCCCTGGAATACCCAGCATTGCTACATGACCCTCCAACTCCACTTCAGCCCAAGCTGATGTCTCCATGTGTCCAAATTATTTCCTAGTAAGCAGTCTACAGGTAAATCAGTGGCTACCACAACTTTCTTTGGGCCAGTAATCCCCCATTTGAGATTCACAACAGCCATGGGGTGGCGACGAGTGTTGTTGTAGGAGGCTGGACTGGCTTGTAGTGAGTACCTAGGGGTACTTGCACCTTGCACCAGGCCCAGTTATCCCTTATTAGTGTATAGGGTGTCTAGCAGCTTAGGCTGATAGATAATGGTAGCTTAGCAGAGCAGCTTAGGCTGAATTAGGAGACGAGTGAAGCTACTACAGTACCACTTAGTGTCATATGCACAATATCATAAGAAAACACAATACACAGTTATACTAAAAATAAAGGTACTTTATTTTTATGACAATATGCCAAAGTATCTCAGAGTGTACCCTCAGTGAGAGGATAGGAAATATACACAAGATATATATACACAATACCAAAAATATGCAGTATAGTCTTAGAAAACAGTGCAAACAATGTATAGTTACAATAGTATGCAATGGGGACACATAGGGATAGGGGCAACACAAACCATATACTCCAAAAGTGGAATGTGAACCACGAATGGACCCCAAACCTATGTGACCTTGTAGAGGGTCGCTGGGACTATTAGAAAATAGTGAGGGTTAGAAAAATAGCCCACCCCAAGACCCTGAAAAGTGAGTGCAAAGTGCACTAAAGTTCCCCAAAGGACAAAGAAGTCGTGATAGGGGAATAAGGCAGGAAAGACACAACCCAACAATGCAACAACGCTGGATTTCCAATCTGGGGTACCTGTGGAACAAGGGGACCAAGTCCAAAAGTCACAAGCAAGTCGGAGATGGGCAGATGCCCAGGAAATGCCAGCTGCGGGTGAAAAGAAGCTTCTACTGGACAGAAGAAGCTGCGGTTTCTGCAGGAACGCAAAGGGCTAGAGACTTCCCCTTTGGAGGACGGATCCCTCTCGCCTAGTAGAGTCGTGCAGAAGTGTTTTCCCGCCGAAAGAACGCCAACAAGCCTTACTAGCTGCAAATCATGCGGTTAACGTTTTTGGACGCTGCTGTGGCCCAGGAGGGACCAGGAGGTCGCAAATTGGACCAGGAGGTAGAGGGGATGTCGAGCAATACAAGGAGCCCTAGCAGCAGGTAGAACCCGGAGAAGTGCCAGAAACAGGCACTACAAGGATGCGTGAAACGGTGCTCACCCGAAGTTACACAAAGGAGTCCCACGTCGCCGGAGACCAACTTAGAAAGTCGTGCAATGCAGGTTAGAGTGCCATGGACCCAGGCTTGGCTGTGCACAAAGGATTTCCGCCGGAAGTGCACAGGGGCCGGAGTAGCTGCAAAAGTTGCGGTTCCCAGCAATGCAGTCTAGCGAGGTGAGGCAAGGACTTACCTCCACCAAACTTGGACTGAAGAGTCACTGGACTGTGGGAGTCACTTGGATAGAGTTGCTGGATTCGAGGGACCTCACTCGTCGTGCTGAGAGGAGACCCAAGGGACCGGTAATGCAGCTTTTTGGTGCCTGCGGTTGCAGGGGGACGATTCCGTCGACCCACAGGAGATTTCTTCGGAGCTTCTAGTGCAGAGAGGAGGCAGACTACCCCCACAGCATGCACCACCAGGAAAACAGTCGAGAAGGCGGCAGGATCAGCGTTACAGAGTTGCAGTAGTCGTCTTTGCTACTATGTTGCAGTTTTGCAGGCTTCCAGCGCGGTCAGCAGTCGATTCCTTGGCAGAAGGTGAAGAGAGAGATGCAGAGGAACTCGGATGAGCTCTTGCATTCGTTATCTAAAGTTTCCCCAGAGACAGAGACCCTAAATAGCCAGAAAAGAGGGTTTGGCTACCTAGGAGAGAGGATAGGCTAGCAACACCTGAAGGAGCCTATCACAAGGAGTCTCTGACGTCACCTGGTGGCACTGGCCACTCAGAGCAGTCCAGTGTGCCAGCAGCACCTCTGTTTCCAAGATGGCAGAGGTCTGGAGCACACTGGAGGAGCTCTGGACACCTCCCAGGGGAGGTGCAGGTCAGGGGAGTGGTCACTCCCCTTTCCTTTGTCCAGTTTCGCGCCAGAGCAGGGCTAAGGGGTCCCCTGAACCGGTGTAGACTGGCTTATGCAGAATTGGGCACATCTGTGCCCAAGAAAGCATTTCCAGAGGCTGGGGGAGGCTACTCCTCCCCTGCCTTCACACCATTTTCCAAAGGGAGAGGGTGTAACACCCTCTCTCAGAGGAAGTTCTTTGTTCTGCCATCCTGGGCCAGGCCTGGCTGGACCCCAGGAGGGCAGATGCCTGTCTGAGGGGTTGGCAGCAGCAGCAGCTGCAGTGAAACCCCAGGAAAGGCAGTTTGGCAGTACCAGGGTCTGTGCTACAGACCACTGGGATCATGGGATTGTGCCAACTATGCCAGGATGGTATAGAGGGGGCAATTCCATGATCATAGACATATTACATGGCCATATTTGGAGTTACCATTGTGAAGCTACATATAGGTAGTGACCTATATGTAGTGCACGCGTGTAATGGTGTCCCCGCACTCACAAAGTCCGGGGAATTGGCCCTGAACAATGTGGGGGTACCTTGGCTAGTGCCAGGGTGCCCTCACACTAAGTAACTTAGCACCCAACCTTTACCAGGTAAAGGTTAGACATATAGGTGACTTATAAGTTACTTAAGTGCAGTGTAAAATGGCTGTGAAATAACGTGGACGTTATTTCACTCAGGCTGCAGTGGCAGGCCTGTGTAAGAATTGTCAGAGCTCCCTATGGGTGGCAAAAGAAATGCTGCAGCCCATAGGGATCTCCTGGAACCCCAATACCCTGGGTACCTCAGTACCATATACTAGGGAATTATAAGGGTGTTCCAGTAAGCCAATGTAAATTGGTAAAATTGGTCACTAGCCTGTTAGTGACAATTTGAAAGAAATGAGAGAGCATAACCACTGAGGTTCTGATTAGCAGAGCCTCAGTGAGACAGTTAGGCACCACACAGGGAACACATACATATAGGCCACAACCTTATGAGCACTGGGGTCCCGACTAGCAGGGTCCCAGTGACACATAACAACCATACTGAAAACATAGGGTTTTCACTATGGGCACTGGGCCCTGGCTGTCAGGATCCCAGTGAGACAGTGAAAACACCCTGACATACACTCACAAACAGGCCAAAAGTGGGGGTAACAAGGCTAGAAAGAGGCTACTTTCTCACACAACCCCCCCCCCCCCCAAACGAAGGACAATAAGGCTAACCTTGGCCAGTTGAGACTTTATTGTCTAAGTGGTGATAAGTAGAGAGTAGCTCTGCAATAGACTGGTTACTCCCTTTATCATCCACTATATGGTTACTTCCCTGTGGGGATGTAAACCACCCTGTTTGAAGTTTTTTTAGCTAAGCAACAATGTGAAGATGTATTTTCAGAGTTTCTATCAGTAAGTTTTAGTTTAGAGCAGTGGGAATTGTGCACTGAACCTATTTGTAGTGATGGAAATGCCAGACAGGGATGCTGTCTCAGAAAAGCCATAGCTGGGCAAAAACATTGTCCATATGGCTGGAAGAGAGAACAGGGATGCTGTTTCTCTTGGGTTGGAGCAGGGCAGGGATGCTGTCCTATGAGCTCCACACTAGGGCAGGGATGCTGTCCTAAGTGTTGTGAGGCAGTGCAGAGTTTCTGCACTAAAGTTTCCCTGGGAGGGTTGGAGGGATGCTCCATGTTAACTAAAATGGTGCTCTTTTTCTCACCAATGTTAGTTATCCCACAGAGAGGTACTTCCACCTCAGGGAGTACAGTTTTGCCAACTGATGATTCCCTTGGAACAGGTGTCACCCCAGGAGAGGTTTCTCCCACCACAGGATTGGTATCCTGAATGGTAGGGTGGTTAGGGGATACTGTGATACCCTTTTTACCTGTTGATGGAGAGGGATCCTGAGTTTTCAGGCCTTCTCTCCTTTGCTTTTTCATTTCAGTAGAAATGAGAGGGAACAATTCCTCTGGGATGCCCAGCATGGCTGCATGGGCATAAAACTCTACATCAGCCCAACCTGAGGCCTCTAGGTCATTACCTAAGAGACAGTCTACAGGCAAGCTAGGTGATACCACCACCTGCTTAGGGCCAGTAACTCCACCCCACCCCAACTAAACTGAATTATAGCTAAGGGAAGAAACTTAGTGGAGTTATGGACATCAATAATTTTATACTGTTGTCCAATGATGTGTTGTTCAGGAGCCACTAGGTTTTCAGTCACCAAAGGGATACTGGCACCTGTGTCCCTGTATGCCAAGGCCTCAACACCATTTATTGCAACTGTCTGCCTGTACTTATCCATTGTAAGGGGACAAGCAGCCAGTGTGGCAAGGCCAATGCCACTAGGTGTGACAGAAACTGTCTTGGGACTGACTACCCCAGTTTCTATGATGGACCCATAAGTGAACCCAACTACACCCTTTGCTTGACTGTTGGCAGCAGTCCCACCACTAGTACCACTACTGCTAGGGGCACTAGAGCTTGATGTATTAGTGGTGGTAGGCTCAGGGGGTTTACCTGGACAGGACTTATCCCCTGGCCTATGGCCTCTGTTTTTACACACAAAGCACCAAGGCTTTTTAATGTGTGTGGGTTGAGAAGAAGAGGAAGAATTTGTTTTATCCCCACCCTCTGAAGAGTGTTTAAGATTTGAAGTGGGATCTTTGGTTTTACCCTTATGCCCATGCTTATCTTGAGATTTTTCACCATCTTTCTTCTTATTGCCATCTTTGTCACCCCCTGTATGAACTTTTCTGTTCACCCTTGTTCTGACCCATTTGTCTGCCTTCTTTCCCAATTCTTGGGGAGAGGTCAGATCAGAGTCTACCAGGTACTGGTGCAACAAATCAGACACACAATTATTAAGAATATGCTCTCTCAAGATCAAGTTATACAGGCTGTCATAATCAGTAACCTTACTGCCATGTAACCACCCCTCCAAGGCCTTCACTGAATGGTCAATGAAATCAACCCAGTCTTGTGAAGACTCCTTTTTGGTCTCTCTGAACTTTATCCTGTATTGTTCAGTGGTTAAGCCATAACCATCCAGGAGTGCATTCTTAAGAACTGTAAAATTATTGGCATCACTTTCTTTCACAGTAAGGAGCCTATCCCTACCTTTTCCACTAAATGATAGCCATAGGATAGCAGCCCACTGCCTTTGAGGGACATCCTGTACAGCACAGGCCCTCTCAAGTGCAGCAAACCACTTGTTAATGTCATCCCCCTCCTTATAAGGGGGAACTATCTTATGCAGATTCCTGGAATCATGCTCTTTTGCAGGATGACTATGGGGAAAACTGCTGCTGCCACCATGGGTTTCTAAACCCAGTTTCTGTCTCTCCTTCTCTACTTCTAAAGTCTGTCTATCCAAATCCAGCTGTTGCTTCTTGAGCTTCAGTCTGGTTTGTTCCACTCTCAATCTATTGAGCTCCCTTTCTAACAATCTGTCATCAGGGTGGGTGGAAGGGACATGCCTTGAAACAGAAGTATGGTGAGAATGGACAGAAGGAGACCTGTCCCTTACAGAGGGCACCCTAACAGCTTGGCTAACAGAAACATCAGTACCACTGTGGTGAGAATAAATGCTTTTGCTATGATGTGAGACAACACTATTTTTATGGTGAGGCTCTTCATCATTACCAACTATGCTAGACTGTCTAGTAATGGGCAGGCTAGGAAGTTTCTTTCCTGAATCTTTTCCTGGGGGAGTCCCTGGATCAGATTGGGAACCATTAGCTACTTTTTCAACAGATGGGGCACTTTTAGCCTTATCTTGTTCTCTAAGCATATTAAGTAACAATTCCAAGGAAGGATTCTTCCCTACACTCAAACCTCTCTCTATGCAGAGACTCCTTGCTCCTTTCCAGCTAAGGTGATCATATGCAAGTTTGGACAGATCAACATTTTGGCCTGTGCCAGACATTTTTAGAGAGAGTTAAAGTGATAGAAAAAGAGAAAAAAGCTTTTGGAAAGACACAGAAAAAAAACTTTTAAAACTTTTTAGAACTTTTTAGAAAGTTAGAAGTACTTTTCAGCACTTAGAAAAGAGTGAAAAGAGGAAATGCAAAACTTTTTGGTTATGTGTATATACACTGAACTTGTTTTGTATATTTTTCTCTTATGAAAAGTACAATGACAAGAGTGGTAAGTAGTCTCAAAGCACTTATCCCACCGCTGCACAACCAATGTAGGAGGCTGGACTGGCTTGTAGTGAGTACCTAGGGGTACTTGCACCTTGCACCAGGCCCAGTTATCCCTTATTAGTGTATAGGGTGTCTAGCAGCTTAGGCTGATAGATAATGGTAGCTTAGCAGAGCAGCTTAGGCTGAACTAGGAGACGAGTGAAGCTACTACAGTACCACTTAGTGTCATATGCACAATATCATAAGAAAACACAATACACAGTTATACTAAAAATAAAGGTACTTTATTTTTATGACAATATGCCAAAGTATCTCAGAGTGTACCCTCAGTGAGAGGATAGGAAATATACACAAGATATATATACACAATAGCAAAAATATGCAGTATAGTCTTAGAAAACAGTGCAAACAATGTATAGTTACAATAGGATGCAATGGGGACACATAGGGATAGGGGTAACACAAACCATATACTCCAAAAGTGGAATGTGAACCACGAATGGACCCCAAACCTATGTGACTTTGTAGAGGGTCGCTGGGACTATTAGAAAATAGTGAGGGTTAGAAAAATAGCCCAACCCAAGACCCTGAAAAGTGAGTGCAAAGTGCACTAAAGTTCCCCAAAGGACAAAGAAGTCGTGATAGGGGAATAAGGCAGGAAAGACACAACCCAACAATGCAACAACGCTGGATTTCCAATCTGGGGTACCTGTGGAACAAGGGGACCAAGTCCAAAAGTCACAAGCAAGTCGGAGATGGGCAGATGCCCAGGAAATGCCAGCTGCGGGTGCAAAGAAGCTTCTACTGGACAGAAGAAGCTGCAGTTTCTGCAGGAACGCAAAGGGCTAGAGACTTCCCCTTTGGAGGACGGATTCCTCTCGCCTTGTAGAGTCGTGCAGAAGTGTTTTCCCGCCGAAAGAACGCCAACAAGCCTTGCTAGCTGCAAATCGTGCGGTTAGCATTTTTGGACGCTGCTGTAGCCCAGGAGGGACCAGGAGGTCGAAAATTGGACCAGGAGGTAGAGGGGACGTCGAGCAAGACAAGGAGCCCTCTTAGCAGCAGGTAGCTCCTGGAGAAGTGCCAGAAACAGGCACTACGAGGATGCGTGAAATGGTGCTCACCCGAAGGTACACAAAGGAGTCCCACGTCGCCGGAGACCAACTTAGAAAGTCGTGCAATGCAGGTTAGAGTGCCGTGGACTCAGGCTTGGCTGTGCACAAAGGATTTCCGCCGGAAGTGCACAGGGGCCGGAGTAGCTGCAAAAGTTGCGGTTCCCAGCAATGCAGTCTAGCGAGGTGAGGCAAGGACTTACCTCCACCAAACTTGGACTGAAGAGTCACTGGACTGTGGAAGTCACTTGGACAGAGTTGCTGGATTCGAGGGACCTTGCTCGTCGTGCTGAGAGGAGACCCAAGGGACCGGTAATGCAGCTTTTTGGGGCCTGCGGTTGCAGGGGGACGATTTCGTCGACCCACGGGAGATTGCTTCGGAGCTTCTAGTGCAGAGAGGAGGCAGACTACCCCCACAGCATGCACCACCAGGAAAACAGTCGAGAAGGCGGCAGGATCAGCGTTACAGAGTTGCAGTAGTCGTCTTTGCTACTATGTTGCAGTTTTGCAGGCTTCCAGCGCGGTCAGCAGTCGATTCCTTGGCAGAAGGTGAAGAGAGAGATGCAGAGGAACTCGGATGAGCTCTTGCATTCGTTATCTAAAGTTTCCCCAGAGACAGAGACCCTAAATAGCCAGAAAAGTGGGTTTGGCTACCTAGGAGAGAGGATAGGCTAGCAACACCTGAAGGAGCCTATCACAAGGAGTCTCTGACGTCACCTGGTGGCACTGGCCACTCAGAGCAGTCCAGTGTGCCAGCAGCACCTCTGTTTCCAAGATGGCAGAGGTCTGGAGCACACTGGAGGAGCTCTGGACACCTCCCAGGGGAGGTGCAGGTCAGGGGAGTGGTCACTCCCCTTTCCTTTGTCCAGTTTCGCGCCAGAGCAGGGCTAAGGGGTCCCCTGAACCGGTGTAGACTGGCTTATGCAGAATTGGGCACATCTGTGCCCAAGAAAGCATTTCCAGAGGCTGGGGGAGGCTACTCCTCCCCTGCCTTCACACCATTTTCCAAAGGGAGAGGGTGTAACACCCTCTCTCAGAGGAAGTTCTTTGTTCTGCCATCCTGGGCCAGGCCTGGCTGGACCCCAGGAGGGCAGATGCCTGTCTGAGGGGTTGGCAGCAGCAGCAGCTGCAGTGAAACCCCAGGAAAGGCAGTTTGGCAGTACCAGAGTCTGTGCTACAGACCACTGGGATCATGGGATTGTGCCAACTATGCCAGGATGGTATAGAGGGGGCAATTCCATGATCATAGACATATTACATGGCCATATTTGGAGTTACCATTGTGAAGCTACATATAGGTAGTGACCTATATGTAGTGCACGCGTGTAATGGTGCCCCCGCACTCACAAAGTCCGGGGAATTGGCCCTGAACAATGTGGGGGTACCTTGGCTAGTGCCAGGGTGCCCTCACACTAAGTAACTTAGCACCCAACCTTTACCAGGTAAAGGTTAGACATATAGGTGACTTATAAGTTGCTTAAGTGCAGTGTAAAATGGCTGTGAAATAACGTGGACGTTATTTCACTCAGGCTGCAGTGGCAGGCCTGTGTAAGAATTGTCAGAGCTCCCTATGGGTGGCAAAAGAAATGCTGCAGCCCATAGGGATCTCCTGGAACCCCAATACCCTGGGTACCTCAGTACCATATACTAGGGAATTATAAGGGTGTTCCAGTAAGCCAATATAAATTGGTAAAATTGGTCACTAGCCTGTTAGTGACAATTTAAAAGAAATGAGAGAGCATAACCACTGAGGTTCTGATTAGCAGAGCCTCAGTGAGACAGTTAGGCACCACACAGGGAACACATACATATAGGCCACAACCTTATGAGCACTGGGGTCCTGACTAGCAGGGTCCCAGTGACACATAACAACCATACTGAAAACATAGGGTTTTCACTATGGGCACTGGGCCCTGGCTGTCAGGATCCCAGTGAGACAGTGAAAACACCCTGACATACACACACAAACAGGCCAAAAGTGGGGGTAACAAGGCTAGAAAGAGGCTACTTTCTCACAGTTGTTATGAGCATCAGCCACTTGGTACTGCTGACCAAGTAGGTGTTGTTCAGGGGCAACCAGTTCCTCTATCACCATGGTGACACTGGCTCCTGTGTCCCTATAGGCCTCAACCTCAACACCATTTATTAGGGGTAGTTGCTTGTACTTACCCATATTAAGGGGATAAGCAACCAAGGTGGCAAAATCAATACCACAATCAGAGACTAAAACAGCCTCTGTAGTTTCCCTAACTAGACCAACCCCAACTACATTACCAATGGTGAGTCCAGCTACACCCTTTGATTGGCTATTTGTAGTGTTCTTACCACCACCACTGCTATCACTAGGGGCATTAGTGGATGCAGTTGGGGTTGTGGTGGTGGGAGCCTTGGTGTTTTTCTATGGACAAGTGGAATTACTTGCCCAATGGCCTTTACTTTTACATCAATAACACCATGGCTTTGTTTGATTGTGTGAAGAGGATTTGGACCCACCTCCCCCAGAGGATTTTTGTGGGCCTGATGAAGACTCAGAATTATGTTTGTCTTTGTCCCCACCCTTGTCAGACGATGTACCATCCTTCTTCTTGCCATCCTTGTCACTACCTGTATGAGCTTTTCTGCTCACTCCTGTTCTGACCCATTTGTCTGCCTTCTTTCCCAATTCTTGGGGAGAGGTCAGATCTGAGTCTACCAAGTACTGAGGCAACAAGTCAGACACACAATTATTCAAAATATGCTCTCTCAAGATTAGATTTTACAGGCTTTCATAGTCAGTCACCTTACTGCCATGTAACCATCCCTCCAAGGCCTTCACTGAACAGTCTACAAAGTCTGTCCAGTCTTGAGAGGACTCTTTTCTGGTATCTCTGAACTTTATCCTGTATTGTTCAGTGGTTAAGCCAAATCCATCTAAAAGTTAATCTTTCAAAACTTTGTAATTGTTAGCATCACTCTCCCTGACAGTAAGGAGTCTGTCCCTACCTTTGCCAGAGAAAGATAGCCACAATATAGCAGCCCACTGCCTTTGAGGGACCAACTGTACCATACAGGCACTCTGAAGTGCAGAAAACCTCTTGTTTATGTCATCCCCCTCCTTGTAGGTGGGACAATCTTATGCAGGTTCTTTGAATCTCTTTCTCTAACAGGATGACTATCAAGATTGCTGCTGTTGCTGCCACAATGAGGAACTAACCCCAACTTCTGTCTTTCCCTCTCTACATCTAAGGATTCCCTATCTAATGCCAACTGCTGCTGCCTTAGCTTCAGACTGGCCTATTCCAACCTCAGCTTTCTGAGTTCCCTGTCTAGGGTGTTATCCTCAGGGCGGGAGGTTTTGGAATTCTCTGACACAGAGGTAATGTGAGACTTTGCAGAAGTGGACCTTTCTCTAACTACCTGAACTCTAGTGACCTGGTCTTTTGCAGTGAAAGGTGCCCTACTGATGTGTGACCCCCTCCCACTACCAGCTTCACTAGGTGGCCTGATAACTGAAAGGTCTTTGGAAGTACCCTCCCCAGAGTTCTCAGGACCCTCCCCGAATCTCTCTGAGTACCCCCCTCCTCTACCTCCTGATCCTGGGTTTGACCAGTCTGACTCTGGTCACTTTCAAGGAGAAGGCTAAGAAGGAGATCCTTGGTAGGGTTCTTACCAATCCCCAAACGTCTTTCTATGCAGAGACCCCTCAAACTTTTAAAGTTTAGATTATTATAAGTTGTCTGCACAACTTTGGGAGTGGCCTCTAGCACAGGCATGGTGAAAGAAAGAGTTTAAGGGAAAGAAAAAAAGTTTAGAAAACTTTTAATGAAAAGAGAAAAACTTTTTCAAGCTTTTCTGAAACTTTTTAGAAAGTTTTTAAAATGAAAATAAGACTGTTAAGGTTACTTGTGTATATTTCTAAGTATTTAGAATATGGTTTTCTTATGAAAAGCACCAATTACAAAGTGGTAAAGCAGTTACAAGTACTTATCCCACCGCTGCACCGCCAATGTAGGAGGCTAGCCTGGCTTATAGTGGGTACCAATGGTACTTACACCTTGTGCCAGTTCCAGTTATCCCTTATTAGTAGAGTAGTAGTGTCCTAGCAGCTTAGGCTGATAGAGGTAGCTATAGCAGAGCAGCCAAGGAGACATGCAAAGCTCATGCAATACCACTTATATCAAATAGGTACTATATCATAAGAAAGACAATACTCAGGCCCTCATTACAACCTTGGCGGTCGGCCAAGGCCGACCGCCAAGGCTGAGCCTCCAGTCGGCCGCCCATGTGGCCGGAGACCCGCCGGCCCATTTGGACATCCTCGCTGGGCCAGCGGGGATGTCGGGCGTAACATTGCCGCCAGCTCCTAATGGAGCCGGCGGCAATGTGGCGGTGCGGCGTGTGTAGCAGCACCCGTCGCGCTTTTCACTGTCTGAAAATCGCAACTGGGCTGTGCCTGGGGGCCCCTGCAGTGCCCATGCCAAGTGCATGGGCAGTGCAGGGGCCCCCAGGGTCCCCGCAACTCCCCCTACCGCCAGCCTTTATATGGCGGTGTCTATCACCATGGACAGGCTGGCGGGAAGGGGAGTCAAAATCCCCAGGGCAGATTCTGACCCCAGAGACAACCATGGCGGTAAACCGCTGGTCCTGGCGGTTTGACCGGGGCGCTACCGCCGCGGTCAAAATATGGGGATTTGTACGGCCAGCCTGTTGGCGGTACGATCGCCACTTCCACCCTGGCGGTTGTTGACCACCAGGGTTGTAATGAGGCCCTCAATGTTAATAAAAACAAAGGTACTTTATTTTAGTGACAATGTGCCAAAAATATCTCAGTGGATATACTAGGAGGTAAGTAACGTACACAAAATATACACAACAAACTAAATTAGGTAAGTAAAACAGTCAGAAAGTAGTGCAAACACTGTAGAATACAATAGGATGCAATAGCCTAGGGGCAACACAAACCATATACTAAGAAAGTGGAATGCAAATCACGAATGGACCCCTAGGTTAGTGTAGTGTGTGGAGGGTCGCTGGGAGTGTAAGTAAACACTAAGGGTGTCTACGATACCCCACCCCAAGACCCTGGAACGTAGGAGTAAAGTATTACTATTTCCTCAGAAACACACTAAAGTCGTGATAATGGATTTTGCAGAGACCACAACAGACTGCAAAGCACTAAAGACGGCTTCCTGGACCTGAGGACCTGCAGAGAAAGGGGACCAAGTCCAAGAGTTGCAAAAGTGTCAAGGGGGGGCAGGAGTCCACTAAACCCCGGATGAAGGTGCAAAATAGCTGCTTTCGTACGGAACAAGCTGAAGATTCTGCAACAACGAAAAGTGGTAGGAAGTTCTCCTTCATGCAGAAGATGTCCTGCTGAGTTCTGGAAGATGCAGAGTTGTTTCCTTGGCAAAATACTGCAAACAAGCCTTGCTAGCTGAAAGAGTCGCTGTTGGAGAAAAAGGGTGCTGCCCTGGCCCAGGAAGGACCAGGATGTCGCCACTTGGGAGAGGAGTCAGAGGGGGCCCTCAGCAATGTAGAGAGCCCATGCACAAACAGGAAGCACCCACAGAAGTCCTTAAACACAGGATCAAGAAGTCTGAATATGGCGGTCGTCTCAACACTGCAAAGGAGGTCCCATGACACCAGTGATCAACTCAGGGAGCTGAGCATCGCAGGACACAGTGCTAGGGACCAAGGTTCGGCTGTGCATGCAGGATTTCTTGGAAATGTGCACAGAAGCCCATGTAGCTGCAGTTCATGCAGTGCACAGGAGTACTATCTGGAGAGGGGAGGCAAGGACTTACCTCCTCCAAATTTGGACAGTTGGACCACTGGACAGTCTGGGTCACTTGGGTCCACCACTTGTGTTCCAGGGTCCACGCTCGTCAGGATCAGAGGGGTCCCATAGTACCAGTGACGCTGAAGTTTGGTGCCTGCTGAAGCAGGGGGGGAGTTTCCGTCAACCCACAGGAGATTTCCTCGTGGCTTCCATTGCAGAATGAAGGCAGGCAGCCCCCAGAGCATGCACCTCCAGGAAACAGATGAGAAAGCCAGTAGGATTAGGCGCTACAATGTCGCTGGTAGTCTTCTGGCTACTTTGTTGCAGTTTTGCAGGAGTCCTGGAGCAGTCAGCGGTCGATCCTTGGCAGAAGTCGAAGAGGGAGGTGCAGAGGAACTCTGGTGAATTCTTGCAAGTTGTTATCTGCGGAAAAGCCCACTGGAGAGACCCTAAATAGCCCTCAGAGGAGGATTTGCCTCCTAGTCAGGTAAGCACCTATCAGGAGGGGTCTCTGACATCACCCCTCCTGCCACTGGCCACTCAGAGGCCTCCAGAGTGCCCTCACACCTCTGGAAACATGATGGCAGAGGTCTGAGACACACTGGAGGAGCTCTGGGCACCACTCCTGTGGTGGTAATGGACATGGGAGTGGTCATTCCCCTTTCCTTTGTCCAGTTTTGCACCAGAGCAGGGACTGGGGGGTCCCCAAACCGGTGTAGACTGGCTTATGCAAGGAGGGCACCATTTGTGCCCTTCAAAGCATTTCCAGAGGATGAAAGAGGCTACCCCTCCCCAGCCTTTAACACCTATTTCCAAAGGAAGACGGTGTAACACCCTCTCTCATAGGAAATTCTTTTTTCTGCCTTCCTGGGATTGGGCTGCTCAGACCCCAGGCAGGCAGTACCCTGTCTGTAGGGTGGCAGCAGCGGTAGCTGCAGAGAAAACCCCAAATTGTGTTTGCTGCAGCACTACAAAAGAAGGTCCCATGCCACCGGAAAACAACTTAGCAACTTGAGCGTCCCCGGATAGAGTGCTGGGGAACTGGGCCAGGATCTGCACGAAAGATTCTTGCAAATAGTGCACAGAGGCCTCAGGAGGTGAAGATGACACGGTGCACAGGGGTAGTATTGCAAACGGGGAAGGCAAGCTCTTACCTCCTCCATATTTGGAAAGCAGGACCTTAGGACAGTCTGTGTCGAAGGGGTCTACCATCTGTGTTCCAAGGAGCATGCTTGTCACCAAAGGAGGTGTAGAAAAGAACCATCTTGCCTGGCATGTTACCCCCATTTTTCACATGTAGATAAGTTTGTTTTTGCCTGTCTCACTGGGATACTGTTAGCCAGGACCCCAGTGCTCATAGTTTGTGGCCTGAATGTGTGTATCTGTGTAGTGACTAACTGTGTCACTGAGGCTCTGCTAACCAGAACCTCAGTGCTTATGCTCTCTCTGCCTTTAAAATTGTCACTATAGACTAGTGACCATTTTCACCAATTCTAATTGGCACACTGGAACACCCTTATAATTCCCTAGTATTTGGTACCTAGGTACCCAGGGTATTGGGGTTCCAGGAGATCCCTATGGGCTGCAGTATTTCTTTTGCCACCCATAGGGAGCTCAGACAAATCTTACACAGGACTGCCACTGCAGTCTGAGTGAAATAACGTCTGCGTTATTTCACAGCCATTTTACACTGCACTTAAGTAACTTATAAGTCACCTATATGTCTAACCCTCACTTAGTGAAGGTTAGGTGCAAAGTTACTAAGTGTGAAAGCACCCTGGCACTAGCCAAGGTGACCCCACATAGTTCAGGGCAATTTCCCGTGACTTTGTGAGTGCGGGGACACCAATACATGCGTGCACTACATATAGGTCAATACCTATATGTAGCTTCACAATGGTGACTCCGAATATGGCCATGTAACATGTCTAAAATCATGGAATTGTCCCCCCATGACAAATCTGGTATTGGGGTGCCAATCATGCATCCCCGGGGCTCCACCATGGACCCCAGGTACTACCAAACCAACTCTCTGGGGTTTTCTCTACAGCTACCGCTGCTGCCAACTCGCAGACAGAGTTCTGCACTCCTGTGATCTGGGCATCCCTGTCCCAGGAAGTCAAAACAAAGGATTTCCTCTGAGAAAGGGTATTACACCCCCTCCCTTTGGAAATAGGTGTTAAGGGCTGGGGAGAAGTAGCCTCTCCCAGCCACTGGAAATGCTTTGAAGGGCACAGATGGTGCTCTCCTTGCATAAGCCAGTCTACACCGGTTCAGGGAACCCCCAGCCCCTGCTCTGGCGCGAAACTGGACAAAGGAAAGGGGAGTGACCACTCCCCTGTCCATCACCACCCCAGGGGTGGTGTCCAGAGCTCCTCCAGGGTGTCCCAGACCTCTGCCATCTTGAATCCAGAGGTGTGAGAACACAATGGAGGCCTCTGAGTGGCCAGTGCCATCAGGTGACATCAGAGACCCCTCCTGATAGGTGCTTACCTGACTAGGTGGCCAATCCTCCTCTGAGGGCTATTTAGGGTCTCTCCAGTGGGCTTTTCCTCAGACAACGACTTGCAAGAATTCACCAGAGTTCCTCTGCACTTCTCTCTTTGACTTCTGCCAAGGATCGACCGCTGACTGCTCCTGGACGCCTGTAAAACTGCAACAAAGTAGCAAGAAGACTACCAGCGACATTGTAGGGCCTGCCGGCTTTCTCAACTGTTTCCTGGTGGTACATGCTTTGGAGGCTGCCTGCCTTCATCCTGCAAAGGAAGCCACAAAGAAATCTCCTGTGGGTCGACGGAATCTTCCCCCTGCTTTAACAGGCACCAAACTTCAGCTTCACCGGTAATCTGGGACCCCTCTCATCCTGACAAGCATGGCCCCTGGAACATAGGTGGTGAACCCAAGTGACCCAGACTGTCCAGTGGTCCAGCTGTCCAAATTTAGAGGAGGTAAGTCTTTGCCTCCCCTCTCCAGACAGCAATCCCGTGCACCCCGTGAACTGCAGCTACAAGGGCTTCTGTGCACAGTTCCACAAAATCCTGCATGCACAGCGGAGCCTAGGTCCCCTGCACTCTGTCCTGCGATGCTCAGCTCCCTGAGTTGATCTCCGGTGTCGTGGGACTTCTTTTGCAGTGTTGAGATGACCGCTGTGTTCAGACTTCTTGAACCCATATTTATGGACTTCTGTGGGTGCTTCCTGATTGTGCATTGGCTCTCTACGTTGCTGAGGGCCTCCTCTGTATCCTCACCCAAGTGGCGACATCCTGGTCCTTCCTGGGCCCAGGCAGCACCCTTTTTCTCTAACCACGACTCTTGCAGCTAGCAAGGCATGTTTGTGGTATTTTGCCAAGGAAACAACTCTGCATCCTCCAGCACGCTGTGGGACATCTTCTGCATGAAGGAGAAGTTCCTAGCACCTTTGGTTGTTGCAGAATCTTCAGCTTCTTCCATCCGGAGGCAGCTATTTTGCACCTTCATCCGGGGATTAGTGGGCTTCTGCCCCCCCCCCCCCTCCCTGGACACTTTCGCGACTCTTGGACTTGGTCCCCTTCCTTTGCAGGTCCATAGGTCCAGGAATCCGTCTTCCGTGCTTTGCAGTCTGTTGTGGTCTTTGCAAAATCCCTTATCACAACTTTAGTGTGTTTCTGGGGAAATAGTAGTACTTTAATCCTACTTTCCAGGGTCTTGGGGTGAGGTATCTGTGACACCCTTAGTGTCTTCTTACACTCCCAGTGACCCTCTGCACACTACACTAGCCTAGGGGTCCATTTGTGGTTCACATTCCACTTTCTTAGTATATAGCTTGTGTTGCCCCTAGGCCTATTGCATCCTATTGTATTCTACAGTGTTTGCACTACTTTCTTACTGTTTTACTTACCTAATTTTGGTTTGTGTGTATATTTTGTGTATTTTACTTACCTCCTAAGGGAGTATATCCTCTGAGATATTTTTGGCATATTCTCACTGTAGGAGGCTGGAGTGGATTGTAGTGGGTATCAGAGGTACTAACACCTTGTGCAAGGTCCAGTTATCCCTTATTAGTGTAGAAGAGGTGTTTCTAGCAGCTTAGGCTGATAGAAGGTAGCTATAGCAGAGCAGCTTAGGCTGAACTAGGAGACATGCAAAGCTCCTACTATACCACTGGTGTCATATGCACAATATCATAAGAAAACACAATACACAGATATACTAAAAATAAAGGTACTTTATTTTTATGACAATATGCCAAAAGTATCTCAGTGAGTACCCTCAGTATGAGGATGAGGTTTTGCAGGCGTCCTGAGCAGTCAGCGGTCGATCCTTTGGCAGAAGGTGAAGAGGGAGATGCAGAGGAACTCTGGTGAGCTCTTGCATTCGGTATATGAAGAATTCCCCAAAGCAGAGACCCTAAATAGCCAGAAAAGGAGGTTTGGCTACCTAGGAAGGAGGATTGGCTACTAAGGGGGTCATTCTGACCCTGGCGGCCGGTGGCCGCCAGGGCCACCGACCACGGGAGCACCGCCAACAGGCTGGCAGTGCTCCCATGAGCATTCTGACCGCGGCGGTTCAGCCGCGGTCAGAAGCGGAAAGTTGGCGGTCTCCCGCCGACTTTCCGCTGCTCGGGGGAATCCTCCATGGCCATGGGGATTCTGACACCCCCTACCGCCATCCTGTTCATGGCGGGAAACCCGCCATGAACAGGATGGCGGTAGGGGTGCCGCGGGGCCCCTGGGGGCCCCTGCAGTGCCCATGCCAATGGCATGGGCACTGCAGGGGCCCCCGTAAGAGGGCCCCGCAAAGTATTTCAGTGTCTGAAATACGCGACGGGTGAAACTGCACCCGTCGCACCCCTGCAACTACGCCGGCTCAATTCTGAGCCGGCGTCCTCGTTGCAGGGGCATTTCCTCTGGGCCGGCGGGTGCTCTTTTGGAGAGCGCCCGCCGGCCCAGAGGAAATGTCTGAATGGCCGCTGCGGTCTTCTGACCGCGGTGCGGTCATTTGGCGGCGGTACCTTGGCGGACGGCCTCCGCCGTCCGCCAAGGTCAGAATCAGGGCCTTAGAGAGGTAAGAGCCTATCAGGAGTCTCTGACGTCACCTGCTGGCCCTGGCCACTCAGAGCAGTCCAGTGTGCCAGCACACCTCTGAATCCAAGATGGCAGAGGTCTTGGGCACACTAGAGGAGCTCTGGGCACCTCCCCTGGGAGGTGCAGGTCAGGGGAGTGGTCACTCCCCTTTCCTTTGTCCAGTTTCACGCCAGAGCAGGGCTGGGGGATCCCTGAACCGGTGTAGACTGGCTTATGCAGAGATGGGCACCATCAAAGCATTTCCAGAGGCTGGGGGAGGCTACTCCTCCCAAGCCCTGACACCTATTTCCAAAGGGAGAGGGTGTAACACCCTCTCTCAGAGGGAGTCCTTTGTTCTGCCTTCCTGGGCCAGGCCTGCCTGGACCCCAGGAGGGCAGAAACCTGTCTGAGGGGTTGGCAGCTGCAGCAGCTGCAGTGGAAACCCCAGAAAGGCAGTTTGGCAGTACCCGGGTTCTGTGCTAGAGACCCGGGGGATCATGGAATTGTCCCCCCCAATGCCAGAATGGCATTGGGGTGACAATTCTATGATCTTAGACATGTTACATGGCCATGTTCGGAGTTACCATTGTGACGCTGTACATAGGTAGTGACCTATGTACAGTGCACGTGTAATGGTGTCCCCGCACTCACAAAGTCCGGGGAATTTGCCATGAACGATGTCGGGGCACCTTGGCTAGTGCCAGGGTGCCCACACACTAGGTAACTTTGCACCCAACCTTCACCAGGTGAAGGTTAGACATACAGGTGACTTATAAGTTACTTAAGTGCAGTGCTAAATGGCTGTGAAATAACGTGGACGTTATTTCACTCAGGCTGCACTGGCAGGCCTGTGTAACAATTGTCAGATCTCCCTATGGGTGGCAAAAGAAATGCTGCAGCCCATAGAGATCTCCTGGAACCCCAATACCCTGGGTACCTTAGTACCATATACTAGGGAATTATAAGGGTGTTCCAGTGTGCCAATGTGAATTGGTGAAATTGGTCACTAGCCTGTTAGTGACAATTTAGAAAGCAGAGAGAGCATAACCACTGAGGTTCTGGTTAGCAGAGCCTCAGTGAGACAGTTAGTCATCACACAGGGAACACATACAGGGCACATACTTATGAGCACTGGGGCCCTAGCTGGCAGGGTCCCAGTGACACATAGACTAAAACAACATATATACAGTGAAATATGGGGGTAACATGCCAGGCAAGATGGTACTTTCCTACAGTCACTAAAATAAAGTACCTTTATTTTTAGTAACTCTGAGTATTGTCTTTCTTAGGATATAGTACCTATATGATATAAGTGTTATAGTAGGAGTTTTGCACGTCTTCTAGTTCAGCCTTGGCTGCTCTGCTATAGCTACCTCTATCAGCCTAAGCTGCTAGAACACTACTAATCTACTAATCAGGGATAACTGGACCTGGCACAAGGTGTAAGTACCATTGGTATCCACTATACGCCAGGCCAGCCTCCTACAGGGACAATAAGGCAAACTTTGCCCAGATGAGTCTTCATTGTCTAAGTGGAAATATCTGAAGAGTCCATCTGCATTGCAGTGGGTACTCCCAGGTCTATGTTCCACTGTATAGTCCATTCTCTGTAGGGAGATGGACCACCTCGACTACTTAGGGTTTTCACCTTTCATTTGTTTAAGCCATAATAGAGGTTTGGGGTCTGTTTGAACAATAAAGTGAGTGCCAAAGAGGTATGGTCTCAACTTTTTCAAGGCCCAGACCACAGCAAAGGCCTCCCTCTCTATGGCAGACCAACGCTTTTCTCTAGGGGTCAACCTCCTGCTGATAAAAGCAACAGGTTGATCCTGGCCCTCAGTGTTTAGCTGTGATAGAACTTCCCCTACCCCTAATTCAGAAACATCAGTTTGAACTATACATTTTTATGCGTAACAAGGGCTTTTTAGGACAGGTGCAGAGCACATGGTCTGTTTGAGCTCATCAAAAGTCTTTTGACAGCTAGCTGTCCATAATACCTTTTTAGGCATCTTCTTTGATGTGAGGTCATTAAGAGGGGCAGCTGTAGTGCCATAATTCTTAATGAACCTCCTGTAGTACCCTGTGAGGCCTAGGAAGGCTCTCATTGGGGTTGAGTTGTAGGGGGAGCATATTCCATAATGGTTTGGATCTTCCCATGCAGTGGTGCCATCAGTTCCCCACTTACCAAGTGGCCCAAATAAACCACTTTCCCTCCCCTATCTGCCACTTTGAGGCCTTGATAGTTGGCCTGCCTTTTGCAAGGCCTCCAAAATTTTCCACAGGTGGACCAGGTGATCATCTCAGGTGGTGCAAAAAAAACCCAGCAATATTGTCTAGATATGCTGCACTAAAGGCTTCCAATCCTTGGAGAACTGTATTCACCAACCTCTGAAAAGTGGCAGGTGCACTCTTCAATCCAAAGGGCATAACAGTGAACTGATAGTGCCCTCCAATGGTTGAAAATGCTGTCTTTGGTTTAGCATCTTCTGATAACTTAATTTGCCAACACCCTGCAGTTAAATCAAAAGTACTTAAACACTTGGCAGAAGCCAGTGTATCTATCAGCTCATCTGACCTGGGAATAGGGTGAGCATCAGTTTTGGTTTCTTATTTAAGACCTCTGTAGTCCACACAAAACCTCATTTCCTTTTTCCATCTTTACTATGAGGTTTGGGGACAAGCACCACTGGGCTGGCCCAGGGACTTTCAGAAGATTCAATCACTCCCAGATCCAACATTTTCTTGTTTAATACAGTCTCTGATATGGTCAGGCTGTCTATAAATGTTACTTTTGACAGGTAAACTGTCTCCAGCGTCAATTGTGTGCTCACACCAGGTAGTTGTACCTGGAATCAGTGAGAAGAGGTCAGAGAACTGATCAAGGAGATTTATGCAATTGTCCTTCTGCTCAGCAGTAAGGCAATCTGCCAATACAACTCCCTCCACTAAGCCATCAGCTTCAATGGTGGAGAAGAAGTCAGGGAGAGGGTCACTCTCTTCCTCCTGCCCCTCATCTGTGGCCATGAGCAGGGTTAAGTCAACCCTGTCATAGTAAGGTTTCAGGCGACTGACATGAATCACCCTAAGGGGGCTTCTGGCAGTGCCCAGGTCCACCAAATAGTTGACCTCACCTTTCTTTTCCACAATGAGATGGGTCCACTCCATTTGTCCTGGAGTGCTCTTGGTGCCACAGGCTCCAATACCCACACCTTCTGGCGTGGGTGGTACTGAGTTAGGACAGCCTTCTGGTCATGCCATTGCTTTTGGAGGCTTTTGCTGGCCTTTTTGTTGTACTCAGCCATCCTTGATCTGAGACCAAGCACATAGTCCACAATGTCTTCTTTGGGAGCTTTTAAAGGTTGTTCCCAACCCTCCTTCACAAGAGCAAGGTGACCTCCTACAGGGTGTCGAAAGAGGAGTTCAAAGGGCCTGAAGCCCACTCCTGTCTGGGGTACCTCCCTATAAGCAAAAAGGAGGTATGGCAACAGGACATCCCATCTCCTCCTGAGTTTTTCACAGAGTCCCATGATCATGCCTTTGAGAGTTTCATTAAAACTCTCAACCAATCCATTTGTTTGTGGATGATAAAGGGTGGTAAACTTGTAGGTAACACCACATTCCTTCCACATAGCTTTGAGGTATGCAGACATGGAGTTACTACCTCTGTCTGATATCACTTCCTTAGGGAAGCCCACTCTGGGAAAGATTCCCAGGAGGGCTTTTGCCACTGCAGGAGCTGTAGTGGTCCTTAAGGGAATTGCTTCAGTATACCTAGTGGCATGGTCCACTACCTCAAGGATAAATCTATTTCCTGAAGCTGTTGGAGGGTAAAGGGGGCCAACAATGTCAACCCCTACCCTTTCAAAGGGCTCCACAACCACTGAGAGTGGAATTAAGGGGGCCTTAGGTGTGCCACCAGTCTTGCCACTGGCTTGGCACTGGATTGCTGTCTGGAGAGGGGAGGCAAAGACTGACCTCCTCCAAATTTTGACAGCTGGACCAATGGACAGTCTGGGTCACTTGGGTTCACCACCTGTGCTCCAGGGGCCACGCTTGTCAAGATGAGAGGGGTCCCAGATTACCGGTGAAGCTGAAGTTTGGTGCCTGTTAAACGAGGGGGAAGATTCCGTCGACCCACAGGAGATTTCTTTGTGGCTTCCTCTGCAGGATGAAGGCAGGCAGCCTCCAAAGCATGTACCACCAGGAAAAGGTTGAGAAGGCCGGTAGGCCCTACAATGTCGCTGGTAGTCTTCTTGCTACTTTGTTGCAGTTTTGCAGGTGTCCAGGAGCAGTCAGCGGTCGATCCTTGGCAAAAGTCAAAAAGAGAAGTGCAGAGGAACTCTGGTGAATTCTTGCAAGTCGTTGTCTGAGGAAAAGCCCACTGGAGAGACCCTAAATAGCCCTCAGAGGAGCTTTGGCCACCTAGTCAGGTAAGCACCTATCAGGAGGGGTCTCTGATGTCACCTGATGGCACTGGCCACTCAGAGGCCTCCATTGTGCTCTCACACCTCTGGATTCAAGATGGCAGAGGTCTGGGACACACTGGAGGAGCTTTGGGCACCACCCCTGGGGTGGTGATGGACAGGGGAGTGGTCACTCACCTTTCCTTTGTCCAGTTTCGCACCAGAGCAGGGGCTGGGGGTTCCCTGGACCGGTGTAGACTGGCTTATGCAAGGAGGGCACCATCTGTGCCCTTCAAAGCATTTCCAGAGGCTGGGAGAGGCTACTCCTCCCCAGCCCTTAACATCTATTTCCAAAGGGAGAGGGTGTAACACCCTCTCTCAGAGGAAATCCTTTGTTCTGACTTCCTGGGACTGGGCTGCCCAGACCGCAGGAGTGCAGAATTCTGTCTGCGAGTTGGCAGCAGCTGTAGCTTCAGAGCAAACCCCAGAGAGTTGGTTTGGCAGTACCTGGGGTCCATGGTGGAGCCCTGGGGATGCATGATTGGCACCCCAATACCAGATTTGGCATGGGGGGACAATTCCATGATTTTAGACATGTTACATGGCCATATTCGGAGTTACCATTGTGAAGCTACATATAGGTATTGACCTATATGTAGTGCACGTGTGTATTGGTGTGCCCGCACTCACAAAGTCTGGGGAAATTGCCCTGAACTATGTGGGGTCACCTTGGCTAGTGCCAGGGTGCTTTCACACTTAGTAACTTTGCACCTAACCTTCACTAAGTGAAGGGTAGACATATAGGTGACTTATAAGTTACTTAAGTGCAGTGTAAAATGGCTGTGAAATAACGTGGACGTTATTTCACTCAGGATGCAGTGGCAGTCCTGTGTAAGATTTGTCTGAGCTTCCTATGGGTGGCAAAAGAAATACTGCAGCCCATAGGGATCTCCTGGAACCCCAATACCCTGGGTACCTAGGTACCATATACTAGGGAATTATAAGGGTGTTCCAGTGTGCCAATTAGAATTGGTGAAAATGGTCACTAGTCTATAGTGACAATTTTAAAGGCAGAGAGAGCATAAGCACTGAAGTTCTGGTTAGCAGAGCCCCAGTGACACAGTTAGTCACTACACAGATACACAAATTCAGGCCACAAACTATGAGCACTGGGGTTCTGGCTAACAGGATCCCAGGGAGACAGGCAAAAACAAACTTATCTACATGTGAAAAATGGGGGTAACATGCCAGGCAAGATGGTACTTTTCTACACCTCCTTTGGTGACAAGCATGCTCCTTGGAACACAGATGGTAGACCCCTTCGACACAGACTGTCCTAAGGTCCTGCTGTCCAAATTTGGAGGAGGTAAGAGCTTGCCTTCCCCGTTTGCAGTACTACCCCTGTGCACCGTGTCATCTTCACCTCCTGAGGCCTCTGTGCACTATTTGCAAGAATCCTTCGTGCAGATCCTGGGCCAGTTCCCCAGCACTCTATCCTGGGACGCTCAAGTCGCTAAGTTGTTTTCCGGTGGCGTGGGACCTTCTTTTGTAATGCTGCAGCAAACACAATTTGCACCTTGTTTGTCCTGGTGACCTGGGACCTCCGTGGGTGCTGCCTGGTCATCTGTGGTTCCCTCTGTGTTGGGAGCCCCCTCTGCCTCCTCAGTCCAAGTTAAGGCACCCAGGTCCCTCCTGGGTCCAGGCAGCGCCATTTTGACGCAATCCGCGACATTGCTTGAACCAAGGCTTGTTGGATAAATCCAGTGCTGCAACTCTCCTGTATCCAACATCTCCACGTGGGACATCCTTTGCATCACTCAGGAACCCGCATCCATCTTCTTTGGTGCTCTTTTGCAGACTTTTTCCAACCGGAGAATCCTCTTTTGCACCATCTTCTAGGTTGGCAGGGGCTCCTGTCCTTCCTGGAATCTTCTGCGACTTCTGGACTTGGTCTCCTCTCTTTAGAGGTCTTCAGGTCCAGGAATCCACCATTTGTTGATTGCAGTCTTACTTGGTTCTTGCAATAACTCTAATCACAAATTGTAGTGTGTCCTAAGGAAACTTGCAGTACTTTACTCCTACTTTCCTGGGCTCTGGGGTGGGGTATTTTACTCACCTCTGTGGTTTTCTTACTCTCCCAGCGATTCTCTACACACTGCACTTGTCTAGGGGGGAATTTGTGATTTGCATTCCACTTTCTTAGTATATGGTTTGTGTTTCCCCTAGACCTATTTCTTCCTGTTGCATTCTATGGTATTTTCTATTGTTTGCACTATCCTATGACTAATTACTTACCTGATTTTGGTGTCTAGTGCATATATTGTGTACAAAATTTACCTCCAGAAAGAGTATTGCCTCTAAGATATTTTGGCCTTGTGTCACTTAAATAAAGTACCTTTATTTTTGGTAACACTGAGTATTTTCTTTTATTGTGTATAAGGACTGTGGGGGTTATTCTAACTTTGGAGGAGGTGTTAATCCGTCCCAAAAGTGACGGAAAAGTGACGGATTTACCACCAGCCGTATTACGAGTCCATTATATCCTATGGAACTCGTAATACGGCTGGTGGTATATCCGTCACTTTACCGTCATTTTTGGGACGGATTAACACTCCTCCAAAGTTAGAATAACCCCCTGTGTGTCTATAAGTGGTATTGCAGGAGCTTTGCATATCTCCTAGTTCAGCCTAAGCTGCTCTGCTACAGCTACCTCTATCAGCCAAAGCTGCTAGAACACTACTACGTTTCACTAATAAGGGATAGCTGGACCTGATATAAGGTGTAAGTAACCAAGGTACCCACTACAAACCAGGCCGGCCTCCTACAGTACTTACCATCAGCCTGTTGGCGGTATTACCGCCACTTTATCACTGACTGCCAGTGTCGTAATGAGGGCCATAGTGCCTAACAGTATAAACTTCACATATAGGTCTTGTGTGTATAAACAAATAACAATTTCTAATGTCAATCGCTTTTTAGTGGCACAATTGATCTTTATGTGCTTTTGATGTATTCTATGTTAATTTCAAAGTGTTAAGCAATAATATTCAGTCATTGTGGCTTCTATTTCTTATCCTTTGACTCTAGGGACATTTCGGCAAACAGAGGACTTCTTCACGAAGGCCACTACCAGACCTTTATCCTGTGGGTAACCTGCAATCATATTTTATATTCTACTGAGCCAAAATGCAAAGTATAATCACTCATTTCACTCTATAGTCTATAGTCAGAACTGACACCAAAACATGCTGCTACCATACGCACTTTAGATCTTATTTCAAGATAAGCCTCCACTCAATAACCGGGTCGGTGCAGGGGTCGTCACACCCATGAAGTCACACTCATTGCAGATCGAACTCCGGGCCGATGACAAAGTCAGGAGCGCTGGCATTGATGGCATTGGGCTGCGCTGCTAAGCTGGACAATGCAACATGCGGTGCCCACAGGTCACGGCGCAGGCAGCGGCTCGGTGATAGCATCCTTCGGCGTTGGTGAGACCAGGGCTGCAGTGTGAAGTGGGGTGGTGCGATGTGTGGTGTCTCCAGGTCGCAGTCCAGGTAGCGGCAGCAGCGTTGCTGAAGAGCTATAGTCGGTAGGCCCAAGGCAGTGGTATGATGCAGGGTGGGCTCCATGCAGCACCCACAGGTCGCTGTGCAGACAGGGGCGTCTGTTGATGAGGAAGGATTCGATGGCGCTGGTGTCGGTGGACCGGGGCTGTGGTGATGGAAGGGATGATGCTTTGTATATCTCACAAGCGGTGTCCTCAGGCCACGGTGCAAGCAGCGGTGTCGGTGTCAGCATAAAGCATCGGGGATACCAAGGCTGCGGTGTGAATGCGATAATGCAGAGGGCGGGCCACACAGGTCACAGTGCAAGCAGCGGCTTGGTGACAGCGTCAGGTGGTGGCATCGGCGAGAAAAGGGTTGCTGTGCCAAGCGAGGCATGACTCCGTGCGGCGTCATCAGGTTATGGTGCAGGCAGCAGCTTTTTTGACGGTGTGGTTTTTCCTATGTTGCAGCACAAAACACACAGTTCCCAGTGCTGCAGGCAGATTAATCTGAAGGCTTTGATATCCCTGAGACTTCCAACAGGAGACAAGCTCCACTTCAATTCTTTGGAGAAACTTCACAAGCAGAATACACAGCAAAGCCCAGCGTTTGCTCTCTTCAAGGCAGAAGCAGCAACTGCAGGCCAACCTATCAAAGCACACACACAGCAAATGGTCAGTACTCCTCCTCCAGCTCTTCAGCTCTTCTCCTTGGCAGAGGTTCCTCTTGATCCAGGAGTGTTCTAAAAGTCTGGGATTTTGGGTCCACTAATTATACTCATTTCTGCTTTTGAAGTAGGCAAACTTCAAAGGAAATCCTCTGTTGTTCACAAGATCCTGCCTTGCCCAGGCTTAGCCCTAGACACACTCCAGGGGGTTGGAGACTGCATTGTGTGAGGATGGGCACAGCCCTTTCAGGTGCGGGTGCCAGCTTCTCTCTCTCCACTCTAGCCCAGGCAGACTCATCAGGATATGCAGGACACACCTCAGGTCCCTTTGTTTCACTGTCTAGAGGGAATTCCCATCAGCCCAACTGTCAGTCTGACTCAGACGTGGATTCCACAGGCAGACAGAGGCTCAGAATGGTTAAGCAAGTAAATGCCCACTCTCTAAAAGTGGCATTCTCAAACAGACAATCTGAAAAACAACTCTACCAAAATATGTATTTCTCAATTGTGAGTTTAGATACCCCAAACTCCACATCTCTATCTGATCCCAATGGGAAACTGCACTTAAAAGATATTTAAAGGCAGTCCCTATCTTAACCTGTGGGAGAGGTAGGCCTTGCAGCAGTGAAAAACAAATTTGGCAGTATTTCACTATCAGGACATGTAAAACACACCAGTACATGTCCTACCTTTTACATACAATGCACTCTGCCCATGGGGCTACCTAGAGCTTGCCTTAGGGGTGTCTTACAAGTACAAAAACAGAAAGTTTGGTCCAAGCAAGTGGGTAGACTTGCCAGGTCGAATTGGCAGTGTAAGACTGCGCACACAAACACTGCAGTGGCAGGCCTGAGACATGATTACAGGTTTACTCCTGTAGGTGGCAAGCACAATCAGTGCTGCAGGCCCACTAGTAGCATTTGATTTACAGGCCCGGGGCATCTCTAGTGCACTTTACTAGGGACTTACTAGTAAATCAAATATGCCAATCTTGGGTAAACCCATCACCAGTACAATTTACACAGGAAGCACTTGCACTTTAGCACTGATCAGCAGTGGTAAAGTGCACAGAGACACTTAACCAGAAAAACAGAGTCCAGCATACCACAAAAACAGGAACTCGGAAGACAAAAAGACAGAGAAAACACGCCAAAAGATGCCAGCTCTAACAAATTTCATAAGAATCTTTGAACTATGTACAGGATCCCTCTTGGGAAAGATTAGCATCAAGCATTGTTAGAAATGGGGTCTCTGGTTGGCAGTCAGTTTGCACTTTGTCGAAGGAGGGACCCTCACTCTTGTCAGGGTAATGGAGATACACCTTTAGGATAACCCCTACTGCACAAGCAGTCAGGCTTATCTCAGAGACAATGTGTGAAGTACTTGTACCACCACACACAGTAATACACAGAAAACACTAGAAAAAGGACACACCACCAGTTTAGAAACATAGCCAATATTTATCTAAATCAAACAAGACCAAAACGACAAAAATCCAACATACACAAGCAAAGACATGGATTTGTAAAGTTAAAAAGAGTCTTAATCCATAGAAATAAATGGATGCATTGTTTTTACACAAAGTACCTGGTTTGCTTAAAAAATAAAGCCGCACAGGCAAGCGTGCGTTGGAAAAATAAACGACGCATCAATTCCTGACTTGCAAGTGAGGCCATGTGTTGATTCTTCTCCGGGCAGAAAGGCGATGCGTAGTTTCTCTCTCTCGCAGAAAAGTGATGCATTAGTTTCCAGATGGGCAGCCTCAGGTCCGTGCAGGTTCACTGTGGTTTTGATGCCCTGTGACGATGCACCATGGTGAGGAGTCATGCTGCATGGGTGATGCATTAATTTCGGCAGCCGCAAGCGGGTGTTGCGTCAATTTTCCAGCTGCAGTGCAGGTGGTGTGTCGATTTTTCAGCTGAGAGGCAGGTGCTGTGTCAATTTTTTTTCAGCTCGACTCTGGTGCGTGGGTATCAGCCTTCGTTCCACCAGCTTCTCCTCTCAAGGGCTCAGGGACTGGATAGGGCACCACTTGGCAGGCTAGGAGTCTCAGCAAGAGAGTCCAGGTGCTGGCAAAGGAAGTCTTTGATGGTCCTGAAACTTCAAAACAGGGGGTAAGCTCAGTTCAGGCCCTTGGAGACACTTCAGAAGCAGGAAATCACAGGAAAGTCCAGTCCTTGTTCTCCCTAAAGGTAGAAGCAGCAACTGCAGGCCAACCCAGCAAAGCACACTCACAGGCAAAGGTGCAGTATTCCTCCTCAAGCTCTTCTCCTTGGCAGAGGTTCCTCTTGATCCAGAAGTAATCTAACTATCTGGGGTTTTGGGTCCACTACTTATACTTATTTCTGCCTTTAAAGTAGGCAAACTTCAAAGGAAAGTATCTGTTGTTTACAAGATCCTGCCTTGTCGAGGCCTGGACCCAGACTATAGGAAAGTACCCTCTTTTGGGCATGGTTACCCCCACTTTTTGCCTGTGGTCAGTGTGTTTTGACTGTTTTCACTGGGATCCCGTTAACTAGGACCCCAGTGATTGTGCTCTCTCTCGCTCTCTAAATTTGGTTGCTTAGGACTTTGCACACCCCACAATTGACCTACTGGTGCCCCCATGTAAGTCCCTAGTATATGGTACCGAGGTGCCCGTGGCATTCGGGCACCAGGGGTTCCCCATAGGCTACAGCATGTATTGTGCCACCCATGGGAGCCAATGGAAAATGCGTCTGCAGGCCTGCTGATGCAGCCAGTGTGAAAAGGTGCATGAACTCTTTCACTACAGGTCACTACACCAGGTCACTGTAAGTGACCCCTATGGTAGGCTCCCCTAGCCCAGAGGGTAGGGCGCAGGTACCTGTGTGTGAGGGCTCTCCTGCATGAATGGAGGTGCCCCTACGAACTCCAGCTCCATTACACTGGAATTCGTAATTGTGGGGAAGCCATTTTTACCTGTGTCCAGCTACATAATGGTAACTCCGAACCTGGGCATGTTTGGTGTCAAACATGTCGGAATCATACCCCAAAACTGTTGCCAGTATTGGTTGTATGCTTCCATGCACTCTGGGGGCTCCTTAGAGGACCCCCAGCATTGCTCCTACCAGTCTTCTGACGTTTTCCTGGCAGCGTGCGCTGCTGCCACCCCTCAGACAGGTTTCTGCCCTCCTGCTGCTTGACTAGCTCAAGCAGCGGAAAGCAGAACAAAGGATTTCCTGTGGGAGAGGGAGGTAACACCTGTCCTTTGGAAATAGGTGTTACGTTGCTTGGAAGGGGTAGCCTTCCCAAGCCACTGGTATGCTTTAAAGGGCACATTTGGTGCCCTCCTTGCATAAACCGCTTTGCACTAGTCCAGGGACCCCGGGTTCTTCCTTTGGCACGAAACTGGACAAAGGAAAGGGGAGTGACCACTACCCTGTCCATCACCACTTGATTCTGCCATCTTGAGTCCAAGGTGAGCAGAGGCCCCTGGGAGCATCTGAGTCTCCAGGTCTGGTAGGTGACGTCACAGCCCCTTCATGATAGGCTGTCACCCTGCTAGGTGACCAATCCCCATTCATGGGCTATTTAGGGTCTCCCTCTGGGTGGATCCTCAGATGCGGCATGCAAGATTCCAGCTGGACTCCTCTGCATCACTTACTTCATCTTCTGGCCACTGGAACTGCAACTGGACTCTCCAGGAACCGACAATCTGCAACTTTAGGGACAACTCCGCTCTACAACGCTGTTTCCCCAGCTCCTTCCAGCAACTGCAACATTTCCCCAGCTGTGCATCTTCTGAGGGTGATGAGTCTTCAGCCTGCACAAGAAGTAAGAAGATATCTCCCTTGGAGAGAAGGAGTCACTCCCCTGCATCTGCAGACACCAACTGCAACGACGACCGGCTGCGTGGATTCTCTTTCCTCTGGAACTGCATTAATCCTGCTTCATAGGTGGTGGCCTGGAGTGGTCCCCTTGGTCCTCTCTACCAGCTGTTCAACACGGTTAGCACTTGCCTCTCATTGCAGGACAGCAATCCTGTGCACTGTGACTCTTGCAGCTACCAAGGCTTGTTTGCTTCTCCCCCTCTGGATTTTCAGGCTCTATGTAGCCCCAGCCGAAAGCACTCCTTCCTGCAATGCACAGTCTCCTGTCTGCTGCTCCAGCAACGTGGGACTCCTCTTCAGGAGAGCTGAGTGGGCCTCACCGCGACTCCTGTGCCTGCTGCCAGTGGGTTGCCTAACTCCTCTTCTTGTGACTCCCCCAGCAGCTGACAGTTGCCTCGGATTCCCCTCCTTGGTTCGAGTCCCCTGGACCTTGCTGGACCTCTTCAGCCTTGCAAACCTTCTGTAGAAAGTTGGCTCTGTATATACTATCTCAAAGTAAGAGATAGTGTGCACATAGTCCAAGGGTTCCCCTTAGAGGTTGATAGTGACAAAATTAGATAATTCTAATGCTCTATTTTGTGGTAATGTGGTCGAGAAGTAGGCTTATCAGAGGGTAGTGTTAAGCATTTGTAGTACACACACAGGCAATAAATGAGGAACACACACTCAAAGACTTAACTCCAGGCCAATAGTTTTTATATAGAAAAATATATTTTCTTAATTTATTTCAAAACCACAAGATTCAAGATTTGAAGTAAATTCATAAAATGCAAGGTACTCCACACAGGTAAGTAAGGAACTTTGAATTAGAGCAGTAACATACACAGACACAGTGCAAACATCAACAGTTCCTGGGGGAGGTAAGTAAGGTAAAGTTTCTGAGGTAAGGTAAAGGTAAGTAAAGCACTTACAAGTTTAGTTCCCTGGGCATAGGCAGCCCACCATTGGGGGTTCAAGCCAACCCCAAAGTCAGAAACTGGTCAGCCTAGCACTAGGAGTTGGACTGGTATTCAGGGCATTTTACAATAAATTCCACACTAGCATCAGTGTGCATTTATTGTGCTGAGAAGTTTGTAACCAAACGTCCTAGATTTCAGTGTAGCCATTATGGAACTGTGGAGTTTGTGTTTGACAAACTCCCAGACCATATACTCTTTGTGGCTACCCTGCACTTACAATGTTTTTTTTTTTTTACTCATCTGTTTTATTATTTTCTGCACATCAAACAATAACATCTACAATTGTCATGATATCAAATATAACATATATCTTAAGTAAATAGCAATAACAATAACAACTCAGGTCTTATCTCCATCTACTTTGCACATTTTACAACTTGCAGTTAAATCACTCGCTGTCTTCAGTATCAATTCTTAGCAGGTGACTTATACTATCTTGTTTTCCCATGTGTTACTTAGTTGCATCGGGGGCCCGGGTCAGGGGACACTTATTGATTTTGTTTGTGCTTGTTCCACTAATATATATTATGGCCATGTGGAGAGTTTTCTTTCATGTGTGATTGTATATAGTTTATGACCTATATGTTTTTCTAAATCTCTGTCAATTTTCATGGTGGACGCTCATCGTTTTTGACCTCCAGTTTGGCCACAAATGTTTCCCAAGCTTCGGACCCAGTGTGTTTCTAGCCTTCGTCTAGCATTTTCCGTAGTACCTGATGCTCTGTGCATGCCCAGCGTAATGTCAAGACTCGCCATGTTTTCAAATACGGTGGTTTAGAGGCTTTCCAGTTCATAGCGATTAACCTTTTATACATTACAAATGCTAGATCTGCAAACCTATGTATGTGTTTATGCTTCTTATCTCTTTTCCTGATTCCAAGCAGACAGGAGCTAGGATCCAGTGTGAATACAAGGTCTGTAATTGCTGATATATCAGTCACTACCGCTTGCCATGTTGAATCCAGAGAGCCACACTCCCAGACCATATGATAAAAATTAGCTGAAGGGGAATTGCATCGGGGGCACATACGCCTCAGCTGTGCAGGTGCAAGATATGTTTGATGTATGTAATTAAATTGAGTGTATCTAAACCGGGGGTTTCTTGGCACATTGCGAGTATGACTTACTGCTTGAGCCCACTCTTCTGCCGTCAATTGGTCCGTTAGTACTGCATTCCATCTAGTTCTAGCATTTTCTAATCTGTTTACGGGGAATGTATGCAGGGCTTTATACGTGTTTGTTATGACTTTGTTCTGATTGTTGTATGTTAGCATGTGGTGCACTAAAGGGGAGGTATTAGGTTCCTGATCCCCTGCCGACCATGCCTTTTTAATTAAATGGCAAATAGAATAATATGCCATAAATTGGCCCACTCCTATTGAGGTAAGTTCTCTCATGGCTCCAAATGTCATTAGCTTCCCGTCCTCAAAACAGTCTCCCACTGTTAATATACCTGCCTCTGACCAAATCCCAATGGAGTACATGCCCACTATGTTCCCCTTCTCTGGGATATACCTTAAAGGGATAAGAGGGGAGTACGGGCCTCCGCCGCCCGCCGGCCTCAGAATGAGGCCCTTAGTGTGAAGGCACCCTTGCACTAGCAAAGGTGCCGCCACATAGTTCAGGGCAATTTCCCCCGACTTTGTGAGTGCGGGCACACCATTACACACGTGCACTACATATAGGCCAATACCTATATGTAGCTTCACAATGGTAACTCCGAACATGGCCGTGTAACATGTCTAAGATCATGAATTGTCCCCCATGCCAAATCTGCTATTGGGGTGCCAATCCCATGCATCCCCGGGGCTCCACCATAGACCGCGGGTACTGCCAAACCAGCTCTCTGGGGTTTTCTCTGCAGCTACCACTGCTGCAACCCCACAGACAGGGTTTTGCCATCCAGGGGTCTGGGCAGCCCAGTCCCAGGAAGTCAGAACAAAGGATTTCCTCTGAGAGAGGGTTTTACACCCTCTCCCTTTGGAAATAGGTGTTAAAGGCTGGGGAGGGGTAGCCTCTCCCAGCCTCTGGAAATGATTTGAAGGGCACAAATGGTGCCCTCCTTGCATACGCCTGTCTACACTGGTTTAGGGAACCCCCAGTCCCTGCTCTGGTGCTAAACTGGACAAAGGAAAGGGGAGTGACCACTCCCCTGTCCATCACCATCCCAGTGGTGGTGCCTATAGCACCTCCAGTGTGTCCCAGAACTCTGCCATCTTGAATCCAGAGGTGTGAGGGCACTCTGGAGGCCTCTGAGTGGCCAGTGCCAGAAGGTGACATCAGAGACCCCTCCTGATAGGTGCTTACCTCACTAGGTGGCCAATCCTCCTCTGAGGGCTATTTACGGTCTCTCCAGTGGGCTTTTCCTCAGATAACGACTTGCAAGAATGAACCAGAGTTCCTCTGCACCTCTCTCTTTGGCTTCTGCCAAGGATCAACTGCTGACTGCTCCAGGACGCCTGCAAAACTGCAACAAAGTAGCAAGAAGACTACCAGCGACATTGTAACGCCTAATCCTGCTGGCTTTCTCAACTGTTTCCTGGTGGTGCAAGGTTTGGGGGCTGCCTGCCTTCATCTTGCACTGGAAGCCATGAAGAAATCTCCCGTGGGTTGACGGAATCTTTCCCCTGCTCCGGTACTCTGGGACCCCACTCATCCTGATGAGCGTGGCTCCTGGAACACAGGTGGAGGACCCAAGTGACCCAGACTGTCCAGTGATCCAACTGTCCAAATTTGGAGGAAGTAAGTCCTTGCCTCCCCTCTCCAAGCAGTAATCCTGTGCACCGTGTGAACTGCAGCTGCTAGGGCTTCTGTGCACTTTTCCAAGGAATCCTTCATGCACAGCCAAGCCGAGGTGCCCAGCATTCCGTCCTGCATTGCTCAACTCCCCGAGTTGACATCCGGCTTCGTGTGACCCGCTTTTGTAGTGTTGAGACGACTGCTGTGTTCAGTTTTCTTGAACCCGTGTTCAAGGACTTCTGCGGGTGCTACCTTCTTGTGCAAGGGCTCTCTATATTGCTGAGGCCCCCCTCTGTCTCCTCTCCCAAGTGGCGACTTCCTGGGTCCTGGCAGCACCCTTTTTCTTCAACCACGACTCTTGCAGCTAGCAAGGCTTGTTTGTGGTCTTTTGCCAAAGAAACAACTCTGAATCCTCCAGCACTCTGTGGGACATCTTCTGCACACAGGAGAAGTTCCTAGCACCTTTTGTTGTTGCAGATACTTCAGCTTCTTCCATCTGGAGGCCGCCATTTTTGCACCTTCATCCGGGGTTTAGTGGGCTCCTGCCCCCCCTGGACACTTTCACGACTCTTGGAGTTTAGTGTGTTTCTGGGGAAGTAGCAGCACTTTACTCCTACTTTTCAGGGTCTTGGGGTGGGGTATCTTGGACACCTTTAGTGTTTTCCTACACTCCCAGTGACCCTCTACACACTACACTAGCCTAGGGGTCTATTCATGGTTCGCATTCCACTGTCTTAGCATATGGTTTGTGTTGCCCCTAGGTCCATTGCATCCTATTGTATTCTACAGTGTTTGTACTACTTTCTGACTGTTTTACGTATGTGATTTTGGTTTGCGTGTATATTTTGTGTATTTTACTTACCTCCTAAGGGAGAATATCCTCTGAGCTATTTCTGGCACATTGTCACTAAAATAAAGTACCTTTATTTTTAGTAACTCTGAGTATTGTGTTTCTTATGGAATAGTACCTATATGATATAAGTGGTATAGTAGGAGCTTTGCATGTCTCCTAGTTCAGCCTAAGCTGCTCTGCTATAGCTCCCTCTATCAGCCTAAGCTGATAGAACACTACTAATCTACTAATAAGGGATAACTGGACCTGGCACAAGGTGTAAGTACCATCAGGTACCTACTATAAGCCAGGCCAGCCTCCTACACATAGGCCCTCATTACAACATTGGTGGTAAATCCCGCTTACCGCCGTGCAGAAGACCTCCAACACACCGCCGTGGCCGCGGAATTCCGCCACAGCTATTACGACCCACAGCTCGGAATCCGCCAAAATCTAGACACCCACACAAGTCCGCCACACCAAAGGTCAGTGATGACAAAACCTCCACCGTCACGCCAACAGGAATACGCCCACACTATCATGACCCACGAATCTACGCGGCGGTCTTTCAACCGTGGTATTCCATTGGCGGTACACACCGCCGCGCTCAAAATATACACACATTTACAAAACACAACCACATTGGACATTTCGAAATACACACACCTGATACACATACACACACCACTCCCACACACCCAATCCAATATAAAACACACACCCACATCACCCACAAACCCTTACTACCAAAATTTTTGAGAAGCAGAGAGACAGCAAAGCAAACACCACACTAGCATACAGAGGCACATAACACCATCACTCATACACCTTCCACGCACAAAACACCTCACACCCCTAAACATCACCCCACACATCACAACACACACCACCTCACACATCACCCACACCACCCCATGGCACCGCAAAGACACCCCAGGTTTTCTGAGTAGGAGCTCAGGGTCATGGTGGAGGAAATCATCCGGGTAGAGCCACAGCTATTCGGATCACAGGTGCAGCACTCCACCATAGCTAGGAAGATGGAGCTATGGCGCAGAATCGTGGAGAGGGCCAACGCAGTGGGACAGCACCCAAGAACACGGGATGACATCAGGAAGAGGTGGAACGACCTACGGGGGAAGGTGCGTTCCGTGGTCTCAAGACACCACCTTGCAGTTCAGTGGACTGGCAGCGGACCTCCACCTCCTCCCCCACAATTAACAACATGGGAGGAGCAGGTCTTGGCTATACTGCATCCTGAGGGCCTTGCAGGAGTAGCAGGAGGAATGGACTCTGTTAAGTCAAAGTTTTAACTACTTCATCCCCCACTCCACCTGCATGCTATCACATACCCCCACCCTCACCCCATCACTCCAACTACTCACATATGTTCCACTATCACAAACCACACATCCCAACACCAAGCCCTGCATGCAACAACAAAGTATGGACACCCATCACCAATGCATGTCCACTACAGACCCCTAAACAATTATCACACAAGGTCCTACACAAGAATGTAAGCACTGGGGTACAGGGTTACCCACCCATTGCACACCATGGCACACACAGATGCAATAATCATGCCTTTACACCCCTGCAGGACCCCTACTCAACGTCACCGGGCAGGAGGTTCCAGACATGTCCACTCCCCCCACGGAAGAGGCCCAAAGTGATGAAAGCAGCTCTGTCCAACTGGATCTAGATGACCAGCCCGCCCCATCTGGGACCTCGGGACAGTCGGTTCCCCTCCCACAGTCATAGGCCACCACAGAACCTCCCCCCTCAGGAAAAACCAGCACAGCACCCACCCAGCGGGCCCATACGTCTGTCCCCAGGACACGTCAAGCAGCAGTGTGTCCACCACTACAGGTAACCCAGGCTAATCCACCACCACAAGAACAGCAGGGACCTGGGGGCAGTGGCAGTGGGCACACGGTTCAGGGGACAGAGGCCCAGGAAAACCGGGGAACTGGGAGGTCTGCTGTGCGACAGGGGGAGGACAGGCCCAGGGAACCCACTCTCCACGAGGCCCTCTCCAACATCATGGGAGTGTGCCATCATTCCCAGGAGACGTTGGCAACGGTACTGGCCAAATTTCTGGAGACCCAGCGGCTGCAGGAGGAACAGTGTTTGGGGTTCAGGGAGGAACTCAAATCCATCAACACCACCCTGGGCACCATTGTAGGGGTGCTGAAGGACCTCGTGAACACCAGGAGGGACACTGTGGCACAAGGAGCCCCTGACACTAGCCTGGATGATGAACAGCCCACCACGTTGTACTGCCATTTAATGGAGTTTGTTTTGACCAATGACTTTGTGTTTCACCACTGCGCATATTAGTTGCTCAATGTTCACCAGTAGCACATGGTATGTTTTATTCAGTTTAGCCGCCTATGGGCTTTGACATTGCATTAGTCATTACATTCTGTATTCTGCCTATTGGCTTTGACATTGCATTAGTCATTACATTCTGTATTCTGCCTATTGGCTTTGACATTGCATCTGCCTATTGGCTTTGACATGCTGTATCCAGTCTAGCCGCCTATTGGCTTTGACATTGCATGCCTATTGGCTTTGACATGATATTATACATTGCATTTTATATTCAGCTCAGCTGCCTATTGGCTTTGACATGATATTATACATTGCATTTTATATTCAGCTCAACTGCCTATTGGCTTTGACATGATATTATACATTGCATTTTATATTCAGCTTAGCTGCCTATGGGCTTTGACATGATATAAGACATTGCATTTTGTATTCAGCTTAGCTGCCTATTGGCTTTGATCTGACACTAGACATTGCATTTGATATTTAGGTTAGCTGCCCATTGCCTTTAACGTGGAGTTAGACATTGTAGTTGAGAATCCAAGCTGTATTTTTCCAAGCTGTGTTTTTGCACAAGATGAACCAAGATGTTTTTCTCACAGTAGACTAGACCTGATAAGAGAGGGTACATGGGTGTTTTTCTCCGCTTGAGCTTGGGAACAGGAGTAGTCTCTGAGACCTGGCTAGTCTCCAAAAGGCTTGCTCAGTTTTCCCAGGTCTGAGAGGAGGGGGCACACCTTTGTAACGAATGTAACAGGCTGCAGAGAGTCAGATTCGAATCTGCCGGACCTCGTGCTGGAGCTTGGAGCCAGCTGCCAGCAATCCCGTGTGGGTAGAGGAATCTCTTTCTCGCGGCTGACAGGGGGTCATCAGCTTGCAGACCTTAGAAAGATGAAGCTGTAAATAGTTTCCCACACGGTGAAGTATTTGTTTTGCTTTGCATTCTATATCTTATAAATATAACCTGCTGTGTATATTGCAAACTGATATATTTTGTTTGATTAACGCGGGCTTGAAAGCTACTAATTCGTCATTCATAAAAAGTGTGGTTGGGGAAGAATTAACAACAATAAAAGTCTTCTTTGAACTCAGAAGTGCATTTCTGGTGTTTTATGTAAGTGCTTAGAAACTAGATAAGAGGAAAGCACTACAATTGGTACCAGGAGTGGGGTCGGTCATTAAGAGGTGATTAAGAGGGTGTTGACGAGTTGGTAGATTTCTAAGTGCACACTTTAAAAGTGTAATTGTTTTTTTGTTGTTTGGAGAATTACAGAAATTGTTTTGTTGTTTGGAGAATCACAGTAGCACGGCAGACCATGTTTGAGAATGCATGTGTTGGTAAACTGCCCGATGGTGCTAGGAAAAACTGTGAATTGTTTTCTGTTTGGAGAATTACAGAAGCACGGCAGACCATGTTTGAAAATGCATGTGTAGCTAAACTGCCTGATAGTGCTTGGATAAATAATTCCTGTTGTACATATGTAGAAAACGTGTCTTTTGGAAGTAATGATGACAGAAAGGTCTGGATACCTTTATCTGCTTACAGAGAAATGCAGGAGAAATGTAGGAAGTTGGAACATGAAAATAGGAATTTACGTGAGCAAATTAGCCAGGATACAATAATTCAAAATAAGACTGAAAGTTATAAAAATGCTGTTTTTGAAGAATCTTTCTTGTCCCATTCCAGTAATGAGGGGGTTAAGACAGCTCCGAGCTGCTTTGAGCCGTGTGAGCCAGGGTTTTTGGCAGTGAAAGCGCATTCCTTAACTGATAACACGAAGAGAGCTCAGAATGTGATTTACGAGTTACTGTTGCAAAATGCAGAAGTAAAACGAAAGATTTTAGAGAAAGAGACACCGAGTTGCATTAGCTTGTTTGATTTTTGGAAACAGAAAAGCCCTCATTTGAGTGAAATCCTAACACTTTTGTATATGGTCACTGTGAAAAATTATATGCAGCTGCGCGCTTGTGATTTGGCAAATGAAATAATGCAGACTTTAGGTTTTTGCGCAGTGCAAGAAGGAAATACTTATGTACATTTAAATCAAGAACAAGGGAAGAAAATAGTGCCCCTAGCTAGAATCATACACTGGATCTGGTACTTGCAAGACAGGGCTAGAGTACCACAGGTAAAAGAATTACCGGTGAAATTGTGTGCACCATTTGAATTCGTGTCCACTGAAGATAAAAAGCATGTTTGTTTTACTAATGATTCATTGACTGAAATGTTGTTTTCTGGCACAGTAGAAGGAACAGCGTTGTATAATGTGTGTCAGATTTTAAAGCAAGAGCTACGTGAGATGTGTCATTTTTACGCTGATTTTTGGTTCATTGCTAATGTTTTAGCACCTAACTGGTTCAATTACCTTGCAGATGTTAATGAGAAAAATTCAGAGAGAGAAGTGTACACCCAGAATTCTGCCTTAGTGGGGATGGCTAAGTGGGTGCCCCAGAAATGTGAACAGCTGAGAGAAAAAGCCACTTACAGGTGGGCAGAGATGAGAGAGATGCACATTCCCCTAGATTTGATAAAAACTGTGCAGCACGCACAAAAGCAATCTGTCATGCAAGCAGTCACAGAGCAGTTGGGGAGAGGAAAGTTACCAGGACAGAAATGGCAAATTGATCAGGTTTTAGGGAGAGTGATTGCTGCAAATTACCAAGGAAAAATCGAAATTCTGCTGATACCTAGAAAAGAATCTGATTTATTCATACAAATTGGAGACAGAATGGCCCAAATTGGCAAAAATGCAGTGAATGGAGGTTTGGTAAAGAATGAGTCTGCCCCAGCCCTTCTGACAGTGCAAGAAAAGGGAAGCTGTGGCGCAGCAGATAAAAACCTCAGTACTGATATGTGGGTTAAAGTCCCAAGTGATCCTCCAGAACCTGCAGAAATTATAATAAAGGGCCCCAAAAACGTCCTACTGATTATAAAACAGGGAAAGAAAGAGGATGGGTGCAGTTTAAATGAAAAATGTTATTTGCAAGAAAAGTCATACTTGTTTCTTTTGCAGATCCTACCACGTTTCGCCACTGTCCCTGAGTGTGCTGTGTGGTCCCCCTTCCGGTGTGTGCGTGTGGGGTCGGGGAAGGGACCGAACCCCCAACCTGAACCTGGCTGAGTAAAGTGCCAGCACCATGGATCCATTTTGCGCAAACTGCGCCTTCAGTTCAAGTTCAACTTGTTTGATTGCATTCTTCCACTGGAACTAAGCTGTGTTTTTTTTTTTTTTTTTTTTTCCCCTCTCGTATGGAACTTTGACTTTTGCTTACCTTCTAGCAAACCTTTCAGGTGGACCGTGCACCTTTACATGAGTAGAACTCATGCCACATCAAATTGCTAACACTGTTGAATTAGAGACTGATTCAGAGTACAAATTGCTCAGTCTTTTCTATGTAGATGTATCTGATGTGAAAGGTTATGAGATCTATATGTTAATTCACTTTTATTGCTTTACAGGTATTGCTTTGATCATTCAAATCTGACTTGCTGATAATGTTTTTTTTTTGTGCTGATGTTTTTTTGTTTTTTGTTTTTGTTTGAAACAAGAGATATGTGAAACAAAAATTAATTGGTCAAAGGGCGGAATGTACTGCCATTTAATGGAGTTTGTTTTGACCAATGACTTTGTGTTTCACCACTGCGCATATTAGTTGCTCAATGTTCACCAGTAGCACATGGTATGTTTTATTCAGTTTAGCCGCCTATGGGCTTTGACATTGCATTAGTCATTACATTCTGTATTCTGCCTATTGGCTTTGACATTGCATTAGTCATTACATTCTGTATTCTGCCTATTGGCTTTGACATTGCATCTGCCTATTGGCTTTGACATGCTGTATCCAGTCTAGGCGCCTATTGGCTTTGACATTGCATGCCTATTGGCTTTGACATGATATTATACATTGCATTTTATATTCAGCTCAGCTGCCTATTGGCTTTGACATGATATTATACATTGCATTTTATATTCAGCTCAACTGCCTATTGGCTTTGACATGATATTATACATTGCATTTTATATTCAGCTTAGCTGCCTATGGGCTTTGACATGATATAAGACATTGCATTTTGTATTCAGCTTAGCTGCCTATTGGCTTTGATCTGACACTAGACATTGCATTTGATATTTAGGTTAGCTGCCCATTGCCTTTAACGTGGAGTTAGACATTGCAGTTGAGAATCCAAGCTGTATTTTTCCAAGCTGTGTTTTTGCACAAGATGAACCAAGATGTTTTTCTCACAGTAGACTAGACCTGATAAGAGAGGGTACATGGGTGTTTTTCTCCGCTTGAGCTTGGGAACAGGAGTAGTCTCGGAGACCTGGCCAGTCTCCAAAAGGCTTGCTCAGTTTTCCCAGGTCTGAGAGGAGGGGGCACACCTTTGTAACGAATGTAACAGGCTGCAGAGAGTCAGATTCGAATCTGCCGGACCTCGTGCTGGAGCTTGGCGCCAGCTGCCAGCAATCCCGTGTGGGTAGATGAATCTCTTTCTCGCGGCTGACATGGGGTCATCAGCTTGCAGACCTTAGAAAGATGAAGCTGTAAATAGTTTCCCACACGGTGAAGTATTTGTTTTGCTTTGCATTCTATATCTTATAAATATAACCTGCTGTGTATATTGCAAACTGATATATTTTGTTTGATTAACGCGGGCTTGAAAGCTACTAATTCGTCATTCATAAAAAGTGTGGTTGGGGAAGAATTAACAACAATAAAAGTCTTCTTTGAACTCAGAAGTGCATTTCTGGTGTTTTATGTAAGTGCTTAGAAACTAGATAAGAGGAAAGCACTACACACGTCTGCCGCTGCTAGTGGACAGGAGGCACAGGCACAGGACCACAACACCAGCACCCCACCCCCTGCAGATGGGGAACCACCCCACAAGCGGTCCCTGAGATCCAGGACAAAGACAGAGAACAATGCCAAGACCCCCACCAAGAAATAAGACCACCCTGAATGTCATCCTTCTGTCCCACTTTGTCACCCTGTCCATCCTTAAACTGCCATTGCTCCACTTCCTATGCCCCTTTGGACAATGCACCTGTTAGACAAATAGACTGGACTCTGCCATGGACATTCCTCCACCATCACCCCTGACCATTTTACAACCCCCTCCACTATTTTGCACTTAAATAAACTCCCTTGAATCACAAAACAATCTGGAGTCAGCCTGTGCTTTCACTAATGTATATTTGCTATAACTGAGGGAAATAGCAATGTCCATTCTATTGTCAACATACCTATGTCACACAGCTCTAGTCCATGAGGTAACATAGCAGAGGTCACACAGTGGGACCCACATCTGTGAACTCGAAAGGGAAAGTGACAAATCAGGGTCCATACACTGGTTGTAAGTGACAGACAGATGAGAGGTAGAACCATTTTATCAGATGTAGGTGGCAGTGATCTCTTCTTTCCTGTGTCTCACTGGAAGTATTGCTGGATCATGGTGTTTCTGTTGTCTATGTCCTCTTCTTCTGCCTCCTCTTCTTCACTGTTCACAGGCTCCACAGCTGCCACAAGACGTCCTTCTGGACCATCCTCCTGTAGAAAAGGCACCTGTTGTCGCAAAGCCAAGTTGTGCAGCATACAGCTGGCCACGATGATCTGGCACACCTTCTTTGTTGAGTAGTATAGGGAAACACCTGTCATATGGAGGCACCGGAACCTGGCCTTCAGGACGCCGAAGGTCCTCTCTATAACCCTCCTAGTTCGCCTATGTGCCTCATTGTAGCGTTCCTCTGCCCTTGTCCTGGGATTCCTCACTGGGGTCAGTAGCCATGACAGGTTGGGGTAGCCAGAGTCACCTGCAAATGTCGAGGGACAACTGTTAGACACACACCAACCCTTAGGGACAACCCCAGACCCAGACAACTATTCACAGAGTATAGGGTCCTTGTCCTCACCTATTAGCCACACACGGTGCCTCTGGAGTTGCCCCATCACATAAGGGATGCTGCTATTACTCAGAATGTAAGCGTCATGCACTGTGCCAGGAAACTTGGTGTTCACATGGGAGATGTACTGGTCGGCCAAACACACCATCTGCACATTCATTGAATGGTAACTCTTCCGGTTTCTGTACACCTGTTCACTCCTACGGGGGATACCAAGGCCACATGTGTCCCACCAATGGCACCTATGATGTTGGGGATATGTCCCAGGGCATAGACGTCACTTTTCACTGTAGCCAAGTCCTCCACGTTGGAGAGCATAGGCTGGGACATCCCTGATGCTATGGCCACTGTAATTTGAAAAGACCCAGTTGCCAGGAAATGGAGTACTGACAGGACCTGCACTAGAGGGGGTATCCCTGTGGGATGGCGGATAGCTGACATCAGGTCTGGCTCCAACTGGGCACACAGTTCCTGGATTGTGGCACTATCAAGTCTGTAGGTGACTATTACATGTTGCTCTTCCATTGTCGACAGGTCCACCAGCGGTCTGTACACCGGAGGATGCCGCCATCTCCTCACCTGCCCCAGCGGAAGTGCTCTATGGATGAAAACAGCAATCAGAGGGTCAGCCAACACTGAGGTACTAAAAAAAAACTACTTTATTGCACACATTTGTCAATCCGCTATGTGCCTGTTTTAGTGTGTATGCAAGGCCTAGATATGTGTGACGCATTTAAAATTAATGCTATGTGGCCCCCTGAAATGGCGGCTGCCTGACCTGTAACGTGGGACACGGGGATATGAGGTAACTGCGCTGGTGTTCTACACCGTCGCAGTAGGCGGTCAAAGACCGCAGAGCAATCCTGCATTGGTTAACATTAGACCCTATGGGTCCCAGGATCCAATGACGATGTATGCCGGCGGTAACGGTACGCACCGCCGCGGACGTGACCGCCATTTTCTCTCCTTGTTCACTCACTTGATACCTGATCTTCGACAGGAGAGGACCTACACTGCAGGTGCTGCTGTGACCTCAGTCTGGAAGCGACGATGGCTCATCTGTCTGGGGAAAGGGCCCCTGCTTTCACTTCGGAGGAGTTGGAGAAACTAGTGGATAGGGTCCTCCCCCAGTACACGCTATTCTACGGTCCTCCAGACAAACAGGTGAGTACACTGTGAGCATGCTGTATGGGCAATGCCTGTTTGGAGTGGTGTGGATGTGAGATGGGGGGTGAGGCCTGCATGATCCGACGGTGAGTGTATGTGCATCAGGGCAAGGGTGGGAACTTGGGCCAATGACTGTGACGGTCCAGATGGTTAAAGTTTTTCCTTTTCCCCTGTACTATTCCTCTAGGTCAGCGCCCACCAGAAGAAGGATATTTGGCGTGCCATCGCCAAGGACGTCCAGGCCCTGGGGGTCCACCACAGACGGAGCACCCACTGCCGTAAAAGATGGGAGAACATTCGCAGCTGGAGCAAGAAGACGGCGGAGGCCCAGCTGGGGATGGCCTCCCAACGTGGGAGGGGTGCCTGTCGCACCATGACCCCCCTGATGTTCCGGATCATGGCGGTGGCGTATCCGGAGTTGGATGGGAACTTGAGGGCATCACAGCAGTCACAAGGGGGTGAGTAAAGTCACATCCATCTGACTCTGTGCGCATTGGAGGTGTCTGGGTGGGGGAGGTGGGCTGTAGGTTCCGCTAGGCTTGGGCGAGCATTGTAGGCAAGGACCCTTTGTGAGGCAGGCACCCCAACCCCACCAGTAGTAAGAGCCATCTACACCTAGTCAGGCTCCTGTGACTTCCATGTGTGCATCAATCGGGCATAGGCCATGTACCCCATTTCCCAGTGATGAATTAGGAAACTCTAAGTGCATGGCGTAGTGCAGAGGGCTGCTGTGTCTGTAGTGTCGGCCAACGGAAGCGGTATTGCATGTACTGAACATGTCTTCCTACTTTCTTTCCCCCCCTTTTTGTGGTCTCCCTGTTCTTGTGTGCATTAGCATCATCAGGCGGGGGAGCTGTGCCACCGGAGCAGGAGGGAGCTGCATTCCACATGGCCCTTGAGGGCGACACTACGGAGTCAGAATTCACCAGTGGGACAGAGGGTGAGGAGAGCTCCACGGTGGGGACTGGAGCAGAGACCAGCGACACCGACTCCTCCTCTGATGGGAGCTCCCTTGCGGTGGCGTGCCCCTCTGTGCCCCCCGCATCTACAGGTACAGCTGCCACCCCCCTACCAGCACCGCCCTCCCAGCAGCCCCTCAGCGTGTGCCCCGTGGCCGCTCACCCAGGAGGGTGGGCATCTCCTTCGCCCCAGGCACCTCAGGCCCTGCCCCAGTCAGCCCTGCTGCCCTCAGTGAGGAGGCCATTGACCTCCTGAGATCCCTCACTGTTGGGCAGTCTACCATTCTGAATGCCATCCAGGGTTTAGAGAGGCAGTTGCAACAGACAAATGCATACCCTGTGGGCATTCATTCTGGCCAGGCAGCCCAACAGAGAGCATTTCAGACTCTGGCCTCAGCACTGATGGCAGCCATTGTCCCTGTGTCCAACCTCCCCCCCCAACTTCCTCCACCCAGACCCAATCCCCAGTACCTCAGCCTATCCCAAGCACACCATCAGACCAGCATGCACACACCTCAACACACAAAAGTGGCTCAGGCAAACATAAGCACCACACATCCCACAGGCACTGACACAAGCATCATACCCATGCACACATACCAACATCCACTGCCTCCACGTTGTCCCCCTCCTCCACGTCTCCCTCCTCCCTCCCTGTCATGTCTCCACTCACACCTGCATGCACTACATCCTCAGCCACTACCTCCATCACCAGCACGCCCATCACCACACATCGCTCACGTGCACTCCCCACCCCACTACCATTCACACATCCCCTGTGTCCTCCCCCAGTGTGTCTGTGAGCCCTCCTCCCAAACTACACAAACGCAGTCACTCACCCACCCAACAGCCATCCACCTCACGACAGCCTCCAGCCCATGCACCTTCACCCAAAGTCAGCAAACGAACACCTCTTACAACCACTACCTCTTCCTCCACTCCCAAACCCCCTCCATCTACCCGTCCCAGTGTATCTAAAAAACTTTTTCTGTCAAACCTTGACCTCTTCCCTTCACCTCCCCCACCCCTTCCGTCCCCTAGGGCCTGCCTTTCCAGGTCCCAACCCAGCACCTCAGCCACCAAATCACCGGGCACAGTGGTGCCAGCAGCAACCGGCTTCTGGAGTGCACCAAGCAGCAGGGCTGCCAGTGTCCCAAGGAGCGAGGCCAAGGACATTCCCCCACCTCCTAAACAGAAGAAGTTGCTCACATCCCGGAGGGAGAAGGCCAAAACACCTGCCACCAAGGGCTCAGCCAGGACAACAGTTGGGAGTGGCAAGACAGCTGCGCCACCATCCAAGGTGGGGAATGGCCTGAAAAAGAAAGGCAAGTCAACGTCGCCGCCAACGGGCACGGCGGACAAGACCGCCACCGGCACCGCCACATGCACTGCCGCCAGCACACAGGATACTGTGCCCTTCACCTGCACCGCAGACACTGTACCTTTCAGCAGCAGCAAGCTCAGTGAGCCCGCCACCAGCACCGCCGCTCAGGACACCGCCGCCAGCAGCAAGCTCAGTGAGCCCGCCACCAGCACCGCTGCTCAGGACACCGCCACCAGCAGCAAGCTCCACCAGCACCGCTGCTCAGGACACCGCCGCCAGTAGCAAGCTCAGTGAGCCCACCACCAGCACCGCCGCTCAGGACACCGCCGCCAGCAGCAAGCTCAGTGAGGCCGCCATCAGCACCACCGCTCAGGACACAGTCGCCAGCACCGAGGTCAGTGAGCCCCCCACCAGCACCGCTGCCCAATGAACGCCACAAACATCGCCGCTACTGAGCCCGCTGCCAGCACCACCAGTGGGCACGCCACTTCCTGAGCCAGTGGCACCACCGCAGACATGGCTGCCATCCCAGTGGTCATTCGTACGAGGCTGGTGGTCAGTTCCAGGGGCCTGGCCAGCTTGCATGTAGCACCACCGTCAGTGGAGTTTCACATCCACTACCTCTGTCCTTGGCAGGATGAAGCACTCTGGGACCGGAGCCCCGTCGAGAGCAGAAGCACTCTGGGCACAAAGCCCCCTCCAGAACCAGTGGAGAAAGGCATCCACTATCTCTGTCCTTGGCAGGATGAAGCACTCTGGGCACAAAGCCCCCTCCAGAACCAGTGGAGTATCACATCCACTACCTCTGTCCTTGGCAGGATGAAGCACTCTGGGCACAAAGCCCCCTCCAGAACCAGTGGAGAAAGGCATCCACTACCTCTGTCCTTGGCAGGATGAAGCACTCTGGGCACAGAGCCCCTTCCAGAACCAGTGGAGAAAGGCATCCACTACCTCTATCCTTGGCAGGATGAAGCACTCTGGGCACAAAGCCCCCTCCAGAACCAGTGGAGAAAGGTATCCACTACCTCTGTCCCTGGCAGGATCAAGCACTCTGGGCACAAAGCCCCCTCCAGAACCAGTGGAGTATCACATCCACTACCTCTGTCCTTGGCAGGATGAAGCACTCTGGGCACAAAGCCCCCTCCAGAACCAGTGGAGAAAGGCATCCACTACCTCTGTCATTGGCAGGATGAAGCACTCTGGGCACAAAGCCCCCTCCAGAACCAGTGGAGTATCACATCCACTACCTCTGTCCTTGGCAGGATGAAGCACTCTGGGCACAAAGCCCCCTCCAGAATCAGTGGAGAAAGGCATCCACTTGAGAGACTGTGGCTTTGCACTCCCCAGTATAAAGCAGTGGGCAAACCACCCACTGGAGAGACTTGAGAGACTGTGGCTTTGCACTCCCCAGGATACATAAATGGGCATGGAACCCCCTTGTGGAGCTGGCAACGTGCACTCATCCGGCTGAGGTGCCTGTGTGTTTTTTCGATCTGATGCCCCTGCAGTGTTCTCTCCGTTTCGATCGGGTATCTTGTGTGGGCCTCGCCCATGCATATTGGGCCCAGTGGTCCAAGGACTATATTGGTGCAGGACCTGGACTTTAATTCTTGGTGTACATATTTGTTTATAGTGTATATATATTTTTGATTAATGGATTTTACATGATTACAATGGTTACAATCATTTCCTTTTGTCCTTGCGTTCTTCCAGGGGGGTTGGGGGTGCAAATGTGATGTTTCAGCATATATTGGTGTGTGTGTGTTGTTGTGTGTGAGGGTGGGGGTGTTGCATGTGTGTGTCACTCTCTTTTCCCTCCCCCTCCCCTGTGTCGTAGGTGCAGTACTCACCGTGGTCGTCGCCGCCGTCGGTCGTGCTCCTGGTAGAGGAGCAGGAAGACAATCGCAGGGAGTATTTGGAGTTCAGACTCCATGGCGTCCTGGTTCTTCGTGGATTGTGTAGAGGTGAGTGTTTTCCCTTTCAAGTCCTGTTTCCACCGTGTTTTTGTTCGTGTTGAATCCACCCCAGAAAAGGTGGTGGATTGGCCTGTCAAAATAGTGTGGGCAGTACATTGTCTTCCTCCTGTCTGTTGGCGGTGACCGTCATGCTGTTTGTTTGTACCGCCGTGGTGGTCGGAGTGTTAAAGTGGCTGTCTATGTTGGCGGTTTCTGCCACGGTCATAATTCCATTTTTTTTACCGCCGGCCTGTTGGCGGTTTTACCGCCGCTTTAACACTGTCCGCCAGGGTTTTAATGAGGGCCATAGTGCTCATGCACTTATGCCCTCACCTGTGGTATAGTGCACCCTGCCTTAGGGCTGTAAGGCCTGCTTGAGGGGTGACTTACCTATGCCACAGGCAGTGTGAGGTGGGCATGGCACTCTGAGGGGAGTTCCATGTCGACTTAGTCATTTTCTCCCCACCACCACACACAAGCTGTGAGGCAGTGTGCATGTGCTGAGTGAGGGGCCCCCAGGGTGGCATAAGACATGCTGCAACCCTTAGAAACCTTCCCTGGCACCAGGGCCCTTGGTACCAGGGGTACCATTTACAAGGGACTTATCTGTGTGCCAGAACTGTGCCAATTGTGAGAACAAAGGTACAGTGTAGGCAAAGAACACTGATGCTGGGGCGTGGTTAGCAGGGTCCCAGCACACTTTCAATCATAACTGGCATCAACAAAAGGCAAAAAGTCAGGGGGTAGCCATGCCAAGGAGGCATCTCCTTACACCTTCTTCTCCATCTCTTGCATTTTCCAAGTCTTGGTGGTTTTTCAGCACCACTGACTGACTGAGTCTTGACCGTCGATGTGGGACATTACTTGTATCACTTCTGGGACTCCTCTTCAGCTCCTGTGCTGCACTGCTTTGCCCACTGTCGACCTGGTCCTACATCCACAGAAGGGTAGGTAGTGGCTTCTGCCACCACTGGACACTCCAACTCGAACTGGAATTGGTCCCCTTCCGTTGCAGGTCCTGTTCCGTCAGGGTCTACCTTTCCATTCTTCCAGTGTTGGTTAGGTCTTGCATAATCCTTTTCCAAATTCCTCCTGCTGGTTTTGGTGAAAGCAGGTACTTACCTCTGCTCTACTGGTTGCTGGGGGCCTCTCTGGTACTCACCTCTTGGGATTCCTGGTTCCCTAAGCTCCCTTCTACCAATTCCACTTCCTTGGTTGGGGGACTGCTTTTCACATTTCACTTTTTTAGTATAATGTTTGGCCCTCCCCTAGGGCCCTCACTATTTGCTATTGCTTTTACCAATTCCTATTGCTTTCTATGATATTTACTGATTGCTAATGTGTATATAATAGTGTGTTTACTTACCTCCAGTTGGGGGATTGCCTATTCAGTATTCTAGTGTTTGTGTTACCCTAATTAAATACCTTTATTTTTGTGAGGCTGTGTGGTTCTTTCAGGTGTGTAAGTGCTGTGTGGTTATAATGGTATTGGGTAAGCTTTGCATATCTCCTAGATAAGTCTTGGCTGTTCATCCACAGCTACCTCTAGAGAGCCCTGGCATTTTAGACACTGCCTACACTACACTAATAGGGGATACCTGGACCGGGTTTAAGGTGATAACACAATAGGTGCTTACCACACACCAGGTCAGCTTCCTACACTGGTGATGCATCAGTGGAATAAGACACTTGCAATTGCCTTACCACTTTGTCACTACTCATTTTCCACAGGAAAGACAATTACTAGTTGTTAGGTACACACTGCACTTAGTTATCAGGATTTCTAGTCTCCTAGTTTGAGTAAGTTAGGGGTGTAGCATAGCCTTGCTCCAAACTCTTCTAGGGAGCCTAATTCTTAGGGTAGCCAGGTGCATCCACACCACTCTAGCAAGATGTCTTCAATGGAGCAGGCCACTCGGGCCCCAGACACTCACTATGAGAGTCTTACTTTCTAAGAGTTGAGGGAGGTGTGTGGCTCCAGAAAACTAAAGACAGGGAGAAATCCCAATAAAATTCTGCTCTAGGGTTACTCCTCCAGGCTGAGCAGGACAATGCAGGCAGCCAGGAGGAGGCATAAGAAGTAGAAACTGACCCAGCCCCCACCCTAGTCGGGGTAGATTAAGGCTACACTGAAGGAGGTCAGGAAACATCTGGGGACCACAGCCCTATTAGGAGCACTGCAGGTAGTGAGAAGGGGGGTCATTCCAGTAGGCCCATCTTTACTCTTAGAGGGTTTGTTTAGAGAGTTCCCAGAAGGAGTGACAGGTCTTCCTCTGTCAATACCCATGTCTCCTCCATATCTGAGGGGACTGCTCCACCTCAGGGAAAGATTCCCTAGATAGGGAGCTTAGGAAACTGAGGTTGGAGGAGGCCAAGCTGAGGCTGCAGCAGCACAAGCTAGCCCTAGATAGGGAGGCCTTAACAGTGGAAAGGGAGAGACAGAATTTGGGGTTAGCTCCCCATGGTGGCAGCAATCTTAGCTTTAGGGACACCAGGGTCAGGGAGGACTCCTTTGATTCTATGAACCTGAACCAGCTAGTCCCACCTTACAAGGTGGGAGATGACATACATAAATGGTTCACTGCTTTGGAGAGGGCCTGTAAAGTACAGAAGGTCCCCCAAAGACAGTAGGCAGCAATCTTGTGGCTCTCCTTCTCTGACAAAGGCAGAAACAAATTCCTCACTGTCAGAGAAGAAGATGCAGATGTTTATACAACCCTCAAAAATGCACTTTTAAATAGTGTTGGCTTTACCACTGAACAATACAGAATTAACTTCATGGAAACCACAAAGGAGTCCTCCCAAGATTGGATAGATTTTGAGGACTGCTCTGTATATAGCTCTGGAAGGCTGGTTGCATGGGACCAAAGTTAGTGAATACCAGGGCTTAAACAATTTGAATCTAAGAGAGCACATTTTGAATAACTGTATATCTGATAAGCTGCATCAATACCTGGTGGACTCTGATCTGAACTCTAACCAAGAATTGGGTGAGAAGGCAGACAAGTGGGTCCACACCAGGGTAAGTACAAAAACTCACACAGGGGGTGACCACAAAAAGAAGGAAGCAGGTAAGCATCAGGATAAAGGTGGTGACAAAGATACAACTAAAGAGTCTTCATCAGGCCCACAAAACTCTTCTAGGGGGGGGCTAAATCCTCTTCCTCTTTCTCATCCTTTAAGAAACCTTGGTGCTACATGTGTAAGCATAAAGACCATAGGACAGGTGACAAAACCTGTTCTTAAAAAGACCCCAAGACCTCTACTACTACTAATACTACTTCTACTCCTAGTGCCCCTAGAAATAGCAATAGTAGTAGTAACAATAATAACAGTAGTCAGTCCAAAAGTGTAGCTGGACTCACATTGAGGACAGTAGTGGGCTCTGTGTTGGTCTCTGATGGGAGCATTGACTTTGCCACCCTAGGTGCCTGTCCCCTAATATGCTTAAGTACAGGCAGCATCCCTTAATAAATGGTGCTGAGGCTGACGCCTACAGGAATACAAGTGCCAGTGTCACTATGGTGACTGAAGAACTGGTGTCACCTGAGCAACACCTATTTGGAAGTTACTGATGCTCACAGCAACACTTTGTGTCATCCCATGGAAGTTATTGACTTTAGCTGGGTGTGTAGGGGGAGGGTTACTGGCCCTAAAAAGGTTGTAGTGTCCTGTGATCTACCTATAGCATGTCTGCTAGGTAATGACTTGGAGACTTCAGTTTTGGCTGAAGTGGAATTGGAGGCCCATGCTGCAATGCTGGACAACCCTGTGCATATATTTGCCTTTACCAGAGTACATGCTAAGAAACACAGGGAACAGTAAGCCTGTGAGTCTGAACAATGGCCCAGAAGTCTCCTCAACAGAAGAGCAGAAATAGTAAAAAGATACCCCCTGCTCCAGCCTCCAGCGAAGATTCAACTCCTGAGGGAGAAGAATCCACTCCTTGGATGGAACCTACACCAGAGGAGCTCAAAGCGGACACAGCTGAGCTCTTCGGTACAGGGGGCCCACCAATGAGGAACTCAGTATGGAACAGAAAACCTGTCCCACAATGGTGCAGGGGGCCCACCAGGGAGGAACTCAGTATGGAACAGAAAACCTGTCCCACACTGGAAGTCGTAAAGGCAGCAGGCTGCAGCACAAGAGGCAGGGAATGTCAGTGGTACCCATAAGGTGTACTGGGATAACACACCACTTTACTCAGAAGCAAAGGACCCTGCACCTGGTGCCACCTGGAGACTGGTCATCCCTTTGAAGTTCAGGCAGTTTCTGTTAACTCTTGCCCATGACATTCCCATTGCAGGCCACTTGGGGCAAAGCAAGACTTGGGACAGGCTTGTGTCTCAGTTTCATTGGCCCCACATGTCTGAAGACACCAAAGAGTTTTGTTGCTCCTATGTCACCTGCCAAGCCAGTGGCATGACAGGTGGCACCCCAAAGGCCCCATTAATTCCACTGCCAGTGGTTGGTGTATCCTTTGAGAGGGTGGGTGTAGATATTGTTGTCCCCCTGGGCCCTCCAACATCTTCCAGAAAGAGATTTATACTGGTGGTGGTAAACTATGCCACCAGGTATCCAGAGGCCATCCCTCTTAGGACCACTACAGCTCCTGCAGTGGCCAAACCCCTCCTGGGAATTTTCTCTAGGGTGGGTTTTCCTAAAGAGGTGATATCAGACAGAGATGCAAACCTCATGTCTACTTACCTTAAAGTCATGTGGAAGGAGTGTGTTGTCAATTATACATTCATCACTCCTTACCATCCTCAAAACAATGGATTAGTTGAGAGGTTTAACAAAACCATCAAAGGCATGACAATGGGAGTCTCAGAGAAACTCAGAAGGATGTGGGATGTTCTGTTATCTGGCCTCCTCTTTGCCTATAGGGAGGTTCCTCACAAAGGAGTGGGCTACAGCCCCTTTGAACTTTTGTTTGGATACCCTGTTAGGGGTCCCTTTGCTCTTGTGAAAGAAGGCTGGGAGCAACCTCTCAAGCATCCAAAACAGGACGTTGTGAACTATGTATTAGGCCTCAGACCAGGGATGGCTTCCAAAAATCTGCAGGCCAGACAAGAATTGCAAAAGCAATGGCATGACCAGAAGGCTGTGCTGACTGTTTACCAGCCAGGTCAGAAGGTGTGGGTCCTACAGCCTGTGGCTCCCAGGGCACTCCAAGACAAATGGGATAGACCACACACTATTGTGGAGGGAAAGGGTGAGATCACCTACCTGGTTGACTTAGGCACTCCCAGAAGCCCCCACAGGGTATGGGAACCGCCTGAAGCCCTACTATGATAGATCTGTCATGGCATTGCTCATGGCAACTGATGAGGGACAGGAAGAGGAGAGTGACCCTCTCCCTGACCTCTTCTCCCACAATACAGATGGCTCAGTAGATGGGGTGGTGCTTGCAGACTGCCTCTCTGAGCCACAAAACGATGACTGCAGAAATCTCTTAGGAAAGTGCTCTGAACTGTTCTACCTGACCCCTGGTCAAACCATATGGTGTGAACACACCATTGAACCAGGTGACAGCCTCTCTGTCAAAAGTCAAATTTACAGGTAGCCTGAACATGTCAAGGAGTTCATCAAAGCTGAGGTGCAAAACATGCTAGACGTGGGAGTTATTGAGTGTTCCGACAGCCCTTGGGCTAGTCCTGTAGTCCTTGTCCCAAAACGACACTCTCAAAATAGTAAAAGAGAGATGCAGTTCTGTGTGGACTATAGAGGTCTCAATACTGTAACCAAAACAGATACTCATCCTATCCCTAGGGCAGATGAGCTAATATATACACTGGTTTCTGGCAAGGATCTAAGGACCCGTGCCTGACTGCTGGATTCTGGCAGATCAAATTGTCAGAGGATGCCAAGCCAAAAACTGCATTCTCCACTCCTAGTGGTTACTATTACTTTACAGTGATGCCCTTTGGACTGAAGAATGTCCCTGCAACATTCCAAAGGCTGGTGAATAAAGTTCTCCAAGACCTGGAAAGCTTCAGTGCAGCTTATCTTGATGATATAGCTGTCTTTAACTCCACCTGGGAGGAGCACCTGGTCCACATTGGGAGTGTATTGGAGGTCCTGCAAAAGGCAGGCCTCACTATCAAGGTATCAAAGTGCCAGATAGGGCCGAGAAAAGTTGCGTTCCTAGGCCACCTGGTAGGTGAAGGCCAGATTCAACCACTACAGGGCAAAATCCACACCATTCTGGATTGGACTGCCGCTACCACTCAGACCCATGTCAGAGCCTTCCTAGGCCTGACATGGTACTATAGGAGTTTCATTAAGAACTATGGCTCCATCGTAGCCCCCTTAAATCACCTCACATCCAAAAGTACGCCAAAGAAAGTTTTATGGACAGCTAGCTGCCAAAAAGCTTTTGATGACCTGAAACAAGGCATGTGCTCTGCTCCTATACTAAGAAGCCATGATTCCTCCAATCAATTTATTGTGCAGACAGATGCTTCTGAGGTAGGGATGGGGATAGTACTGTCTTAACTGAATGAAGAGGGCCAGGACCAACCTGTAGCTTTCATAAGCAGAAGGTAGACCCCCCCAGGGAAAAGTGTTGGTCAGCTTTAGAGATGGAGGCATTTGCTGTGGTCTGGGCTTTTAAGAAGCTGAGGCCATACTTGTTTGGCACTCACTTCCTTGTTCAAACAGACCACGAGCTCCTCCTATAGTTAAAGCAGATGAAAGGTGAAAATCCCAAACTTTGAGGTGGTCCATATCCCTACAGGGAATGGACTATACAGTGGAACATAGACCTGGGAGTAACCACTCCAATGCAGATGGATCCTCCAGATATTTCCACTGAGACAATGAAGACTCATCTGGGCAAGGTTAGCCTTCTTGTCCTCCGTTTGGTGGCGGGGAGGTTATGTAGTTAAGTACCCTCTTTTTGGCTTGGTTCCCCCACTTTTTGCCTGCTGTCAGTGTGTGTTTACTGTTTTGACTGGGATCCTGCTAACCAGGATCCCAGTGATTGTGCTCTCTCCCTCTAAATTTAGGGCCTGATTTATGAAAAGTTAGCACCACCTTTAATTATATTAATATATATAATTGTAGGAGGCTGGCCTGGTTTGTAGTGGATACCTTGGGTACTTACACCTCACACCAGGTCCGGTTATCCCTTATTAGTGAAATGTAGTAGTGTTCTAGCAGCTTAGGCTGATAGAGGTAGCTGTAGCAGAGCAGCTTAGGCTGAACTAGGAGACATGCAAAGCTCCTGCAATACCACTTATAGTTACACAGTACTTATACACAAGTAAAGACAATAATATCTTAGAGGCAATACTCTTTCTGGAGGTAAGTATTATACACAATATATACACTAGACACCAAAATAAGCTAAGTAATTAGACATAGGATAGTGCAAACAATAGGAAATGCTACATAATGCAATGGGAGAAAATAGGTCTAGGGGCAACACAAACGATATACTAAGAAAGTGGAATGCGAATCACAAATTCCCCCCTAGACAAGTGTAGTGTATAGAGAATCGCTGGGAGAGTATGAATACAGAAAAGGTAAGTAAATTACCCCACCCCAGAGCCCAGGAAAGTAGATGTAAACTACTGCAAGTTTCCTTAGGACACACTACAAGTCGTGATTAGAGTTAGTGCAAGAACCAACCACGTCTGTAAATAACAAATAGTGGATTCCTGGACCTGAAGACCTGCAAAGGAAGGAGACCAAGTCCAGAAGTTGTAAGAAGTTCCAGGAAGGACAGGAGCCTGTGCCAACCCAGAAGAGGGTGCAAAAGAAGAGTTCCCGGTTGGACGAAGACTGCAGAAATGCACCCTTGGAAGATGCCAGCGGGTTCCTGCATGATGCAAGGGATGTCCCACGTCGTGAAGTTGGATGCAGGTGAGTTTTGGCGCTGGATTCCGCCAACAAGCCTTGGTTCCGGCAAAGTCGCATTTTGCATCAAGTAGGTGCCATCTGGACCCGGGAGGGACCAGGAGGCCTCAACTCTGTGAGAGGAGGAAGAGGGGGCTCTCAGCACTTCAGAGAGCCCTCAGTCGACCAAACAGAACCCACGGGAGTCCCAGGACACGGGGACAAAGGAGGTGCAAAATGAGGTTGGTGCAGAACTACATAGGTAGGTCCCACAACGGCGGAGGTCAACTCAGCGAGTTGAGCGTCACAGGATAGAGTGCTGGGGACCTGGTCCAGGCTGTGCCTGAAGGAATTTTGCAAATAGTGCACAGAGGCCTCTGGAGGTGAAGAAGACATGGTGCATGGCGGTACTGTCATACTTGGGAAGGCAAGCTCTTACCTCGTCCAAATTGGGACAGCAGGACCTCAGGACAGTCTGTATTGAAGGGGTCCACCACCTGTGTTCCAAGAAGCATGCTCATCGCCAGGAGAGGAGTCCAAGAGAACTGATCGTCAACTTAGAAGGTGCCTGCAAGAGCAGGGAAGTGACTCCGTCACTCCATGGGGTATTTCTTCGGTCCTTCTGGTGCAGGGTGAAGACATGGAGTCCCCAGAGTGTGCACACCATGGAAACTGTTGCATTTGCTGGAGCTGAAGTTTGTAGGAGGCTGGCCTGGCTTGTAGTGGGTACCAGAGGTACTTACACCTTGTGCCAGGTCCAGTTATTCCTTATTAGTGTAGAAGAGGTGTTTCTAGCAGCTTAGACTGATAGAAGGTAGCTATGGCAAAGCAGCTTAGGCTGAACTAGGAGACGCAAAGCTCCTACTATACCACTTATATCATATGCACAATATCATAAGAAAACACAATACACAGAGTTACTAAAAATAAAGGTACTTTATTTTTATGACAATATGCCAAACGTATCTCAGTGAGTACCCTCAGTAAGAAGGTAAGTAATATACACAAGTTATATATACACAAACCAAAATTAGGTAAGTAAGAACAAGGAAAAGTAATGCAAACAGTGTAGGATTACAATAGGTTGCAATAGGAACACATAGGTATAGGGGCAACACAAACCATATACTCCAAAAGTAGAATGCGAACCACGAATGGACCCCAGACCTATGTGAGCTTGTAGAGGGTCGCTGGGACTGTAAGAAAACAGTGAGGGTTAGAAAAATACCCCCCCCAAGACCATGAGAAGTAGGAGTAAAGTTACCCTACTACCCCAGAAAGACACAATAATCGTGATAGGGAAATTCAGCAAGAACCACAAGCACTAGCAAAACACTGAAGACGGATTCCTGGACCTGAGGACCTGAAAAGGAAGGGGACCAAGTCCAAGAGTCACAATAGTGTCCGAGGTGAAGGGGGGGGGCAGGAGCCCAGGAAACACCGGATGAAGGTGCAAAAGGGCTGCCTCTGGGAGGAAGAAGCCGAAGATTCTGCAACAACGAAAAGGGCTAGGATCTTCTCCTTTGGATGGAAGATGTCCCATGGCGTGCTGGATGTTGCAGAAGTGTTTCCATGCAGAAATACCGCAAACAAGCCTTGCTAGCTGCAAGGGTTGCGGTAGAGGTTTTTTGCGTGCTGCCGGGGACCAGAAAGGTCCAGGATGTCGCCCCTTGGGGGAGGAGACAGAAGGGGCACTCAGCAACCCAGAGAGCCCCCGCAGAAGCAGGCAGCACCCTTTAGAAGTACCGGAGCAGGCACTTGGAAGATCTGTGAACTCAGACTCACAAAAGGAGGATCCCACGACGTCGGAGTCCAACTCAGCAGGTTGAGCACTGCAGGACAGAGTGCTGGGGACCCAGGCTAGGCTGTGCACAAAGGAATCCTTGGAGAAGTGCACAGAAGCCGGAGCAGCTGCAAATCACGCAGTACACAGGTTTGCTGTCTGGCGTGGGGAGGCAAGGACTTACCTCCACCAAATTTGGACAGAAGGGCCACTGGACTGTGGGAGACACTTGGACCCAGCTCCTGTGTTCCAGGGACCACGCTCGTCAGGATGAGAGGGGACCCAGAGGACCGGTGATGCAGTCTTTTGGTGCCTGCGTTAGCAGGGGGAAGATTCCGTCGACCCACGGGAGATTCCTTCTTGGCTTCCAGTGAAGGGTGAAGGCAGACAGCCCTCAGAGCATGCATCACCAGGAAACAGTCGAGAAAGCCGGCAGGATGAGGTGCTACATTGTTGCTGGGAGTCATCTTGCTACTTTGTTGTGGTTTTGCATGCGTCCTGGAGCAGTCAGCGGTCGATCCTTGGCAGAAGGCGAAGAGGGAAGTGCAGAGGAACTCTGGTGAGCTCTTCCATTCGTTATCTGACGAATACCCCAGAGAAGAGACCCTAAATAGCCAGAAAGGGAGGTTTGGCTACCAAGAAAAGAGGTTTGGCTACCAAGAGAGGTAAGAACCTATCAGAAGGGGTCTCTGACGTCACCTGCTGGCACTGGCCACTCAGAGCAGTCCAGTGTGCCCCCACCACCTCTGAATCCAAGATGGCAGAGGTCTGGGACACACTGGAGGAGCTCTGGGCACCTCCCCTGGGAAGTACTGGTCAGGGGAGTGGTCACTCCCCTTTCCTTTGTCCAGTTTCGTGCCAGAGCAGGGCTGGGGGATCCCTGAACCGGTGTAGACTGGCTTATGCAGAGATGGGTACCATCTGTGCCATCAAAGCATTTCCAGAGGCTGCGGAAGGATACTCCTTCCCAGCCCTTCACACCTATTTCCAAAGGGAGAGGGTGTAACACCCTCTCTCAGAGGAAATCCTTTGTTCTGCATTCCTGGGCTGGGGCTGTCCAGACCTAAGGAGGGCAGAATCCTGTGTGAGGGGTTGGCAGCAGCTGCAGTGGAAACCCCGGAAAGGCAGTTTGGCAGTACCCGGGTTCTGTGCTAGAGACCCAGGGGATCATGGAATTGTCCCCCCAATACCAGAATGGTATGGGGGTGACAATTCCATGATCTTAGATATGTTACATGGCCATTTTCGGGGTTACCATTGTGACGCTACACGTAGGTAGTGACCTATGTGCAGTGGACGCGTGTAATGGTGTCCCCGCACTCACAAAGTTCGGGGAATTTGCCCTGAACGATGTGGGGGCACCTTGGCTAGTGCCAGGGTGCCCACACACTAAGTAACTTGGCACCTAACCTTCACCAAGTGAGGGTTAGACATATAGGTGACTTATAAGTTACTTATGTGCAGTGAAAATGGCTGTGAAATAACGTGGACGTTATTTCACTCAGGCTGCAGTGGCAGTCCTGTGTAAGAATGGTCTGAGCTCCCTATGGGTGGCAAAAGAAATGCTGCAGCCCATAGGGATCTCCTGGAATCCCAATACCCTGGGTACCTAGGTACCATATACAAGGGAATTATAAGGGTGTTCCAGTGTGCCAATGAGAATTGGTAAAATTAGTCACTAGCCTGCAGTGACAATTTTAAAAGTAAAGAGCATAAACACTGAGGTTCTGGTTAGCAGAGCCTCAGTGATACAGTTAGGCACCACACAGGGAACACATATAGGCCTCAAACTTATGAGCACTGGGGTCCTGGCTAGCAGGATCCCAGTGACACATATCAAACACACTGACAACATAGGGTTTTCACTATGAGCACTGGGCTCTGGCTAGCAGGATCCCAGTGAGGCAGTAAAAACACCCTGACATATACTCACAAACAGGCCAAAAGTGGGGGTAACAAGGGTAGAAAGAGGCTACCTTCCTATACTGTTGCAAACGGGGAAGACAAGCTCTTTCCTCCACCAAATTTGGACAGCTGGACCTTAGGACAGTCTGTGTGGAAGGGGTCCACCGCCTGTGTTCCAGGGAGCAAGCTTGTCACCAGGAGAGGAGTCCCAGAGAACCGGCTATCGTCTTAGAAGGTGCCTGCTGGAGTAGGGAAGTGACTCCGTCACTCCACAGGAGATTTCTTCGGTCCTTCTGTTGCAGGGTGAAGACACGGAGTCCTCAGAGCGTGCACACCTTGGAAACTGTTGCAGTTGCTGGCTGGATCTGAAGTTGCAGTAGCCTTCCTGGATACTTTGTTGCAGTTACAGCGGTTCCTGGAACAGTCTGCGGTTGATCCGACGGTCAGAGGATGAAGCAGGAGTTGCAGAGGATTCCTGAAGGATACTTGCAAGCCAAATCTGAAGAGGAACCCACAAGAGAGACCCTAAATAGCTCTGAGAGGGAGATTGGCTACCTAACCAGGTATGCACCTATCAGGAGGGGTTTCTGACGTCACCTGCTGGCACTGGCCACTCAGAGATCTCCAGAGTGTCCCCACACCTTGGAAAACAAGATGGCTAACGTCAGTGACACACTGGAGGAGCTCTGGGCACCACCCCTTGGGTGGTGATGCACAGGGGAGTGGTCACTCCCCTTTCCTTTGTCCAGTTTCGTACCAGAGCAGGGACTGGGGGTCCCTGAACTGGTGTAGACTTGTTTATGCAAGGAGGGCACCATCTCTGCCCTTCAAAGCATTTCCAGAGGCTCTGGGAGGCCACCCCTCCCAAGCCTGTAACACCTATTTCCAAAGGGAGAGGGTGTAACATCCTCCTCCCAAAGGATATGCTTTGTTCTGCCTTCCTGGGACTGAGCTGTTCAGACCCCAGATGGGCAGAACCCTGTCTGTGAGGTGGCAGCAGCTGTAGCTGCAGTGCAAGCCTCAGAGAGCTGGTTTGGCAGTACTGGGGGTCCATCGTGGAGCCCCCAGGATGCATGGGGATTGCCCCCCCATACCAGATTTGGAATGGGGGACAATTCCATGATCTTAGACACCTTACATGGCCATATTCGGAGTTACCATTGTGAAGCTAAATATAGGTATTGACCTATATGTAGTGCACACGTGTAATGGTATCCTGTGTAGGAAAGTACCATCTTGCCTGGCATGTTACCCCCATATTTCACTGTATATATGTTGTTTTGGTCTATGTGTCACTGGGACCCTGGAAGGCAGGGCCCCAGTGCTCATGAGTATGTGCCCTGTATGTGTTCCCTGTGTGATGCCTAACTGTCTCACTGAGGCTCTGCTAACCAGAACCTCAGTGGTTATGCTCTCTCTGCTTTCCAAATTTGTCACTAACAGGCTAGTGACTAAATTTACCAATTCACATTGGCATACTGGTACATCCATATAATTCCCTAGTATATGGTACTGAGGTACCCAGGGTATTGGGGTTCCAGGAGATCCCTATGGGCTGCAGCATTTCTTTTCCCACCCATAGGGAGCTCTGACAATTCTTACACAGGCCTGCCAGTGCAGCCTGAGTGAAATAACGTCCATGTTATTTCACAGCCATTTACCACTGCACTTAAGTAACTTATAAGTCACCTATATGTCTAACCTTCACCTGGTGAAGGTTGGGTGCAAAGTTACTTAGTGTGTGGGCACCCTGGCACTAGCCAAGGTGCCCCCACATCGTTCAGGGCAAATTCCCCGGACTTTGTGAGTGTGGGGACACCATTACACACGTGCACTGTACATAGATCACTACCTATGTACAGCGTCACAATGGTAACTCCGAACATGGCCATGTAACATGTCTAAGATCATGGAATTGTCACCCCAATGCCATTTTGGCATTAGGGAGACAATTCCATGGTCCCCCGGGTCTCTAGCATAGTACCCAGGTACTGCCAAACTGCCTTTCTGGGGTCTACACTGCAGCTGCTGCTGGTGCCAACCCCTCAGACAGGTTTCTGCCCTCCTGGGGTCCAGGCAGCCCTAGCCCAGGAAGGCAGAACAAAGGATTTCCTCTGAGAGAGGGTGTAACACCCTCTCCCTTTGGAAATAGGTGTGAAGGCTGGGGAGGAGTAGCCTCCCCCAGCCTCTGGAAATGCTTTGATGGGCACAGATGGTGCCCATCTCTGCATAAGCCAGTCTTCACCGGTTTAGGGATCCCCCATCCCTGCTCTGCACGAAACTGGACAAAGGAAAGGGGAGTGACCACTCACCTGACCTTCACCTCCCAGGGGAGGTGCCCAGAGCTCCTCCAGTGTATCCCAGACCTCTGCCATCTTGGAAACAGAGGTGTCTGTGGCACACTGGACTGCTCTGAGTGGCCAGTGCCAGCAGGTGACGTCAGAGGCTCCTTCTGATAGGCTCTTACCTCTCTTGGTAGCCAATCCTCCTTCCTTGGTAGCCAAACCTCGTTTTCTGGCTATTTAGGGTCTCTGCTTTGGGGAATTCTTCAGATAACGAATGCAAGAGCTCACCAGAGTTCCTCTGCATCTCCCTCTACACCTTCTACCAAAGGATCGACCGCTGACTGCTCAGGACGCCTGCAAAACCGCAACAAAGTAGCAAGACGACTACTAGCAACGTTGTATCGCTTCATCCTGCTGGCTTTCTCAACTCTTTCCAGGTGGTGCATGCTCTGGGGGTAGCCTGCCTCCTCCCTGCACCAGGAGCTCTGAAGAAATCTCCTGTGGGTCGACGGAATCTTCCCCCTGCAACCGCAGGCACCAAAAGACTGCATCACTGGTCCTCTGGGTCCCCTCTCAGCATAACGAGCGTGGTCCCTGGAACTCAGCAACTCTGTCCAAGTGACTCCCACAGTCCAGTGACTCTTCAGTCCAAGTTTGGTGGAGGTAAGACCTTGCCTCCCCACGCTAGACTACATTGCTGGGTACCACGTGATTTGCAGCTGCTCCGGCTCCTGTGCACTCACCCAGGATTTCCTTCATGCACATCCAAGCCTGGGTCCCCAACACTCTAACCTGCAGTGCACAACCTTCTGAGTTGTCCTCCGTCATTGTGGGACTCCCTTTTGTGACTTTGCGGGGAGTCCGGTTCACTCTTCTTCCAAGTGCCTGTTCAGGTACTTCTGCGGGTGCTGCCTGTTTCTGTGAGGGCTCCCTCAGTTGCTGGGCGCCCCCTCTGTCTCCTCCTCCAAGTGGCGACATCCTGGTCCCTCCTGGGCCACAGAAGCACCCAAAAACCTCAACTGCGATCTTTGCAGCTATCAAGGCTTGTTTGCAGTCTTTCTGAGTGGGAACACCTCTGCAAGCTTCATCGCGACGTGGGACATCCGTCTTCCAAAGGAGAAGTCCCTAGCTCTCTTCTTTCTTGCAGAACTCCAAGCTTCTTCCATCCGGTGGCAGCTTCCTTGCACCCTCAGCTGGCAATTTCTGGGCTCCTGCCCACTCTCGACACTGTCGCGACTATTGGACTTGGTCCCCTTGTCTTACAGGTACTCAGGTCCGGAAATCCACTGTTGTTGCATTGCTGGTGTTTGTTCTTCCTGCAGAATCCCCCTATCACAACTTCTGTGCTCTCTGGGGGTAGTAGGTGCACTTTACACCTACCTTTCAGGGTATTGGGGTGGACTATTTTTCTAACCCTCACTGTTTCCTTACAGTCCCAGCGACCCCCTACAAGCTCACATAGGTTTGGGGTCCATTCTTGGTTCACATTCCACTTTTGGAGTATATGGTTTGTGTTGCCCCTATACCTATGTGTTCCTATTGCGACCTATTGTAATACTACACTGTTTCCATTACTTTTCTTGCTATTACTTACCTAAGTTTGGTTTGTGTACATATATCTTGTGTATATAACTTATCCTCATACTGAGGGTACTCACTGATATACTTTTGGCATATTGTCATAAAAATAAAGTACCTTTATTTTTAGTAATTCTGTGTATTGTGTTTTCTTATGATATTGTTCCTATGACACCAGTGGTATAGTAGGAGCTTTACATGTCTACTAGTTCAGCCTAAGCTGCTTTGCCACAGCTACCTTCTATCAGCCTAAGCTGCTATAAACACCTCTTCTACACTAATAAGGGATAACTAGACCAAGCACAAGGTGTAAGTACCTCCAGTACCCACTACAAGCCAGGCCAGCCTCCTACATATCCCGCACTCACAAAGTCTGGGGAATTGGCCGTGTACAGCGTGGGGGCACCTTTGCTAGTGCAAGGGTGCCCTCACACTTAGTAACTTTGCACCTAGCATTCAGTAAATTAAGGTTAGACATATAGGTGACATATAAGTTACTTACGTGCAGTGAAAATGGCTGTGATATAGTGTGTGCACTATTTCACGCAGGCTGCAGTGGCAGTCCTGTGAAAGGGTTTGTCTGAACTCCTTATGGTTGGCAAAAGAAATGCTGCAGCCCATTAGGATCTCCTGGAACCCAAATGCTCTGGGTACCGAGGTACTATATACCAGGGGCTTATAAGGGGGTACAGTGTGCCAATTGGAATTGAAATATGAAGTCAATAAATTATAGTGAGTAATTTGGAAGCAGAGAGAGCATAAGCACTGAAGGTCTGATTCGCAGAACTTCAGTGACACAGTTAAGCACTACTGACAACACACACATTAGGCCACAAACTGTGAGCACTGGGGTCCTGACCAGCAGGATCCCAGTGAGATAGGCAAAACATACTGACAAACATGTAGAATTTGGGGGTAACATGCCAGGAAAGATGGTACTTTCCTACATCCTACCAGTAGAGTAGCCAAGCCAATTTACCCCCTCACATCCCCAGCTTTGCAAATTGGCAAGATATATGACAAAGAGTATGAATTTCTGAATGTCAACAATCATAAGATGATGAGTATATATGGAGTGCTGAAAATACATAAAAATACACATGATCCTCCATAAGACCCATTGTAACCACAATTGGCTCTGTGACATTACCATTTTCTAAATATTTATAAATACTTTTAAGACCAAAAGTCCCCAGTATCAAGACCTATATCAAAGATACATGATAACCTCTGCCATAAGTTCTCACTTTCAATTCTAATTGTGACATTCTTGTCACCTTAGACTTTGAAGACGTGTTCAGTAATATTCCTCAAAAAGAAGCCATCAATGCAGTGGAATGGTTCATGGAAGAACATCTGAGCAACACTTCTAAGGATTTGATCAGATAATATCTTCAAATTGTGCTTTAAGAGTATACGTTTGAGTTTGGAGGACAGCTATATAAACAAACAAAGGGAGTTAGCATGGGTGCTTCCTATGCACCCAGCTTAGCCAACATCTACATGGCATTATTTGAAAATAAATTCATTCATAACGAAATAGCCCCATTTTATAAGTCTGTGATGAAATGGTCACAGTACATAGACAACATCATCTTTATCTGGGTAGGTATATCAGAATATTTGAGTGAATTTCTCTGATGGCTTAATCTGTGTGATTAAAACATGAAGTTTGCAGCACACAGTAGCCAACATCAAGTGACTTTTCTTGATATACTGGTACATCACAACAATGGCCATATGGAGATAGATCTTCATGTGAATCCCACTGCTAGAAATACGCTGTTGCATGTTAACAGCTTCCTCCCATGGAATCAGAAGCACAGCATCCCTCTCAGCCAGTTCTTATGACTAAGAAGAAATTGTACTAATTTACGGGACTATGATATCAGAGCAAATATGATGAAGGAAAAATTTATGACTAGAGGATATCTAAAGAGAATAGTGCGAGAAGCCCTTAAGCGAGCCAGGTTCTACGACAGGGCCCATTTACTTTGCAATCAGGTACAACAAAGTGAGTCTAAGTTAGTGTGTGTAACTAGGCATTCAGTTTTAAATTTAAAAAAAGTTTGCCAAATTGTAAATTCTGATTGGCACGTATTAAACAGCAATGCAGATCACAATCTCAGGATCCCCAAACCTACGTTTGCGCTCAGACGAAATAAAACCTTAAGGATCATATTGTAAATCATGCTTAGAGAAATCAGTACCATTTGTGCAGAAAACCACTGATGGGCGCACTCCTATCATCTGAAACCATAAATGCACCCTATGCAAGGCATGTGATAGTGCCTTTGAGATGGATACATTCTCTATGAATAAACATACGGTGTATCTCAGGACTTTCATTAATTGTAAGACTAAAATTATCATCTATGTCCATATCTCTCCATGTAACTTAGGTTATGTAGGTGAAAGAGGACGGTCTCTTGCCACCCATCTAACAGAGCACAGATCTGCGATCAGAATAGCAAAAATAAACGCACCTCTAGTGAAGCACTATATGGATAAAACGCACCAACCAGAGGAGATTAGATGGCTTATCTTAGAAAAAATCAAAATAAAGGAAGGAGGCGACCCAATTCATACAAGAAAAAGAAGGCAACTCTTCTGGATTTTTACTTTGGACACAAAAGCATGAGGTCCCACCAGTGAGACCCGGTGGGAGAATGCTATTAGATACAACAAATAAAAACATTCCTAGTGAAACATCTTTGTTGTGTTGTACAAGTTAGGGCCTGTATCATTGTTGGACTCCTAGGTTACATATTCTTGTTATATCGGCTCTGGTTGTGTGCAGTTCTTAGGCTCGTTCCCTTTTTTGTATCATGTTAGATATATATGTATTTGTTCTTCTCTAATAAAGCCGCCATGGCTGCATTGGTTGTGTGAGCCATTAGCTGGCGGTTAACTCTGCCTAACCTCCAGCACATGCCGCATCATTGGAGACACCTTTAAATCAGCTGAAGTTGGCATTATTTACCAGCACAGTATATGCCGGTCGTGGTCTGCGGTCGGATGTTTTAACACCGCGGACGTATTTTCTTAAACAGATAAAGTAGCCATAAGGTAAGTGATTTTCACTTCGGCTTCTCAACGTCCGTAGGGGGACCTGCCCTTCATTCCTTCATTTGAAATATGCTCCCTCCATTGTTGATTTCATCTCAGGCGGCCCACATTTGTGGACTCTAGGTTATTTATCCCTGTTATGTTGCCATGGTCCCATCCATACCGAACCTGAAGTTCTTCGCTTAGAATGAACTAGATAACTAGTGTTGGTCACGAGTGGCCCACACAGCTCCTGTGCCCTTCCTTAATAGCAGATCTAAGAGTTTATAGCTTATGTGCTCTATCTTAATCACATATATGTGGCACTGTGACATGTTTCAGATAGACTACATCTGTCTCATTAGATAGTATGTCCTTGACTCACTGCAATATTTGTAATGTAGTATGTGATAGATTTCCATACTATATACTACGGTTCCCTTACACGTTTTAATGGACGCTAGCAATTCTAGTTCTTGTTCCGACATGCTTGAACTTAGAAAAACTTTTTGTTTTCCTCTGTCGTATACATAATCAGAGAGTGCCTCGACTATTGGTCTGCAGTGGCTCGTGCAACAGGAATTTAAATGCTCGATGCCAATCTTGCCTAAGAGTGACCCTATACATAGTTCAAAAGATTCTTAGGAAATTAGTTTATGTGTTTATATCTTTTAGCCAATGGTACCCAGTCAACCTATTCAAAACACCTGTCTCTGGTATTCATTAGTAAAGACACACAACAGTCTTGTTCTCTCTTAGGTATATGCATATTCCTTATAAGGTCTTATTCCACGACATAAATATTAAGATTTAGTCCACTATATGACTTCTCACTTTTTTATAATTATTTCTTGTGTTCTCCAGTGTTTCCCCTGCCATTATCAATTTATAGATGCAGACTTATTCAAATATACAACCCTTTGGACCTGAATATCTCCAAATATCGGATTGGTAAATACATCTGTTGTGCAACATAATTCACTGAGTATCCCTTTAGATAGTGAATGCATTATGATGCATGGGTGTGCCTACTGTCGCATTTTCTTGTGAGCACAGGTAATTTATATTTGGTTGAAGAGGTGATGAACTTTCATTTAAAAAACACACGTTTTATTAACTGTGGTTATTGTGGTGGAGGCTTGTATCGAAATAAGATCTAACGTGACTATGGTAGCTACTTGTTTTTGGTGGAGGTTCAGACTTAGTATAGAATGATTGAAATAAGATAGATTATACTTTGTATTTTGGCTCAGTAGAATATAAAATGTGATTGCAGTTTACTATCAGGATAAAGGTCTGGTAGAGGCTTTCCTGAAGAAGGTGTGTGTTTGTCAAAATACGTGTAGAGAGACAAAGGATAAAGAATATTAGCCACAATGACAGAATAGTAGTGTGCTACACTTCAAAATCAACATAGAATAGATCAAAAGCATTAAAAAAATTGATTGACGATATAAATTGTTATTTTTCGATATAAACAAGACCTATATGTAAAGGTTTAGCCTGTTAGGCACTATGGCCCAGATTTACAAGAATCTGGCGCATCAGTACTGATGCTCCAGTTTTCTTGCGCCCCACCGCCACCTAATGACACCATAGGTGCGCTCTATTTACAATATGGCGCACCATGGCATGTTAGGCCAATAGTGTTGACATTTTCTACGCTATTGTTGAGCTTTGCTACGCTGGCATCAAAATTTGGACACTAGTGCAGCAAAGCGCAAGGAGGCCCATTGAATTCAATAGGTGTGTCCTTTTAGCGCCTGCTTTGAGCAGACGCTAAAAATGACACAAAAAATGGCGCAATGAAATCTTGTAGATTTTATTGAGCCATTTTTGCGGGCCCCCTAACGCTGGAACGCCCCCCTTGCATACATTATGCCTGGCGCAGGTATAATGTGGCACAGGGGGTCGCAATGTGGCGCAATGCATGCATTGCGCCACTTTGTAAATATGGCACAGTGATGATTTTTGCCTCGTTGAGCCACATTAGCGTAAAAAATTACGCTAATGCGGCGCAAGGAGGCGCTAGGGCCATGTAAATCTGGTCCAATATATTTTATGTAGGATCGAGATGTTCAATTGAGTATGCAAGTACGTAGGATGGCATGTTTGGTGAGAATGTTGTTTGTGTAGTATGTATTTTAATCTTTTGAGTAACATGTATCATTGATATATAAGACATGTCTATAAATGCAAATGAGAATATTTACGATCAAGTATTTTTATTGTTTCTTGCTAATAAAGACATGAGTGCAAAGAATATTTATTCTGCCTGAGCCACAAATTCCCTATGAATTTATAAGCAAATCAGTAAGGTTGCCGTTTTTTTTTCCCTGCCATGTTGATATTTTCTCTGCCTTAGGAACCTTCATCTGTAGTGTTGTGTAGCCATTTTAGTTATAGCTCCATGCACGTTAGTTTAGCATACTAGGCCTGCTGCTGTGCACTTTAACCTAGATATATTTTATTCAGCCTCATTTTTATTATTCTTACAATAGCCACCTTTTGCGGTCTTGTTTTATTTCTCTTTATCTAGCTGTTGTTGCCTAGGTCAGCCCTACGTTCTCAAACAAGACATTCTTGCTCACTCTGTGCTTCTTTCAAGGCTGTAGTAAGATAGGTTACCAGTGAATGTGGTACAAGTTTTGTCTCTGACATTCATAGAAAAACACACATCCTTACGGAGGGACATTTTCTCAGAACATCAGCTGTTTTATCATAAATACACTTACCTGTCCCTTACACGTTAGAGGGAGATTCCAGTCAGAGAACCATGACTGTATGCTGATTGCTGAACGCTTCAATACAGCTGCTTATGCAGACTTCAGGCCTTAGCTCAGGTATGGGGGATGATGTCTTCCCAGGGGCACCTGAAGGGCAGAATTACAGCTTAACACGCTGTGCTTTATAAATAGGCTAGATAGGAATTAGTCTATTGACTAGTGACAATATGGAAACGTTATTTCTATGATTTACTCTCCTTGTCACAATTTTAATCTTGTTATGCTGTATCGTCCTAGTTATTGCAGCAGATGCTTTGCTATCTAAGATGTAGTCGCGTCATTAAAATCTTATTGAAATATATACTGCCTTTGTCATTGTGTATGTGAGACTAATGTAACTGAGAGAAACGGATGAGACCTGAGTGACCATGGTTTTCCTGAGTAATCAATTATGTTATGCGCTCGGCTGCCCAATCATCCCTTCCCTTGAGTAGAGATGAGACACTGCTAGTTAGCCGGAGCAAAACCCGGATTGGGGCGACAGGTGTCACCTGTAGCGGGTCAGACTCAGTCTCCAACACCGCAGGCGATTCTGCCGCTCAAAATCCAGTAGTCTCATCAGAATGATGAGAGCCTACGTGACAGTAGTAGGGGGTCTGTTTTTCTCAACACAATATACTTCAAACAGCGACTTCTAAAACCACAACTATGTCTTATTGTGTAACTTTCGTCTCAGTTCTCATGATTCATCTTCCTATTCAAGACCCCATCCCCATGTGTGAACTTTCATATCTAACTTTCTAAATAACAAGTCTATTTATTAGCTATCAGTAGTCATTTTAGAAGTAGAAACATCTGAATAAATGAGAAAAAAACATTTTGGGCAAAAACCATTTATTGTGAAAAAGAAGTCTTTCAATAGGTCAAGATCAAGTCTAGTGCTGATTCTAATTTTTTATTTAGCTTAGTTAACTATATGTAAGTTTCCATGTGTTTCAGGCCCAGCACATTTAACTATGGTTGTCTACTACAATTTTTCCTTGAACACAAGTTTTAAGTATCATTAGGTCTGCATGTTCTTTCAGCATTATTTCTTGACATTTTAAAAACACGTCTTTACCACCTTACCATGATCTAGAGCTGCAAGGTTTAGGGAAGTATGAACCCTTACCATGGGCCTTGAAGCTATGATCTAGTGCTACAAGGCCCTTGGAATGTATCCCCACCTCTTGGGCTTCACATCCATGGTCTGGTGCTACAAGGCCAAGTGGAGGAGGGTCCCCTTACCTTGGCCTCATATCTATGGTCCCCAGCCATTGCTGCAGGAGCCAATTAGCATGGCCAATTTTTCATTATCACTTCATAGGACAATTTGTGCCTTTGGAGACATAAGGTCTGATTTAGAATTTGGCGGAGGGGGTTACGCAGTCACAAACATGACAGATATCCTTTCTGCTGTATTACGATTTCAAAATAGCCTATGGAGATCTTACAATGGTGGACGGGATATTTGTCATGTTTATTGTGGAGTAACCCATCCGCCAAAGTCTAAATCAGGCCCATAGTGTGAGTATAGAGATACACTGGGCCTCATTACAACTTTGGCGATCCTAAAAGCGGACCACCAAAGCTGTGGGGAGGACGCCACCGTCAAACGGGTGGGGCCCCCTTAAGCATATTAAAATGTTCCTGCTGGGCTGACTGGCGGGAACATTGTAATACGCATTCCTGCCAGGCTGACTGGCAGGAACAGTGCTACAATATTGGCCTTGGATCTTTTAAGGGAGCCGAGGCCAATATCCTAGCACTCCAGCACCCTCAGAATGTACACTGTCTATAGTGCAGACACCGCGCTTTCCGACGGAGCTGGGCAGGGGGGCCCCTGCACTGCCTATGCAATGGGCGTGGGCTGTGCAGGGGCCTGATTGTGGCTCCTGTCACTGGCTTTCTGCCAGCCTTTTCATGGAAGGGTCCCCGGAATAAAAAGGCTGGTGGAAAGTGGAGTTGTAATCAGCCTGGCAGCACTGAGTTCAGTGCCGTCCTGGCTGGTTACAACTCTGATCTACTAATGTAACCAACTGTTTGATCGTGGGCAAATAATAACCTCCCTGTCCTTTGTCCACTAATCTGACAATATGGCAGCACTTTGAAACCGACTTAAGGCCTCATTACAACTTTGACGGTCAGACCAGCCAAACGCCAGTGCTGCGGGGAGGACGCCACGTTTCCCCTCCCTTTACAGTGTTCCTGCTGAAGTGACCGGCAGTAACATTGTAATAGAGAGTTCCCACCGGTCAGTCCGGCTGGAACAGTGCTATGATATAGGACGGAGAGCAGAGTCCTCTACCGTAGCACACAGGGGGCTGACCAGTACCTCAGAATACGCATTGTCTGCAACACAGATAGTGCGCTTCCGATGGTGTTGGGCAGGGGGACACCTGCACTGCCCATGCCATGGGCATGGCCCCAGCACACCCTTACCTCCACCCTTTCTATGCCAGTCAGACCGCCATAGAAAGGCTGGTGGTAAAGGGAGCTGTAATCAGCCAGGGGGTGCTGAGTTCAGCACCCCCTGGCTGAGTACAACTCAGATTGCCATCATGCCGTTGGGAACCATGTTCCCGGCAGGGACAATGGTCCCCTTGCGATCCCACCACCAGGGTCGTAATGTGGGGTAATGCAAAGCATACAACTTGCTGTGTTGCCTCACTGTGCCCTCAGAAAGCATTACGTGGGTGTTCGCATGCAACTCCCATGGTTTTTATGCATTCCCAGATTTACCAGAACTGGTAAACCTAGGAATGCACCAAAAAGATACACCTTCCCAGGAGAAGTGTAACAAGGGGACATATCTTTATTTCTCCTCGTTACTTTCTGTTTCTATGTGTGCTACATTATGCAGGACACAGAGGAAAAAGCGTCTCAGGATTGTTTTTGTGCAGGAAGATGTCCCTTCTTGCACAAAAACAATCCTACATGCAGTGCAGGCACCCTGCCACCATGGTGCAAGGGTGCCTGCATTGGTGCTAGGCTGCCAAAAGAGTGCCAGTGCAAAAGTAAAGGCAGGAATGTGCCGGATTTCCTTAAATACACCACATTCTTGCCCATTCCTTGTCATGCAGTGCAGCGCAGCAATTTGACTTGCTGCGCTGCATTGCATGACGTTTTCTTAAATAGGCCCCAAGGCAGTGGCAGCTGCAACTAAACGGGGGTGGCGGGGCGGGGGAGGGATAATAATATATATATTTTTTTTAAATAAACCACTTACCTGTTTTCTCCAAAGACGCGTTTGTCTCCTCCGGCCTCCTCGTCCAGGGAGCGCACAGGCTCCCAGACTCCCCTCAGCCAATCACGAAGCTGCTGTCACCAGCATGACAGCAGCATTGTGACTGGTGTGAGTGGCCTGCTTTGGCACTCACAGAGCGAGTGAAGGCCTTTGCACTTTCTCCTGCCGGCAGTGCAATACAACCGGGAGGAGAAATGCAAAGGGCGCATGTGTGTTTGGCCAGACCAACACGGCTGCCAAAGATACATGCACTCTTTTGGTGCACAAACCACTCCTCCCTCCAGCCCCGCCCCACCCTAACATGGTTCAGCTGAAAAATAAAAATAATAACCCTCCATTATTATCATTTTATTATTCCTTCTGCTAAAAGCAGTGGGGTAACGCTCCTCCATCTTAGAGGAGGAGCTGTCCCTGCTCCCAAAAGGGTGTATGCCCCAGAGAGATCTTTAGCCTGGGTATAGGAAGGGAGAGGATGTGGTGTTGCGGCCAGAGCTGTTGACTTTAGAACTGGGGAACAGGTTCAAGTCTCAGCATCGGCTCAACACCCTGTGATTCTGGGCAAATCACATAGGCCCTCATTCTGACCTTGGCGAGCGGCGGAGGCCGCCCGCCAAAGTCCCGCCGTCAGGTTACCGTTCCGCGGTCGAAAGACCGCGGCGGTAATTCTGACTTTCCCGCTGGGCTGGCGGGCGGTCGCCTTCAGACCGCCAGCCAGCCCAGCGGGAAAGAGGCTTCCACGATGAAGCCGGCTCGGAATCGAGCCGGCGGAGTGGAAGCTGTGCGACGGGTGCAGTTGCACCCGTCGCGTATTTCACTGTCTGCGCAGCAGACAGTGAAATACATGTAGGGGCCCTCTTACGGGGGCCCCTGCAATGCCCATGCCAGTGGCATGGGCACTGCAGGGGCCCCCAGGGGCCCCGCGACCCCCCCTACCGCCATCCGGATCTCGGCGGTCCGACCGCCGGGATCTGGATGGCGGTAGGGGGGGTCGGAATCCCCGCGGCGGTGCAGCAAGCTGCGCCGCCGCGGAGGATTCAATGGGGCCGCGGTACACTGGCGGGACCCCGCCAGTGGTGCCGGTCCGACCGCGGCTTTACCGCCGCGGTCGGAATCCCCATTGGAGCACCGCCGGCCTGTCGGCGGTGCTCCCGCGGTCCTCCGCCCTGGCGGTCAAAGACCGCCAGGGTCAGAATGACCACCATAATCTCCTCATGCCTAAAAATCGGAATGCGTAATATACCTGTGCTCTTGTAAAGTCCTCCCATACTTTTGTCAAGATTGTGCTACATAAAACTGCAAAAAAATGAAAACAAAACAATGGTTTTTACTCACTCATTCAAGGCTGTTTGCATAATTATAACTTAAGGTGCTCCTGAATCTGCATGGTGCAGGCCTCCTCCTGTGCTGCAACGTCTCCTTGCCTGCCTCTGTGAAGCGTCTCTTTCACAGCTCATAATTGGCTGATAGAGTGAGATTTGCTTGTCCTTTGAAAGAGTTAAAAGTGGCATGGCACCAAAATGCAGTCATACATTGCTTTAGAATGGACAGGGAGACAGGGTCCTCAATTGGAGGCCAAAGCTGACAGATGCGGGCGGGCCTTGAAGCTATGGTGTGGAGCTGCAAGGCCTAGGGGAGACGAGGCCCCTCCCCTGGGTCTCGCAGCCATGGGCCAGTGCTGCAAGGCTGAGGGGAGGTGGGCCCCTTCCTCTATTCCTCGCAGCGCTACCATTGCCTGCGAGGCCAAGGAGAGAGGCGCCCCTTACCTGGGCCTCGCAGGGTTGCACCATGGGTGTGAGCTCTAGGTCAGGGGGACACATTGGCACGAGGACCCATGTTGGTGGGCTGAACCAGGGCCGTGGGCAACTGGCAATGCCTAGCACTAGCCCTGCGTTTCAAACATTCAATAGAGTGGACTTTAGGTCTGCTCCTTGATTTTCGTTTGATGGTAATTTTATAGCTGTCAAGTTTCAGACTACATATGTGTGACATTTTCATGTCTTGCATATGTTTTTATGTAACATCTCAGTGTTTTGGTGTGACACTTTGAATAACCCGTTATAGAGCAAAGCAGTTGTGTTAATTTTTTTAAATACAACAACTGGATTTTCATATTTCTGACTTGTGCATTTTCATTTGGTAGAAACTTTAGAGGTTGACATTCCTGCAAGTAGATGATGTGGTGTTTCTCCCCTTTTTGGTCAATTCAAATCGCTACTGATGAACTGGGATGGTGTTAATACCCTTAGAATGTTGTTACTCCTCAAAGAATGTGATCATTCAAAACAATTCACTATTGAATAACATTTCAGAACATAATATAAAGCACGTTAGGAGCTGCAATGAAAACAGACAAACATGAACACTTTTCGTGCATGCGTTGGCCAATTGCTGACACCTGCACACCATCCCGGGTGCATCTGTTGGCCACTGGTCGACACCAGGGAGGTCTAAAAAGGATCCTCCCGTGCAAGCATGGGACGATTCCTTTAAAAAAAAAAAAAAAAAGAAGGGTGGGGGAGATGCTAATTGTTTCAGTGTCAGTCTCCGCTCCCCCTTCAGCTCATCTGTGACACTGCATGCTGACGTCACAGTTTCCCCACCAGAGCAGACTCGAGGAACAGGTAAGCTCCTCCTCTGAGGGGGAGGGGAAATTGCCAAAAAGGTCTCCCCAAGTTTTAGGGAGGCCCCATTTGGAAGGGGAGAGTCTTCCCTTTCAAACTAGGCCTCCCTGAAATGGCTTTCTGGCTGTGGATCGCGATCACACTGCGATCCATGGCCAGGAAACCTCACTAGGCACAAGGGAATGTCAGTGGGAGTCCGTCTGTGGTGTAGCCAGTTTTATTATAGCTTTATGCACGTTTGCTTAACGTATTAGGCCTCTGTGCACTTTGTCCTAGATGCATTTTATTCAACCTTGCACTGTCATTTTACAATAACCAGTTTCACGGTCTTGTTTTTATTTCATTCTATCACAATGTTTAGCTTACTTCAGCACTGTTTTCTCAAACAATACATTCTTGCTCACTCTGTGTTTCAGTCAAGGATACAGTCTGGTACATTGCCGATAGACGTGGTAGAAGTTTAGTCTTTGGGGTTTGTAAGTACACATCCTTACGTAGGGACGTTTCTTAGAACATCGGCGTGTTAGTTATAAAAACACTTTCTAGTCCTAGTACATGTAAGAGGGAGATTCCAACCAGGAACCCACAACTAGATGCTGACTGCCCCGTTGCAGATGCTGATGCAGATTACAGGCCTTTGGTCAGGTATGAGGGTTGATGTCCTCCCAGGGGAACCTGAAAGGCAGGCTTAGAGCTTCACAGGCTGTGCTCAACATAAAACTTAAAGAGAACATAATCTAGTTGCACTATGATAGCTTTATTCTTGTGCTTCACTCTCCTTGTTACTATTTCAATCCTATTGTGTTGTATAGTTCTGGTTATTGCAGCTCACGCTTTGTTTTCTAAAATGCAGTCGTTTTATTAAACCAATCTTTAAAACTCAAATTGCCTTTGTCATTTATATATGAGACCGCACTGTGTACGAGAGAACCGGTTGTGACCTGAGTGACCACGACTTCCCTGGGAAGTAGTAAGATGTCATGCGCTCGGCTGCCCAATTGTCTCTTCCCTTCGGGAGAGATGAGGCACTGCTAGTTAGTCGGAGCAAAAAACGGGTTTGGGGTGTCAAGGGTCCTTCACCTTGGGTCCCCCACACTGTGAATGATTTTGCCACCCAAAAATCCAGTAGTCTCATTAGGATAATGAGAGCCTACGCGACAGGTCCATGTAGCATTGGGCTGACCCCCACCTGGAAATTAATATTTTGTTTTTCAAAAAAAGGTGTTTTTACCATTTTGTGGCAACCTCATCCCATGGGAATTTATATGTGAAATAAAACATTCTTTAAAAATGAAATTGTATGGAAGTTGGCCCTCTTGGGCACAGGCCAAATCCCTATGGGCCATAAATGTTTTTTTTAAATGTGTGATTCCCCTTGGGCTTGCAATTGGCCCCCCATGGGAACCACACATTTCCAAAAAAAAAAGTGAATGGGTCGACCAATGGTGGGATATATATATATATATATATATACATATATATATATATATATATATATATATATATATATATATTTATTTATTTTTTTACTGAAAAAAACAAAGGTTACAGGAATGTTATAGTAAAGTTTACATTTTGCGCACAATTTATTTTAAATCAGCACTTAACTTGCGCGCTAAAGTAATTATAACTTGTGCCCCTGCCATGCACAGTTTATTTTATCAACAATTTCACTGCAAATGTTGCAGGGATATTATCAATGATGTGATAGAAGATGTAATGTAGGTAATATCTATCCATCTAGCTATCTTCACTTAAAAGAACAAAGGTTACAGTGTTGTTATAGCTAGGCTCACATTTCAAACATACCAAATCATAGAAATTAACTAGTTATAATTAGTTACCTCATGTAACTATATCTCGTGCCCTACGGTAACTATAAATCACGCCCTCGCCATGCACAGTTTTTTCGTCATACATTTTACTGCAAACATTACATTGATATTATCAATGATGTTATGAAAGATTGCATGATTGGTGTAATTTGTGGGGTAAGTAGCAGTGGACGGTGAGGGCGTGAGTTATGGTTACCTTAAGGCACGAGCTATAGTTACATCCGTGGATCCTCCCCGTATCCGGCCGAAAATTTAAAATAAATTTGCTTTTAGCCCTGGGGTTGTCCCTCTGGGACCCCATCACGAGAGCTAAGGGGTCAGAGTGTTTGTACCCTAGCCCCTTTTTCTTTTCTTTTTTTTCTGGGACTCAGCTTCTGAGTCCCAAGGTGGCTGCCAACACTTCCTGCTTGAAGTTTTGACAGCCAATCAGATATTTGCACGAGATCAGGAGGGGTCGCAAATCCCGCACGTTCCTATATATACAATTTTTTTCCCTCCAGTTTCTCCAAAACTACTAAACGGATTTACACCAAAACAAATAAAGGTCACTTTCTGGACTAGGACCTACCTTTCTGCCAAATTTGGTGTAATTCCGTCCAGTAGTTTTGGTGCTATCGCTGTTCAAAATCCCTATGGCAAAATGAATGGGGAAAACATGTTTTGGGACCCGGCCCCTTTTCTCAGCCCCCCCTGGACGTCTCACCCCTAAACTTTACAGACAGCAGCTGAAGCGACTAACTATAACTACCTAGTGGTGACTGCCAGTAGGTACTATATATATATATATATATATATATATATATATATATATATATATTTTTTAAAAAAATTTTTTTTTATATATATATATTTTTTTTTAACCTACTGGCAGTTGCCAGTAGGTTGGTATAGTGTATAGTGAGGGCCTAGTTTCCATTTGAAAAAGCGTTTTTTGATTTGCCCACATCTTTGGTGCCATTTGATGAGTCTCCATGAAATAAATAAAAAAAGTGTGCCCAAAGATCTTGTCGTGCACGGAAAGTTACGGGATAATACGTCAACTGAGGGCTAAAAAAAAGTGTGTTTCACCTGTTAATTACCATAGACTCTTTAGACAGCCTGCAGCCCAACCAATGGACGGAATTACACCAAATTTGGCAAAAAGGTAACTTTTGGTCCGCAGATCAGCCTTTTTATGTGGTGTAAATCCGTTCAGTAATTTAGAGAAATTAAAGGGAATCTAAATTGTATATATAGGGTTGCAACACATTCGCAAATACTGCCAATCTCATGAAGATATCTAATTGGTTGCTAACACATCAACCAGGAAGTATTGGCAGTCATTTTGAGATTCAGCATCGGTTGAGTCTCAAAAACAAATGAAAAAAAGGGGGCAGGGTATGTTAACCCTAACATCCTAGCCTTGGTGCACAGGTGCTCCTGGTATCCCAGAGGGCAAAAAGCATTTTTTTTAAATTCACAGAAAAATGATCAAATTTTTGCAAATGTTGCCACAAATAAACAAAAAATAAAACACAGTCTCCCACATTTAAAAATGCTGTGGCCCCCAGGTGGGCCAGGTCTCGGGGGCATTATGGGGGTAAAAAAGGAGTGGGCACACGGGCCCCCCTCCTAGGGCTTTTACAAGCCCTGGAGACCATAACCTACCAGGGCTATTCTCAATAAATAAGCGAGGGGGCCACGCACCCCCTGTGCACCGGAGACCAACACCTCCCTGGGGCTAATTAAATAATGATGTAATGGGGGATCCTGCAGAACCCCCGTGAGCCACGGGGACCGCCACCTCCCCGGGGGTACGTATACAAAGTATGCAGGAGCCGCACGCCCCAGTGCCCTGGGGACCACCACCTCCCCGGGGCTAATTTAATTAAAATATAATGGAGGGGCCCTGAGGACCCCCTGCAGCCCAGGTACAACCACCTCCACAGGGCAACATACAATAAAAATATAAGGGGGGGGTCCTGTGGACCCCAATGTCTAGGGACTGCTACCTCTCCGAGGCTACAAAACAGGTTACAGAGGGGTTCATCGTGGACCCCCGACCTCGGGGACCACCACCTCCCTGGGGCAAAATTGAAAACATGGAGGGAGGCAACACTGCCCCACTCTTGGAGCCATAGATTGCCCTGGTCTCAGTCACTCCCATCCCCTCCCCCCAGGGCCGGCTCCTGCTACCTCTTGAGGTGCCCACCTTCGGGAGGTAGCTGTTTGCTTTTGCTTGGTGGGATCTTTCAGCTCCTGCCAAGCAAAAGCAAACATAACTCCACTTTCAGCAAGCGGGAGACGTCAGTCTGCTCATGCTTGCTGAAAGAGTGTTCTCTCTTTCCCTGCACGCTAGCATGTGTGCAGGGAAAGAGATGAAAACTTTGCTCACGCACGTAGGGCGCTGCTATTTGCAGCAGCTCTCTGCATGCGGGAGCAATGCCAGCTCCCAAAGGACGTGGGAGACCTGCTAAGTCTGTGGGGGCCTTGAGACACCCCAGTGGTTTTGCCACTTTCTCTCTCGCTCTCTCTCTTCCATCCCATAATTGGATGGAAGAGAGATAGAGAGGTTATTTCCATGTTCTCGCTATACAATTACTTCAGAGAGTCACACCAGCAAGACGTTTGATTGGAATGTTATTGTTACCTTTTGAAGCACAGCAGTACAGATTCATGTTTGGCCTACTGGTAAAGCTCTTGGACTGGGACTGTCACTCAGTAGGTTGAAGGTTCAAATCCTGGTATCTCATGGCAGTGTGTCTGTTTATTTGCTTGTTTTTTTTATGTTAAACATTCCTAGTGATGGAACATTTACATTTACGTTTCTTTGGATTGAATGTCATAGAGCTGTCTGGACACTGCATACTAAGGAGTCATCTGTGGCTTAATGGTTAAGGTCTCAGGCCCTCACACAGAATGTTGAGGTTACAGTCTAGGTGGGTCAGTTGTAATTTCTCATTTTTTAATTCTTTTCAACTTCAAATATTTAAGGTACATACAGAAAGGTGATCTCACTCTTGTGCTTGTCAAATATTTTTTGTTTTCAATTTTACATAACATTTCTCATTCTAAGTGGCACGGGGTTGGGTGGTTATAGGGGCGTTGGTCACAGTAACGATAACTCATGCCCTAAGGTTACTATTATTCGCGCTGTCATCATGCACCGCTAATTACGCCAGATATTCTAGCACTCGTGAGCATCTTTTATAACATTATTGATAATATCACTGAAACATTTGCTGTAAAAATATTCATAAAAAACTGTGCATGGCGGGGGTACGAGCTATTGTTACCTTAAGGCACCAGTTATAGTTACTTGAAATAACTCTAATTGCTGAATTTCTATGGTTTTGTGCGTTTACAATGTGAGCCTAACTATAACATCCCTGTAACCTTTGTTTTTTGAGTGAATATATATATGTATATGTAAATATTTATATATACACACACACACATATGTATATATGCACAGTTTCTTCATCCATAATATTATAGAAAATGTTACTGAGATATTAATGATGTCATGAGTGTTGTAATATGTGGGATAATTAGCAGTGAAATGTGACAGCATGAGCTATAGATATCTTAGGACACAAGTTATAGTTAGTTAAGATAACTAAGTGTAACTGTTAAATGTCTATGGTTTTGTGCTTGTAAAATATGAACCTAACTATAACATCTCTGTCACGTTTGTTTTTTTTAGTGAATTTCTAAGATTTTTTAAATTGTATTTCCTAACTGTAACATTCCTGTAACCTTTGTTTTTTCAATGAATTTCTTTATATATTTTTTAATGTAAAGTAATATTTATTTACCATACGTTAGTCTAACCAAGACGGTGCACCGTGGGGGCTTTACAGCATGCAGCCAACCCCATGGTTTGCTGCAGGACCTGGCCTGCAGCCAGTCATTCTGGCCAACCCCTCAATGGCAGTCAACATGGCTGGGGCAGATGTAGCCCCCTCCCCGGGCCAATTTCAGCACCGGGAACCCCATCCCCCATGGTTTGTCAGTTTTTTAAAGGGGAGGGGGCAAGTATTGGCCCTGGGGACCCCATCCCCCGGGGCCTGCCCAGTTTTTAAATGGGGGAGGAGAGCACACAGCACCCCCCTTTCAATATTGACCTGGGGGACCCAATTCCCAGAGGCCTACCCAGCATTTAAAGGGTTGCATGCTGCCCCCTCCCCGGTCCAATATTGATCACAGGGACCCCATCCTCCAGGGCCTCACTTTAAATTGTTGGGTGCCCTGGCCCCAACCAGGGCACCAATTTCCTCCTTGTTAGAGTCCGCAGAGGTAACCCCAATGTAGGTCCTGGGAGGAGGGATGGATGCCGGGAGGGAGTGGGCGGGGCTAGGAGGGAGGCAGGAAATTACAGGGGCATGCAGGAGAGGCAATGAGGGAAAAGCAAGGAAAAAACTGTGAAAATGAGGGAAAAGCAAGACGAAGGCACACAAATGCAGGGAAATAGTAACAAAGGAGAGTCAAGGGAAAAGGCACTCAAAATATGGGGGAAAAGCGTGGAAAAGCAGTGAGAATGAGGGAAAAGCAAGGAGATGGCACACAAACAACAGGGGGAAAAACAGGGTGAAAGCAGTGAGAAAGAGGGATAAACAAGAAGAAGGTACACAAAAAACAGGGGGAAAAAAGCAAGGAGAACGCAGTGGTCATAAGGGAAAAGCAAGGAGAAGGCCACAAAAAACAGGCAAAAGAGCAAGGACAAAACCGTGAAAATGAAAGAAAAGAAAGGAGAAGGCACAAAATAATGGGAAAAAGCAAGGAGAAAGCAGGGAAAATCAGGAGATGGCACACTAAAAATGGCAGAAAAAGAAAGGAGTGAAAATGAGGGAGAAGCAAATATATATGTATTAACATTTGCCCCAAGGTTCTGGCCCACCCGAGGCTGCAGCACAGGAGACTGTGCTTGATTGTTTTTTGTTTTTTTTCCTGGATTCGTGGGTCCTCTACAAACTTGTGGCACAAACACAAAAATGTATATTTTTAGCCGGAGACAGGGACAACATTTGACGCCCCCACCAAGTCTAGGGGGTCAGGGTATTACTACTCTGCTCCTTTGTTTCTGGTGTAACTAGCTGTGCATGGCGAGGGCATGAGTGGTAGTTACCTCAGGACACGAGTTATAGTTACTTGACATAATTCTAACTATAATAGCTGAATTTCTATGGTTGTGTACGTTTAAAATGTGGGCCTAATTATAACGTCCCTTTAATCTTTGTTTTTTTAAGTGAATTTCTATGTTTTTGTAAATTCTATTTCTCAACTATAACGTCCCTATAACCTTTGTTTTTTTCCAGTGAATTTCTGTTTTTTTAACTGAGTTTTTTCAAATTACTATATGTTAATCCAACCACCTCCCATCCTAAACCCTAAAAACACTTTACCACCCAAAAATCCATACCCCTAACACCTAACAACACCTTAAAACTAAAAAACCCATACCCAGCCTAAACACTAAAAATTCCCTTGCCACCCAAAAACCCATATGCACCCTAAACCTTAAAATTGCCCTTGCTTCCCAAAAACCCATACCCCAAACCCTAAAAATTCCCTTGCCACCCAAAAACCCATACCCACCCTAAAACCTAAATTTGACTTACCACCCAAAAACCCATACCCACCCTAAAATACCCTTGCTACCCAAAAAACCATACCCACTCAAAACCATTATATAACAATTGCCACTCAGTAACCCATACCCATCCTAAAATTACCCTTGCCACAAAAAAGCATACTCTTTCTAAACTCAAAAATTACCCTTGCCACCTAAAAAACCATACCCACGCAACACCATAACATTTCCCTTGCCACCCAAAAATCCATTCCCACTCTAAACCCTAAAAACTTAATTGCCACCCTAAAACCCATATCTACCCTAACCCCTAAAATTACCCTTGCCACATAAAAACCTACACCCACCCTAAACCCTAAAAAAGACACTTGCCACCCATACCCACCCTAAGCCATAAAACTACCCCTGCCCCTCAAAATCCCATACCTATCCTAACCACTAAAATCACCCTTGTCAATCAAAAACTCATACCCACCCTAAACCCTAATATTATCCTTACCAGGTCCGGTTATCCCTTATTAATGAAAAATATTAGTGTTCTAGCAGCTTAGGCTGATAGAGGTAGCTATTGTAGAACAGCTTAGGCTGAACTAGGAGACATGCAAAGCTCCTGCAATACCAATTATAGTCACACAGTACTTATACACAGGTAAAGACAATACTCAGTGTTACCAAAAATAAAGGTAGTTTATTTGGGTGACCCAGTACCAAAAATATCTTAGAGGCAAAACTCCTTCTGGAGGTAAGTATTATACACAATATATACACTAGACACCAAAATACGGCAAGTAATTAGAGATAGGATAGTGCAAACAATAGGAAATGCTATAGAATGCAAAAAGAGAAAATAGGTCTAGGGGCAACACAAACCATATACTAAGAAAGTGGAATGCGAATCACGAATTCCCCCCTAGACAAGTGTAGTGTGTGCAGAATCACTGGGAGAGTAAGAATACAGTAAAGGTAAGTAAATTACCCCACCCCAGAGCCCAGAAAATTAGGAGTAAAGTACTGCATGTTTCCTTAGGACACACTACACCTCGTGATTGGAATTATTGCAAGAACCAACCAAGTTTGCAAACAACAAACATGAATATGGACCTGAAGACCTGTAAAAGAAGGAGACCAAGTCGAAAGAAGTTCCAGGAAGGACAGGAGCCCCTGCCAACCCAGAAAAGGGTGCAAAAGTAGAATCCCCGGTTGGACGAAGGCTGCAGAAATGCTCCCTAAGAAGATACCAGTGGGTTCCTGCATGATGCCAAGGATGTCCCATGTTGTGAAGTTGGATGCAAGCGAGTTTTGGTGCTGGATTCCTCCAAAAAGCCTTGGTTCTGGCAAAGTTGTGTTTTGCGTCAACTAGGTGCTATCTGGACTCAGTAAGGACCTGGGCACCTCAACTCTGTGTGAGGAGGAAGAAGGGGCACTTCAGAGAGCCCTCAGAGCACCAAATAGCACCCACAGATGTCCCAGGACACGGGCACAAAGGAGGTGCAAAATGCGGTTAGTGCAGCATTACAAATGAAGGTCCCACACCGCTGGAGATCAACTCAGCGAGTTGAGCGTCACAGGATAGAGTGCCAGGGACCTGGGCCAGGCTGTGCATGAAGATGTTTTGCAAATAGTGCACAGAGGCACCAGGAGGTGAAGAAGACACGGTTCACAGGGGTAATGTCATTCTGGGGGAAGGCAAGGTCTTACCTCCTCTAAATTGCGACAGTAGGACCTCAGGACAGTCTGTGTCAATGGGGTCAACCCTCTGTGTTACAAGGAGCACGCTCATTGCCAGGAGAGGAGTCCAAGAGAACCAGTCGTCGACTTAGAAAGTGCCTGCCTGAGCAGGGGAATTACTCAGTCACCCCATGGGAGATTTCTTCTGTCCTTCCGGTGCAGGGAGTCCTCAGAGCGTGCACACCGTGGAAACTGTTGTGGTTGCTGGCTGGAGCTGAAGTTGCAGAAGAAAAGTATCCCTTGTGGATACTTTGTTGCTGTTACAGCAGTTCCTGGAGCAGGCTGCGGTTGATCCGAGGTCAGAGGACAAAATAGTAGTTGCAGGGGATTCCTGCTGAAAACGTGCAAGCAGAATCTGAAGAGAACCCACAGGAGAGACCCTAAATAGCCCTGAGAGGGGGATTGGCTACCTTATCAGGTAAAGACCTATCAGGAGGGGTCTCTGACATCACCTGCTGGTACTGGCCACTCAGAGCCCTCCAGAGTGTCCCCACACATTGCAAAGCAAGATGGCTGAAGTCTGGGACACACTGGAGGAGCTCTGGGCACCACCCCTAGGATGGTGATGGACAGGGGAGTGGTCACTCCCCTTTCCTTTGTCCAGTTTTGCACCAGAGCAGAGGACAAGGGGTCCCTCAACCAGTGTAGACTGGCTTATGCAAGGATGGCACCATTGCCATTGCCCTTAAAGCATTTCCAGAGGCTTGGGGAGGCTACCCCTCCCCAGACGGTAACACCTATTTCACAAGGGAGAGGGTGTAACACCCTGGTCCCAAAGGAAATGCTTTGTTCTGCCTTCTTGGGACTGAGCTGTTCAGACACAGGAGGGCAGAACCCTGTCTGTGAGGTGACAGCAGCTGTAGCTGCAGTGGAGGCCTCATAGAGCTGGTTTGGCAGTACTGGGGGGTCCTTAGTGGAGCCCCCAGGATGCGTGGAATTGGCTTCCCAATACCAGATTTGGAATGGGGGGACAATTCCATGATCTTAGACACCTTGCATGGCCATATTCAGAGTTACCATTGTGAAGATACATAAGGTATTGACCTATATGTAGTACACATGTGTAATGGCATCCCCGCACTCACAAAGTCCGGGGAAATTGCCCTGAACAATGTGGGGGCACCTTGGCTAGTGCCAGGGTGCCCACACACTAAGTAACTTCGCACCTAACCTTCACTAAGTGAGGGTTAGACATATAGGTGACTTATAAGTTACTTAAGTGCAGTGGTAAATGGCTGTGAAATAACGTGGACGTTATTTCACTCAGGCTGCACTGGCAGGCCTGTGTAAGAATTATCAGCGCTCCCTATGGGTGGCAAAAGAAATGCTGCAGCCCATAGGGATCTCCTGGAACCCCAATACCCTGGGTACCTCAGTACCATATACTAGGGAATTATATGGGTGTACCAGTATGCCAATGTGAATTGGTGAAATTGGTCACTAGCCTGTTAGTGACAATTTGGAAAGCAGAGAGAGCATAACTACTGAAGTTCTGGTTAGCAGAGCCTCAGTGAGACAGTTAGTCATCACACAGGGAACACATACAGGGCACACTTATGAGCACTGGGGCCCTGGCTGGCAGGGTCCCAGTGACACATACACTAAAACAACATATATACAGTGAAATATGGGGGTAACATGGCAGGCAAGATGGTACTTTCCTACACTTACTATGAAAGCCTGTATAATCTAATCCTGAGAGAGCATATTTTGAACAATTGTGTGTCTGATTTGTTGCACCAGTATTTGGTAGGCTCAGAACTGAACTCTCCCCAAGAATTGGAAAAGAAGGCAGAACAAATGGGTCACAACAAGAGTGAACAGAAAAGTTCATACAGGGGGTGACAAGGATGGCAAGAAGAAGGATGGTAAGTCTTCTGACAAGGGTGGGAACAAAGATAAAAAACATTCTGAATCTTCATCAGGCCCACAAAAATCCTCTGGGGGTGGTGGGTCCAAATCCTCTTCTCACAATCAGAAAAAGACATGGGGCTATTTATGTAAAGTAAAAGGCCATTGGGCAAGTGATGCCACTTGTCCAAAGAAATACACCAACGCTCCCACTACCACAACCCCAAATGCAACCTCGAGGGCCCCTAGTAATAGCAGTGGTGGTGGGAAGTCTACTACAAATAGCCAATCCAAGGGTGTAGCTGGGCTCACTATTGGCAGTGTTGTTGGTGTTGGTCTTGATAGTGAGACCACAGAGGCTGTTTTAGTCTCTGATGGTGACATTGACTTTGCCACCATGGTTGCTTGTCCACTTAATATGGGTAAGTACAAGCAACTACCCCTAATTAATGGTGTTGAGGTTGCGCCTACAGGGACACAGGAGCCAGTGTAACTATGGTTATAGAAAAACTGGTTCGCCCTGATCAACACCTACTTGGTCAGCAGTACCAAGTGACTGATGCTCATAATAACACACTTAGCCACCCCATGGCTGTTGTGAATATCATCTGGGGGGGGTGGTTACTGGTCCAAAGAAAGTTGTGGTAGCCACTGAATTACCTGTAGATTGCTTACTAGGCAATGATTTGGAGACATCAGCTTGGGCTGAAGTGGAGTTAGAGGCTCATGCAGCAATGCTGGGCATATTTTTCCTTTGACAAGGGCTCAGGCCAAAAAGCAAAAAGGACAGGGAAACTTGGATCCTGGAACAATGGACCAAGTGCTCCCAAAAGCTAGGGGTAGTAAGGGTAAATCCTTTCCCACTATCCCTCCCTCTCCAGAAGATCCCCTTTTGAGGAAGAGGAATCCTCTCCCTGTGCAGAATCTACACCGGATGAGCCTGCACCAGACACTGCTGAGCATCTGGGTGCAGGGAGGCCTGCTAGGGAATAGCTGAATGTGGCACAGTAGACCTGTCCCACACTAGAGGGTTTAAGACAGCAAGCTGTCAAACAGCAGAATGGGGCTGTCAGTGATAGCCATAAGGTGTATTGGGAAAACAACCTCCTGTATACTGAGTCAAGGGACCCTAAACCTGGAGCTGCCAGGAGATTGGTCATCCCTTTGCAGTACAGGGAGTTTCTTCTTACCTTGGCACATGACATTCCTTTGGCTGGGCACTTGGGCCAGAGTAAAACGTGGGACAGGATTGTTCCCCTGTTTCACTGGCCTCATATGTCAGAGGACACTGAAGAGTTTTGTAAATCTTGTGTGACCTGCCAAGCCAGTGGCAAGACTGGTGGCACACCAAAGGCCCCCTTTATTCCACTTCCTGTGGTTGGGGTGCCTTTTGAAAGGGTAGGGGTTGACATAGTTGGCCCCTTTGACCATTCAACAGCTTCAGGCAATAGGTTTATCCTGGTGGTAGCAGACCATGCCACTAGGTACCCTGAAGCAATTCCCTTAAGGACCACTACAGCTCCTGCAGTGGCAAAGGTAATCCTGGGAACCTTTCCCAGAGTGGGCTTTCCTTAGGAAGTGGTGTCAGACAGAGGTAGTAACTTCATGTCTGAATACCTCAAAGCAATGTGGAAGAAGTGTGGTGTAACATACAAGTTCACCACCCCTTACCATCCACAAACAAATGGTCTGGTTAAGAGGTTTAATAAAACTCTCAAAGGTATGATAATGGGACTCCCTGAAAAACTCAGAAGAAAATGGGATGTCCTGTTACTTTGCCTTCTTTTTGGTTACAGGGAGTTACCCCAAAAAGGAGTGGGATTTAGCCCCTTTGAATTCCTCTTTGGGCACCATGTGAGAGGTCTCCTTGCACTTGTTAAGGAGGGTTGGGAACAACCTTTAAAAGCTCCTAAACAGGACATTGTGGACTATGTACTTGGCCTAAGATCAAGAATGGCTGAGTACATGAAAAAGTCCAGTAAAAACCTTCTGGACAGCCAGAAGCTGCAAAACCAATGGCATGACCAGAAGGTTGTCCTGACCCAGTACACCCAGGACAGAAGGTGTGGGTATTGGAGCCTGTGGCCCCAAGAGCACTCCAGGACAAATGGAGTGGACCCCATCTAATTGTTGAGAAAAAGGGTGAGGTTACCTACTTGGTAGATCTGGGCACTGCCAGGAGTCCCCTTAGGGTGTTCCATGTCAACCGCCTAAAACCCTACTATGACAGGGCTGATCTCACCCTGCTCATGGCAACTGATGAGGGACAGGAAGAAGAGAGTGACCCTCTCCCTGATCTCTTCTCCACCACTGAAGCTGATGACTTAGTGGAGGGAGTAGTACTTGCAGATTGTCTTACTGCTGAGCAGAAAGACAACTGTGTAAATCTTTTAAGTCAGTTTTTTGAACTCTTCTCACTGATACCAGGTACCACTACTTGGTGTGAGCACACAATCAATACTGGAGACAGTTTACCTGTCAAAATAAGATTTTTTAGGCAGACTGGCCATGTCAGGAACTGCATAAAACAAGAGGTTCAGAAAATGTTAGACTTAGGAGTGATTGAGCCTTTTAAAAAGCCCATGGGCTAGCCCAGTGGTGCTTGTTCCAAAACCTCACAGTAAGAATGGAAAAAGAGAGATGAGGTTTTGTGTTGACTATAGAGGGGTCAACCAAGTAACCAAGACAGATGGTCACTGTAGGAATGTACCACCTTGCCTGGCATGTTCCCCCAATTTTCACTGTATGTATGTTGTTTTAGCCCTTGTGTCACTGGGATCCTGCAAGGCAGGACCCCAGTGCTCATAGTATGTGCCCTGTATGTGTTCCATGTGTGGTGCCTAACTGTATCACTAAGGCTCTGCTAACCAGAACCCCAGTGTTTATGATCCCTCTGCTTTCTAAATTTATCACTGCAGACTAGTGACTAAAATTTACCAATTCTCACTGGCACACTGGTACACCCATATAATTCCCTTGTATATGGTACTGAGGTACCCAGGGTATTGGGATTCCAGGAGATCCCTATGGGCTGCAGCATTTCATTTGCCACCCATAGGGAACTCAGACAATTCTTACACAGGCCTGCCACTGCATCCTGAGTGAAATAACGTCCACGTTATTTCACAGCCATTTTTCACAGCACATAAGTAACTTATAAGTCACCTATATGTCTAACCCTCACTTAGTGGAGGTTAGGTGCAAAGTTACTAAGTGTGAGGGCACTAGCCAAGGTGCCCCCACATTGTTCAGGGCAAATTCCCCAGACTTTGTGAGTGCGGGGACACCATTACACGTGTGAACTACATATAGGTCAATACCTATGTGTAGATTCACAATGGTAACTCCGAACATGGCCATGTAACATGTCTAAGATCATGGAATTGTCCCCCCCAAGCCAAATCTGGTATTGGGGTGCCAATCCAATGCAGCGCCTCATCCTGCCGTCTTTCTCGACTGTTTCCTGGTGGTGCATGCTCTGGGGGCATCTGCCTTCATCCTACACTGGAAGCCAAGAAGAAATCTCCCATGGGTCGGCGGAATCTTCCCCCTGCTAACGCAGGCACCAAAAGACTGCATCACAGGTCCTCTGGGTCCCCTCTCATCCTGACGAGCGTGGTCCCTGGAACACAGGAACTCTATCCAAGTGGCTCCCACAGTCCAGTGATCCTTCAGTCCAAGTTTGGTGCTCTCACACTTAGGAACTTTGCACCTAGCCTTTATTCAATGAAGGTTAGACATATAGGTGACTTATAAGTTACTTAAGTGCAGTGAAAATGGCTTTGAGATAATGTGTGCACTATTTCACAAAAGCTGCAGTGGCAGTCCTGTGAAAGGGTTTGTTTGAGCTCCTTATGGGTGGCAAAAGAAATGCTGCAGCCCATAAGGATCTCCTGGAACCCCAATGCCCTGGGTACCTAGGTACCATTATACTAGGGACGTATAAGGGGGAGTCCAGTGTGCCAATGAAAATGGTCAATGAAGTCACTAGCCTATAGTAACAAATTTAAAAACAAAGAGAGCATAGGCACTGAGGTTCTGATTAGCAGAGCCTCATTGACACAGGTAAGCACTATATAGACATATGTTAAATGATTTATATTGTAACAAAAATTTGTTATCACCCTCTATATGTTCTCCTTTTAGCAATCTGTATGTACATTAGGCCATAAACTATGAGCTCTGGGGTCCCGAACAGCAGGATCCCAGTGAAACAGGCAAAAACATACTGACATACAGGTAAAATCGGGGTAACATGCCAAGAAAGATGGTACTTTCCTACACCACCCTAAACATGCCCTTGCCACCCAAAAATCCATACCTACCCTAAACTGTAAAATTATCCTTGCAACCCAAAAACCCATATCGACACTAAACCCTAAAAAAAGCCTTGCCATCGAACAACCCATACCCACCCTAAGCCATAAAATTACACTTGCCCTCAAAAACTCACACCCACCCTAAACCCTAAAATTATCCTTGGCACCCAAAAAGGCATACCCACCCTAAACCATAAAAATGCCCTTGGCACCCAAAAATCCATACCTACCCTAAACCCTAAAATGACCCTTGCCACCCAAAAAACCCATACCCACCCTAAACCCCAAAAATTACTTATCCTGCATCCAGATGGACTGAACGTCACTGACAATACTCTTGATTTCTGCATATTTGAAGAGTTCTGAAGATCTCATTGATTCCACATTCCAATTGGAATCTTCACTCATGATGGTTTTTGAAAATCCAGCAGTGTCAGCTGTGCAGTAACTAAGCAAACCATCTTGTACTACCTGAGGAAGGCGGAAGCCGAAACGTTGTAGTGGAAATATATTTTTGTTCTTTGGTGAGACCATCTGTTTGAGTCACTTCTTTCTTGGATATTTCATTTTCTTGTGACTCATTGTATCCTTTGGGATCAGATTTTTGCTCTGGCTGGCTGTTGTTTTCTTGTGGTACTTCATCTTTTAGTATATATGTATATATATATATACTTTTTAGAAAAGTGTTTATTTTCATTACTATACATATCCTTTTCGGAATTTGCTTTAGGATTATTTCTTCCCTAGAATTCAAGAAGCGTAGAAGACTGAATCAATGTATATATATATATATATATATATATATATATAAGAAAAAGAATAAAAGAAAGAAAACACTTTTTTGATTATAATATAATAGCTCTCTAACACCTAGTTGCACTTGATATACACATTTTTGCACACATTAATATTGTTATCACGTAGCACTTTGCACTCTAAGCTGAGGCCTCTTCCAAACTTATATTGATTACATGCATCTATAGAGCTACCTACTATATAGATTAGGATATAGAAGATCTAATCTACAATATACAGGTATCAGATATGTATTTATGTACCATGATATAACTAAATATGATTGTGGTGTAAGGTACTTATTGGTCAGACATAGAAAATAAATTGTAAGTTAAGGGTAAATTGAGTAACTACAATACGAGATCATATCTCACTGAAGTTTATCTAGACATTGCAATTTGTTATTAATATGAGATCGCATTGATGATATAGAATAGGATTTGAATATGAACTTAATGATGAACATGATCTAATATATCTAAATTATAAAAGTATTGAGAATTATTTTGTTGACTGTGTTAAAATATTGAGGAATTTTTTATGATAAAATAATTTCTTATAACTAATCAATTTTTTATAACTAATCAATTTTTTATAACTAATCAATTCGTTATAACAAACCATCTATATTATTTTATAACATTTTACAGTGTTTATAAGATTTGTGATAAACTGATTGTGTTTATGAATTGAGAAAATCATGAATATTTATATACCTGTAGAGAAGAATACATTCCATAAAAACATAACCCCAAAAAATATACTTTAAAAAATACTTGACCAATTTGATTTATGGTATGTTGACTAGAATAACTGATAACAGTGGTCTCAATGATGGATTAACGTGTATTATTATGTACAGAATAGTTAACCAACGATTTGTATAAGAATTAATTAATGATATGTATTATTTATTTGAGACATCCATGTGACATATATAAGATATCTATGTTTAAATTATTTAAATGGGTCTATGTGATTCATGTATTAATTGTAGATTTTAAATTTTGAAGCATAGGTTTTTGCATGTTTTAAGATGGCCACCGCTTTAAATCACACTAGGATGTTATGGAAATAAACGAAGGATTTTAACTTGTATTTAGATGATGCCGGCTTGTTAGCCGGATTTGTCCAGTAGAAGGCGTTCTGCCGAAACGCGTTGACATCTTATTTCAGGACTCTGTGTTACCCGTATAAGAAATAAATTCAATGAACTAAATTTGAGCTTGCTGGATATGATTCTGTTTCAATAATTGGGATCTGAACAACGGGATCGGTGCAGCCGTCAGATAGCCATTAGTCCATCTGTTGAAGATTTATATATATATATATATATATATACACATATATATATTTATAATAATATATATTTATATATATATATATATATATATATACTTAATACCTGTAAAACCTTTACAATGAATATGCCTTTACCATTCATTACTGTACAACAAACTATGTTGTAATGGCATACTTGTAAAGACATATTTGTTGTAAAGGCATGTGTGGTAATGCCTGCATGGTAATGGCATACAGAGTTCAGCCTTTGTTGCAAAGGCGGTTTCCCCTACCGCACTAACTATAATTTATTTGACAAAATGGACCCCCTCATTTTGTTCTTTCCTAATTTTAAATGTTTTAAGTTTTACCAGTTTGACTCAAACAAGATGGGTTCAGGTGGGCCACACTTTTGTCATAAGTAAGACTGTTAGCGGTCTTGTTATTCTTTAGAAGACTCTAGGAGGCTGCAGTGGAACACAGGGGAATCAACTGACAGGCTGCTCCTACTGGAAGTACATGTTTTACTGAGAATGTCAGACTTCATTCTCATATGGCTAAGAAAGATAGTGTGAATATGCACTCATTTTAACTTCTGGAGCACCTTCCATCACCTCTATGGAAAAATCATGGGAAAACAGTTTTATCTCAATCATGATTCATGAAATCACCTTAGAACACACTGCAATTTTGAAAATTAGTATGGTTCTATCAACAAATGATTTATATTGTAACTACAATTTGTTATCACCCTCTATATGTTCTCCTTTTAGCGATCTCAAAACCTGCTATTCATTACAATGCATTTCAATGGGGTGCTATCATGTATATTGTTCCTAAGATGTCTACAAGCACTTCCTGGTTAAAGTGCTGACAGCCAATCAGATCTCACTATGAGATCTGTCCTTAAGGTCCACCCAGATATACAAATTTGGATTTCCTTTAATTTCTCCCACACTACTGAATGGATGTCCACCAAATAAAAAAAAAAGCATAATCTGCAGACCAAAATCTAGCTGTCTGTCAAATTTGGTGTAATTACGTCCAGTGATTCAAGCTGTTGTCGTGTTCAAAACTCCTATGGGAACTAACTTGGGAAACACACCTTTTTTACCCCCCCCTTTTCTCGGCCCCAGCTTGACGGATCATCCAGAATCTTTCCATGTGCAACAAGGATCACGGCACACTTTTTTTGAAAAGTTTTGTGAAGATTCGTCAAATGGCACAAAAGATATAGGCATGTCAAAAAGTTATTTTTCTATGGGAACATAGTCCTAACTATACCTACCTATGGCGTCCGCTATATATATATATATATATATATATATTACCTAGTGGCGGTCACCATTAGGTAGTTATAGTTAGGATTCTTGTATCCATATAAAAAGCATTTATTGACTTGCCTATATCCTTGGTGCTGTTTGACTAATCTTCACAAATGTTTCCAAAAAAAGTGCCCCAGGGATATTTTGATGCCCTGGGATGATGCAGGGAAAATCCTTGACACGCTGGAAGAAGGCACAGGTGCTGCGTCGATCCGGTAGATGATGTGTTGAATTTTCCATTGCAAGGCAGGCGCTGTGTCGAATTTTCAGGGTAGTCGGGCTGCGTTGTTTTGTTAGGCTGGGGGTGATTTCTTGGTCGCAAGGCAGGCTTTGTGGCGATTTTGTCAGGTGGTGCATGGTATTTTGATGCACAAGGAGTTTCCTGAAGAGATGTAGGTGGTCATTCCAACCTCGGCGGTAAAAGGCGCTTACCGCCGTTCAGAAGACAGCCATAACACCGCCGCGGAAAACCGCCACGGTCATTCTGACCCACAACAGGCAAACCGCCAAAATACAGACATCCACAAAAGTCTGCCACACCAAAGGGCAGCGAGAAACTGGCGATGACCAAACCTCCACCGTCACGCCAACAGAAATATGCCCACACTATCACGACACACGAATCCACGCGGCGGTCTTTCAACCGCGGTATTCCATTGGCGGTACACACCGCCGCGCTCATAATACACACACTTGTACAAAACACTACCACATTGGACAATTCAAAATACACACACCTGATACACATACACACACCACTCCCACACACCCATTACAATATAAAAAACACACCCACATCACCCACAAACCTCCACTCCTAGAGATTCGTGAACACGCACCGAGAAAAGACATCCGAGCACCCAGACGGCCAATTCACTGTCACCCAGCAATATTTGCACGCACTTCACACAACAAAACAATACACATCACCACACTTAGCACCACACAATCCACCCTACACCCCACCCCATGGCTCCGCAAAGACACCCCAGGTTCTCTGATGATAAACTCAGGGTCATGGTGGAGGAAATTGTACGAGTAGAGCCACAGCTGTTCGGGGCACAGGTGCAGCACACCACCATTGCCAGGAAGATGGAGCTATGGAGCAGAATAGTGGACAGGGTCAACACTGTGGGACAGCACCCAAGAAATCGGGACGACATCAGGAAGAGGTGGAACGACCTAAGGGGGAAGGTGCGTTCCATGGTATCCAGGCACAACATCGCGGTGCAGCGGACTGGCGGCGGACCCCCACCTCCCCCCCCAGAATTTACAACATGGGAGGAGCAGGTCTTGAACATCCTGCATCCTGACGGCCTCGCAGGAGTAGGCAGAGGAATGGACTCTGGTAAGTCTCATCTTCACTACTTCATCCCCCCCACCCCACCTGCATTCCGACTCATACCCCCACCCTCACCCCCACCCGCATCACACCTACTCCTTGCAAATGTGTCACCATTACAAACCCACCCATCCCAACACCTAGCCCTGCATGCCTCCACAAAGCATGGACACCCATCACCAAAGCATGCCCACTGCACATACACATACAACCCCCCCCAAACCACCGTCACAACAGCCCCCACAAAGGAATGCCAGCACTGGGGTACACGGGCACCCACCCATTGCACGCTATGGCACACACAGAAACAATAACCATACTTCTATACCCCTGCAGGACCCGAACGCCAGGTCACCGCACAGGAGGGTCCACAAATGTCCACTCCACCCCCAGAAGAGGCCCACAGTGAGGACAGCAGCTCTGTCTCCCTGGATCTAGATGACCAGCCCGGTCCATCGGGGACCTCGGGACAGTCAGTTCCCCTCACACAGCCACAGGCCACAGCAGACCTTTCCCCCTCTGGAAACACCAGCACAGCACCCACCCAGCGGGCCCATTCCTCTGTCCCCAGGACACGTCAATCAGCGGTGTGTCCACCACTACAGGGAACCCAGGCCAACCCAACACCCCAACAACAACAGGGACCTGGGGGCAGTGGAAGTGGGCACACGGTCCAGGGGACAGAGGCCCATGGAAACAGGGGAACTGGGAGGGCTGCTGTGCGACAGGGGGGGGCAGGCCCAGGGAACCCACTCTCCACGAGGCCCTCTCCTCCATCATGGGAGCATACCACCACTCCCAGGAGACGATGGCGACGGTCCTGGCCAAGTTTCAGGAGATCCAGCTTCTGCAGGAGCAACAGTATATGGGGTTCAGGGAGGAACTAAGAAACATCAGTTCCGCCATGGGTACCATCGTAGTGGCCCTGAATCAGGTAGTCACCACATTGCGGGACACTGTGGCACCTCAAATGGCCCCTGACACTAGCATGGACCAAGAACTGCCTACCACCTCCGCCGGCGCTAGTGGACAGAAGGCCCCGACACAAGACCAACAGGCCACCAGAACCCCACCCCCTGCAGAAGGAGAACCACCCCGCAAGCGGGCCCTGAGATCCAGGAAGAAGACAGAGTAAGATGTCAAGACCACCGCCAGCAAAGGATACCGCCCTGATAGTCATCCCACTGTCCCACATTGTCACCCTGTCCAACCTTAAACTGCCCCTGCTCCACTTTCCACAGGCATTTGGACAATGCACCTGTGATACTGATAGTCTGGACTCTGCCATGGACAATCCTCCACCATCACCCCTCACCGATTTGCAACCACCCATCCAATTTAGAGCACTTGAATAAACACACTTATTGCACAAAACAATCTGGAGTCTGGCTATGATTTTGAACAAATGTATTAGACATGACCGTGCCAAAATGTTCATTCACATTGTGATGCCAACAAACCGCTGTCACACAGCTGTAGTCCATGGGGAAACAAAGCAGATGTCACGCAGTGGGGCCCACATCTCTGAAAACGGAAGGGAAAGTCACAACACAGTTACCATACACTGGGGGAAAAAGTCAGACAGTAGAGAGGTAGGAGTCTTTAAGTAAATGTAATATACTGGTGTGTACTCTTACCTGTGTGTCATTGAAAATACTGCTGTATTACTGTGTTCCTGTTCTCTATGTCGTCCTCTTCGCCTTCCTCCTCTTCACTCTCCACAGGCTCCACAGCTGCTACAACACCACCATTTGGACCATCCTCCTGCAGAAAAGGCACCTGGCGTCGCAAAGCCAGGTTGTGAAGCATACAGCAGGCCACGATGATCTGGCACACCTTCTTTGGTGAGTACATTAGGGATCCACCAGTCATATGGAGGCACCTGAACCTGGCCTTCAGGAGGCCGAAGGTTCGCTCGATCACCCTCCTAGTCCGCCCATGGGCCTCATTGTACCGTTCCTCTGCCCTTGTCCTGGGATTACTCACTGGGGTCAATAGCCATGACAGGTTGGGGTAACCAGAGTCCCCTAATAGCCACACCCGGTGCCTCTGGAGTTGACCCATCACATACGGGATGCTGCTATTCCGCATGATGTAGGCGTCATGCACTGACCCAGGGAACTTGGCATTAACATGGGAGATGTACTGGTCAGCCAAACACACAATCTGTACATTCATGGAATGATAACTCTTCCGGTTCCTGTACACCTGTTCACTCCTGCTGGGGGGGACCAAAGCAACATGTGTCCCATCAATGGCACCAATGATGTTGGGAATATGTCCAAGGGCATAGAAGTCTCCTTTCACTGTAACCAAATCCCCCACCTCAGGGAAAATGATGTAGCTCCTCATGTGTTTGAGCAGGGCAGACAACACTCTGGACAACACCTTGGAAAACATGGGCTGGGACATCCCTGATGATATGGCCACTGTTGTTTGAAAAGACCCACTTGCTAAGAAATGGAGTACTGACAGCACCTGCACTAGAGGGGGAATCCCTGTGGGTTGGCGGATGGGTGATATCAGGTCTGGCTCCAGCTGGGCACACAGTTCCTGTATAGTGGCTCGGTCAAGCCTGTATGTCAGTATGACATGTCGTTCCTCCATTGTCGACAGGTCCACCAGCGGTCTGTACACGGGAAGATTCCTCCATCTCCTCGCATGTCCCAGCGGACGGTGCCTATGAAGGACAACAGCGAGCACAGAGTCAATCAACCCACAGGTACGTAACCACAGCTTGCACATAACACGATTCCCAATGTATTGAAAGGTTTGTATGAGTGTTGATGCAAGGCCTAGGTATGTGTGACGCAGTAGAAATTAAGCCATGTGGGCCCTTGAAATGGCGGCTGCCTGGCCTGTGAAGTGCGACAGTGGGATATGAGGTCAATGCGCTGGCGTGGCACACCGTGGCGGTAGGCGGTCGAAGACCGCGGCGCAAAGCCGCATTGGTTAACATTGAACCCTATGGGTTTCAGGAGCCAATGACGATGTGCGCCGGCGGTCGCGGTACGCACCGCCGCGGTACGCACCGCCGCGGGCGTGACCGCCATTTTCTATCTGCTTAATCACTCGATACCTGATCTTCCACAGGAGAGGACCTACACTGCAAGTGCTGCTGTGACCTCGGTCTGGAAGAGACAATGGCTCATGCGACTGGGGAAAGGGCCCCTGCCTTCACTGCGGAGGAGTTGGAGAAACTTGTGGATGGGGTCCTCCCCCAGTATGCGCTACTCTACGGTCCTCCAGACCAACAGGTAAGTACACAGGGACCATGCTTAGTGGGCAATGCCTGGGTTGAGTGGGGTGGATGAAAGATGATGGGGAGGGGAGCGATTGAGGCATGCATCAAACGACAGAAGAGAGCATGTGCCACATGGCAAGGGTGGGGATGGGGGGCCACTCACATCGAGCATGCAGAAGGTGATGACAATTTTTCTCTCCCTGTACATGTCACATAGGTCAGCGCCCACCAGAAAATCGACATTTGGCGTGCCATCGCCAAGGACGTCCGGACCCTGGGGGTCCACAACAGACGGAGCACCCACTGCCGGAAGAGGTGGGAGGACATCCGACGCTGCAGCAGGAAGACGGCGGAGGCTCAGCTGGGGATGGCCTCCCAACGTAGGAGGGGTGCCAGTCGTACTTTGACCCCCCTGATGTCCCGGATCCTGGCGGTGGCCTACCCCGATTTGGATGGGCGCGTGAGGACATCACAGCAGACACAAGGGGGGTAGTACAAATACATTCTGCTGACTTTGCGCGCATTGGAGGTGTCTGGGTGGGGGAGGAGGGCTGTGGGTATCCCTAGGCCAGGGCGATTTCTGTAGGCTAGGCCCCTCCGTAAGGCATGGCCCTGTGCCCCCGCCCCCCACCTCTGTAGGGTGCCAAGTACAGGTATCCATGGCGCTGTGTCATCTATGTGTGCAGTTGTCGTCCATAAGCTTGTAGGCCATGTCCCACGGATTGCGTAGTGGACCCCAAGTGCGCGGCGTAGTGCAGGGGGCTTCTGTGTCTGTCCTCTCCGCCAACGGTGTCGCCAATGCATGCACTCAACGTCTTTATTTCTCACCCCCCTTTTTTGAGGTCTTCCTGTTCATGTGTGCATTAGCATCATCAGGAGGAGGAGAAGTGGCATTGGAGCACGAGGGAGCTGAATCCCACATGGCCCTGGAGGGCCATGCAACGGAGTCCGAATACACCAGTGGGACGGAGGGCGAGGGGAGCTCCACAGCGGGGACTCGTGCTGATGTCAGTGACAGCGACTCGTCCTCTGAAGGGAGCTCCCTTGTGGTGGCGGCAACATCCGTGCCCCCGCAACAACAGGTACAGCCGCCACCCAGCGCACCAGCACCGCCCTCCCACCAGCCCCTCAGCGTTTGCCCCGTGCCCGCTCACCCAGGAAGGTGGGCATCTCCTTCGACCCAGGCACCTCAGGCCCTGCCCCTGTCACCCCTGCTGCCCTCAGTGAGGAGGTCATTGACCTCCTGAGGACCATCATTGTTGGGCAGTCTACCCTTTTGAATGCCATCCAGGGTGTAGAAAGGGAGGTGCACCAGAGTAATGCATACCTGGAGGGCATTCATTCTGGTCAGGCTGCCCATCAGCGCTCGTTCAACGCTCTGGCCTCAGCACTGACGGCAGCCATTGTCCCTGTCTCTAGCCTCCCCCCTCCAACTTCCTCCACCCAGACCCAATCCCCTGTACCTCTGCCTATCCCAGACACACCATCAGACCAGCCTGCACACACCTCAACACCCAAGGGAAGCTCATCCAGACATAAGCACCACACATCACACAAGCATTCACACAAGCAACATCCACATGCAGACATACCAACACCCACTGCCTCCACTGTGTCCCCCTCCTCCTCGTCTCCCTCCTCCCTGTGACGTCTCCACTCACACTTGCATGCACAACATCTTCAGCCACTACGTCCATCACCAGCACACCCACCAGAACACTCCGCACACGTGCAGTCACCACCCCCACTACCATTTACACGTCCCCTGTGTCCTCTCCCAGTGTGTCTGTCACCCCCTCTTCCAAACTACACAAGCGCAGGCAGCCACCCACCCAACAGCCATCCACCTCACGACAGCCTCCAGCCCAAGCACCTGCACCCAAAGACACCAGACTTCACACTCCTACAACCACATCCTCTTCCTCCACTCCCATACCCACTACACCTAACCGTCCCTCTCTTGCCAAATTGCTTTTCTTTTCCAAACTTGACCTCTTTCCAACAACTCCCCCACCCCGTCCATATCATAAGACTCCAATCAGCACCTCAGCCACCACAAAACCGGGACCTGTAAAGACTGTTTGCCATGGACGGTGGAGTCCCCCACCCTCAAGGGCAGCCAGTTCAGCTAGGAGCCAAGGCACGGCCAGCCCACCCCCGGAAAAGCATCCGAAGATTGCCAGTGCCCGGCGTGAAAGACCAAAGACACCAGGGACAAAAATCCCTACATTGGCTCCGGCAGGAAGTCGGGTGCCACCTGGCACACCGCCAAAGGTAGGAAAGGGCCACAGGTGAACAGGGAAGGGTGGGAAGGGCAGCACGCCCGACAAGTCCGGCAGCAGGCCAGCTGGCCAGGAGGGCCCCACCAGCCCCATCCCAGGTGTGCAGGAGGACACCCACAGGCCCGGTACTGCAGCCCAGGAGGGCCCCACCAGCCCCATCCCAGGTGTGCAGGAGGACACCCACAGGCCCGGTACTGCAGCCCAGGAGGGCCCCGCAAGCCACGTCCCAGGTGTGCAGGAGGACACCCACAGGCCCGGTACTGCAGCCCAGGAGGGCCCTGCAAACAACCAGACAGATGGGCAGGAAGGCCCCGCCAGCCACATGTCAGGTGGCGAGTGACATTCATGCCATGGCCGGATCCGCTGACCTGGACACTCATCTCAAGCACCGCTGAACTGGGCCCTTCATCTCAAGCACCGCTGAACAGGGCACCGCCGTCTCATGCACCGCTGAACAGGGCACCGCCGTCTCATGCACCGCTGAACTGGGCACCGCCGTCTCAAGAACCGCTGACCAGGGCCCTTCATCTCAAGCACCGCTGAACTGGGCCCTTCATCTCAAGCACCGCTCCGCTGGGCACCGCCGTCTCAAGAACCGCTGAACAGAGCCCTTCATCTCAAGCACCGCTGAACTGGGCCCTTCTTCTCAAGCACCGCTGAACTGGGCCCTTCATCTCAAGCACAGCTCCGTTGGGCACCGCCGTCTCAAGCACCGCTGAACAGGGCGCTTCTTCTCAAGAACCGCTGAACTGGGCCCTTCATCTCAAGCACCGCTGAACAGGGCACCGCCGTCTCAAGCACCGCTGAACAGGGTCCTTCATCTCAAGCACCGCTGAACTGGGCCCTTCATCTCAAGCACCGCTCCGTTGGGCACCGCCGTCTCAAGAACCGCTGAACAGGGTCCTTCATCTCAAGCACCGCTGAACTGGGCCCTTCATCTCAAGCACCGCTCCGCTGGGCACCGCCGTCTCAAGAACCGCTGAACTGGGCCCTTCTTCTCAAGCACCGCTGAACAGGGCCCTTCATCTCAAGAACCGCTGAACTGGGCCCTTCATCTCAAGCACCGCTCTGCTGGGCACCGCTGTCTCAAGCACCGCTGAACTGGACCCTTCTTCTCAAGAACCGCTGAACTGGGCCCTTCATCTCAAGCACCGCTCCGCTGGGCACCGCCGTCTCAAGAACCGCTGAACAGGGCCCTTCATCTCAAGCACCGTTGAACTGGGCCCTTCATCTCAAACACCGCTCCGCTGGGCACCGCCGTCTCAAGAACCGCTGAACTGGGCCCTTCTTCTCAAGCACCGCTGAACAGGGCCCTTCATCTCAAGAACCGCTGAACTGGGCCCTTCATCTCAAGCACCGCTCCGCTGGGCACCGCCGTCTCAAGAACCGCTGAACTGGGCCCTTCTTCTCAAGAACCGCTGAACAGGGCCCTTCATCTCAAGAACCGCTGAACTGGGCCCTTCATCTCAAGCACCGCTGGCCCATTGGCGGAAGGGGCAGGCCCGCATCTGTGTCGGGCAGGGCTGCACGAAGCACTCTGGGCACTAGTCCCCCTCCAGTACCAGTGGAGACTGTCATCCACTTGAGAGACTGTGGCTTTGCACTCCCCAGGATGGCACAGTGGGCAACCCACCCACTGTAGAGACTTGAGAGACTGGCTTTGCACTCCCCAGGATGGCACAGTGGGCAACCCACCCACTGTAGAGACTTGAGAGACTGTGGCTTTGCACTCCCCAGGATGGCACAGTGGGCAACCCACCCACTGTAGAGACTTGAGAGACTGTGGCTTTGCACTCCCCAGGATGGCACAGTGGCCATGGAGGCCCCTCGTGGATCTGGCGTCGTGGACTCATCTGGCTGAGGTGCCCCCCCTTCCCTTCCCCCTGAGGTGCCTGTAGTTTTCCTATCTGATGCCCCTGCAGTGTTCTCTCCGTTGGAGGCAGGTATCCTGTGTGGGCTTTGCCCATGTGTTTTGGCCCAGTGGCCCACGAACAATGGCTGATACACATATCGGACTGGACAATTTATGTATATAAAGTTATAGATGTGTGATATATTTTATACTCAGTCTTACAATATAATTCTAATTTTATATTCATTTCCTTTTGTCTTTGCATTCTTCCGGGGGGTTTGGGGGGTAACTGTGATGTGTTGCTATGCATTGATGTGTGTGTTGTAGTGGGTGAGGGTGGGTGTGTCGCATATGTGTGTCCCCGTAATTTTTTGCCTCCCCCCTCCCCTGTGTCGTAGGTGCAGTACTCATCGTTGTCTTCTGCGCCGGCGTTCGTGCTCCTGGTAGAGGAGCAGGAAGACAATGGCTGGGAGGATGTGGAGTTCGGGTTCCATGCTGTCCAGATTCCTCGTGGGGTATGGAGGTGAGCGTTTTCCGTTTGAAATGGATGTTTCCGCCGTGTTTTTATCGGCGGGGCTACCGCCCCAGAAAAGGTGGCGGATTGGTGGGTTGTGATAGGGTGGGCGGGACATTGTCTCCCGCCTGTCTGTTGGCGGTGACCGCCGCACTGTTTGTTTGTCCCGCCGTGGCGGTCGGTGTGTTAAAGTGGCGGTCTCTGTTGGCGGTTTCCGCCAGAGTCGGAATTGCATTTTTTTTAACGCCAGCCTGTTGGCGGTTTTGCCGCCGCTTTAACACCGACCGCCAGGGTTGGAATGACCCCCGTAGTCTTTTTGGCCCTGAAACTTCAGAAAACAGGTGGCAAGCTCAATCCAAGTCCTTGGAGAGCACTTTTGGGGAAGGCAGAGTCCTTCTCAGCCTAGTCAGATGCCAGCAGGGCAGCAGGGCAACAGCAGGGCAGCAGTCCTTCTCAGCAAAGCAGTCCAGATGAGTCTTTTGAGCAGCCAGGCAGTTCCTCTTGACAGGGTGCAAGTGTAGGTCCTGAGGTGTCTGAGTTGGTGGGGTCAGAGACTCAGTTTATATACCCCAAAATGCCTTTGAAGTGGGGGAGACTTAAAAGAGTGGTTTTGAAGTGCACAAGTTCCCCTTTCAGTTCAGTCCTGTTTGCAAGGGTCCCAGTAGGGGGTTTAGCAGTCCATTGTATAATACTTACACCTTATACCAGGTCCAGGGTTCCCCTATTAGTAGTGTGTAGTCAGTGTCTAGAAACCAGGCTCTCTAGAGGTAGCTGTTGATGAGCAGGCAAGGCTTACCTAGGAGACATGCAAAGCTTATGCAATACCACTATGGTCACATAGCAGTTACACACATGAAAAAAACCACAGAGTGTTACAAAAATAAAGGTACTTTATTTTAGTGAGACAATATCAAAAATTACTAAAAAGGCAATACTCCCTTAGGAGGTAAGTAACACACTAAATATGTACACTAGTAATCAGAAATAGGCATAGAAAAGTGTAGAAAACAGTGCAAATGTAGATAAACAATAGTAACCCTAGAGGGAGCCCAAACCATATACTTAAAAAATGGAATGCGAACACAGGACCCCCACCTAGGTAAGTGGAATGTGTAGAGGGGGTACTAGAAAACCACAGAGGTAAGTAACACAATATCCCCCAGCGACCAGGAAAGCAGGAGTAAATCACTGGAATTTCTCCAAACCACCCAAAAGGAAGAACAAGAAGAAAAGAAGACACCCAGAGAATACTGCAAGAAACCAGCCATGGATTCCTGGAGGAGAAGAACCGTGGAGAGAGAAGACCAAGACCAAAAGTGTCAGTGGATTCCAGGAGGAGTAGGAGCTACTACCCACCCAGCTGTACTTGCAGGAGTTGGTCGACGGTGAGGAAGAAAAGATCAGCATTGCAGACCTGGAGCCGGAGAAGTGTTACTGATGGCTGCAGAAGATGTCCCATGCTGGAGTGAAGATTGCAGATGGGTGCCAGTGCAGGAATTCCACCAACAGGCCTTGGCCAAGGCAAACTCGTGGTTAGTGGAAAAGTGGTGTTGCTGGGGACCAGCAAGGCCCAGGAGAACTCAACGCAGGAGGGGCAGTTACAGGGGACCCTCAGTGTGGCAGAGAATCCACAGGAGCAGAGGCAGCACCCACAGGAGTCCCACAGGACGGGGACACAGGAGTCACAGAAGGAGCCCACGGAGTACTGCAGAAAGGGATCCCATGCCACAGGAGAACCACGCAGAGGGCTGAGCGTCACAGGAAGGAGTGCTGGAGACTGGAGCTACACATCGCCTGAAGATCCCTTGGACGAGATGCAAACAAGCCTTGGCAGCTGCAAGACGTGCGGAACACGAGGGTACTGTCCTGTGTAGGAAGGCAAGGGCTTACCTTCACCAAAGTGGGACAGCTGGCAGAGAGGACCAAGAGAACTACTCCGGACCACTACCCGTGATGCAGGATCCACGCAGCTCAAGATGAGGGGAGATCCACGCAGCTGGTCGTCATTTGCAGCAGTTGCCTGCGGATGCAGGATAGTGACTCCTCCACTCCAAGGTAGGTTCCTTCTTCTTGTGCAGGCTGAAGAGTTGCTGTATTCTGAGGATGCACGGCTGGGGAAATGTTGCAAAGCTGGCAGGAGCTGTGGAAACAAAGTTGCAGAAGAGTCTTCTTCGTTGATTGCAGCATTGTCGGTTCCTGGAGGGTCCAGTCGCAGTTCCAGTGGCCAGAAGTCAAAGTGCAGTTTGCAGTGGAATCCTGCTGGAGTCTTGCAAGATGAATCTGAGGACCCACCCAGGAGAGAGACCCTAAATAGCCATGAAAGGGGGATTTGTCACCTAGCCAGGTAAGCACCTATCAGGAGGGGGCTCTGACATCACCTGTCTGGCCTGGCCACTCAGAGGCTCCCAGAGTTCTCTGCCAACCTTGGAAACAAGATGGCAGAACCCAGGGACCCTCTGGAGGAGCTCTGAGCACCTTCCCTGGGGTGGTGATGGACAGGGGAGTGGTCACTCGTCTTTCCTTTGTCCATTTTTGAACCAGAGCAGGGGTCCCTGAACCGGTGTGGACTGGTTTATGTGCGGCGGCACCCAATGTGCCCTTCAAAGCATACCAGTGGCCTGGGGAGGCTACCCCTCTCAAGCCAGTCACACCTATTTCCAAAGGCAGAGGGTGTTACCTCCCTTTCCCAAAGGAAATCCTTTGTGTTGCCTTCCTAGGCTTGATCAGATCCAGCAGCAGGAGGGCAGAAACCTGTCTAAGGGGTGGCAGCAGCTCGGGCTGACCGGAAAACCCTGTAAGACTGGTGGTAGCAGTGCTGGGAGTCCTCTAAGGAGCCCCCAGAGAGCATGGAATCGTACTTCCAATACTTCCAAACAGTATTTGGGGTATGATTCTGACATGTTTGATACCAAACATGCCCAGGTTCGGAGTTACCATTAAGTAGCTAGACATGTGTAGTGAGCTATGGCCAGTACATGCGTAAAGTGGGGCCCCACACTCGCAAAGTCCAGGAAAATGGATCTGGAGTTTGTAGGGGCACCTCTGTTAGTGCAGGGGTGCCCTCACACACAGGTACCTAAAACCTGCCCTCTGGGCTGAGAGGGCCTACCACAGGGGTGATTTACAAAGACCTGGTGCAGTGACCTGTAGTGAAATCGGGTTCATGCACCCATTTCACACAGACTGCAATGGCAGGCCTGCAGAACCCTATGCATGGGCTCCCTATGGGTGGCACAATAACTGCTGCAGCCCATGGGGATCCCCTGGAACCCCAATGCCCTGCGTACCTAGGTACCATATACTAGGGACTTACATGGGGGGACCAGTATGCCAATTGTGGGAAGAAAATGGTACAGTTACCAAGTTAGACGGCAGCGAGCATAATCACTGGGGTGCTGGTTAGCAGGATCCTAGTGGACACAGTCAAACACACTGACAACAGGCAGAAAAATGGGAGTAGCCATGCCAAGAAAGAGGGCACTTTCCCATAGCAGGCCACTGGCCTTTGAAATGTGAATGTCAGGCCCTCCACCCTTCCAGCCCAGGAAGAGCCATTCAATATGTAGATGAATGCAGATGTGACTGAGTGTCTTGTGTTTATGGTTGTCTGGGTGAAATGCACAAGGGAGCTGTCAACTAGCACAGACCAGATGACGATTGGAGACATGCTGTAAGGCACAGGTGGTTTTAAGTGCAGAGAAATGCTCACTTTCTAAAAGTGATATTTCTAAAATAGTAATATAAAATCCAACCTCACCAATGAGCAGGACTTTCTATTACCATTCTGGCCATACTAAATATGACCTGGTTACCCCTTTCAGATCAGAATCTACCACTCACAAAAGTATATGAGGGAAGTCCTAATGCTAGTCTATGAAAAGAGCAGGCCTCACTGTAGTGGAAAACGAATGTAGGAGTTTCCACTGCCAGGACATATAAAACACATGTGTACATGTCCTGCCTTTTACGTACATAGCACCCTTCCCTATGGGGTGCCTAGCTTAGGGGTGATGCAGGACATATGTAGAAAAAAAGGAGTTTAAGGCTTGGCAAGTGCTTTTGAATGCCAAGTTGAAGTGGCAGTGATTCTGCACACACAGGCCTAGCAATGGCAGGCCTGAAACATGGCTAAGGGGCTACTTATGTGGGTGGCACAATCAGTGCTGCAGGTCCACTAGTAGCATTTAATTTAAAGGCCCTGGGCACAGGTAGTGCACTTTACTAAGGACTTATAAGTAAATCAAATATGCCAATCGGGAATGAACCAATGTTGCCATGTTTAAGGGAGAGAGCATATGCACTTTAGCACTGGTTAGCAGTGGTAAAGTGCGCAGAGTCATCAAACCACCATAAACAGTGTCAGAAAAGTGGAGGGAGGCAGGCAAACTAGGGGATAACCACCCTAAGGCTGTCAGGTCTAACAATCTGACTGTATAAGGATCTTTCACCCATCACCCTACAACGCAGCTGCCATTTGTGACCTGCCACAGAATTTCTGCATAAGAAGGTGGTCACTCCTTCTGCCTGACCTTCATCTATTCTAGGACAATGAGACTCAAAGTGTACGCACTTTGGAAGAGGCACAGGCGATCTTGTTCTCACAGACCAACAGGGCAGGGATATACTCCCTGTTCCAGCGCAGAACCTTTCACGCCTCTCTGCCGCCTACGGGCGCTATGGGAGGAAAAAAAAGGCAAAATGTGCCAGACCTACTGAAACGGAGAGCCGGAACAAGAGAGCAGCTCTTTTTCATCAGCTACAGCGCTACTACCGGGCCTCAGACCCTGACAATGACTAGAAACTACACATATGGTAATAGTGATACTGAGGCCCCAACACTGTTATAATTGCCACACACTACTCCATGGAAAAGAATGAGTTACTCTGGCCCTATCTCCATTGCTTGGAGATGATATGCGCTGATGGCAGTCTCTCCTGTTCCTCGGGGAAGATGGCTGTTTTGCAAGAAGTCTCAAAATTGACTTTGAATACTACCATACACCTCCCAGGCCTGGTCCCTCAATACCGCACCTGGTGTCCTAATCACAGACCCCTCACCAGAGAAGCACATGTCAAAGAGTTAACAGGAGTGATCACTGAGTTTTTACAGCACGACAACTCAGACACACCCATCGCTACACTCTGGACACTTTGAAATCAGTCCACCACAGACATTTAATTTCTCTGACAGAGCGACTTAATAGGGAGAGGAGGGATAAGAGAACTCTGCTAGAGAAAAAGGTGAAAGACCTAGAAACAGATCATAAATGGAACAGGATCCCAAAGACCCGCCGCCAGCTGACCTCGGACACAAACAACTTCAGGTGTTGGATATGGACAGAGTGGCATATGCTGTTGTATGCACCAGACAAAAATCTTATTTAGGGTGCAGTAAAGCTGGGCGACTTCTGGCACATCCCCTGCGGACCCGAGCCATCTGGCAGAGGATGGTGGAGCTGGATGGGCCTCGAGGTGAGCGCCTGGTTCAAGATGACTAAATTGCTCTCTCTTGAGCAGTTCTATGCTCATTTTTATGCCGCTGAAGGCAAAGGGAGACACCATGTCATATCTAACGCACACTCTCTCAGAGCACCTACCCCCATCAGAAGCTTTACGCTTAGACCAAGACATCAGTGAATATGAAGTGTTGTCTGCTATCTCCCACTTACAACCTGGTAAGGCACAGGGACATGATGGCTACACTTGGGACTTTTATAAATTATTTGCCGGCCAATGGGTACTAATCCTTACCCGGCTATACAACTCATTTGGCACCACAGGCGATCTTACGGAGTCTATGAAACTTGCCACCATTACGGTACTACCCAAGCCTGGTATAGACCCACTACATTGCTCCTCCTACCAGCCGATCTCACTGCTAAATGTTGACGGCAAGATTTTTCCCACCATCTTGGCGAACCTGCTAGCACCCTATATGAAAGGCCTTGTTGACTAGGATCAAGCAGGGTTCATCCCCGACTGCATCTGCATTGACAATGCAAACCGTCTATGCCACCAGTTGGATAAAACCCAACGCTTCCACGTACCAGCTCTACTGTTGTCAGTTGATGCTGAAAAGGCGCATTGGCCCTATCTGTTTGCAGTGGTCCACAAGGCTGGTGTAGGCGAATGGTTCCTTAGATGGGTACAATGTAGTTAAAGGAATCCCAGGGCAGTGGTTTAGGTGAATGGGCTCACTTCCTCCCCTTTTACAGTGTCCCAGGATACCAGACAAGGGTGCCCTCTATCCCCGTTACTCTTTGCCTTGTATATTGAGACTTTTGCAGAGCGTGTTCACCAGAACTCCACAATAACAGGTATACATATGGTGGGGAAGAGATCACAAGTTAGCTCTTTATGCAGATGATGTCATGGTTGTTCTGACGCATCCTCTTTGATCCTTACCACACTCATGGAGGAGCTGGAGGCCTTTGGGAGGGCCTCACGGTTCAAGGTGAACTTACAAAAGTCTCAAATTATGATTCTGATGGTCCAGATGGTGGATCAGGGTCTTCTGCAACAATGCTTCCCCTTCCCTTGGGCCACACAGGGAGTAATATATCTAGGACTTCACATTCATCCCACTACGGTTTAAACTTCAGTGTCTAATTATGGCGCCCTACTGACCAGCGTGCGTTCAGACCTTCACTCTTGGAAGGTCTATGTCCTCTCTTGGCTTGGCTGTCAAGATGACATTATTATCCAAAATTGTATATGTCATGCAGACTCTGCCTCTCCCTCCCCTTCCCCAAGTGTTGAATAAATTGCAGCATTATATAGAGAATTACACTTGCACGGGTAAGAAAGCACGCATGGCCAAGAAGCAGACTTATCTATTGGGCGGGGTGGCCTTGGGATCCCCCACCTTACACATTACTATCTGGCTGCACAGCTGAGCTATCTTATAGAGTGGACTAGGCCCCTCACCAAAAAACATTGGTGCTTCATAGACCAGGCCATCCCAGGCGTACATATCTGGAAGATACTGTGGTTACCTAAACACTACAGACCACTGGGAATCTATATCTCCCCACTATAGGAGTCTGGGACAAAATGCAGATGGGCAAAGGACTCTCTACTAACATTTCTCCCCTCTCGTCGAATTATAGATAACCCAGGCTTCCCCCCCTCTTGTCCGGGAAACAGTCTTGCACTATGGCAACAGGCCAATTATAAAAGGATAGGTGATTTGTTTGAATTTGGACTCATGACTTTCAACCAGATCCAAAGACAGTATAGCCTGCCAGAAGCTGCCCATTAGCAGCATGTGGCCATTTGCCACTGGGTCACTCGGCCGTCCATCCGACCACATGCTAGCCACCCTCTACTACCATTCGGGAAATGGCTTCTGACTAGGAAGTCTGATAAGCACATACTCTCAGACGTCTACTCTTTTATCAACACAGCACAGACTACACTTAAATCCTCCGTACAGCAGCACTGGGAGAGGGAGTGCGAGCATTCCTTTACATCTAGGGAGTGGTCAGACATTCTCAAATGGGCCAACACATCAGCACGCTGTGCTACAGGTAAAGAGACCCTTTTTAAGAAAGTCCACTATAGGTATTACACACCTGCAGGGAGGTCCAGATGGAAACGGGACGGGACTGCACATTGTTGCCGGGGCTGTGGTCAGGAGGGGACATTAAAGCACCTCCTCTGGTGCTGTCTGAAGCTTCAGCGTTACTGTTCTGAAGTCTTGGACTCCATTGACCAAATGTATAACACGTGATTCCTAGGTTCCCAAGCTACATTCTCTTGGACCTCCCAGGTGTCTTAAACTACCAGTTGAAATCTCTATGAGGGTGAGCAATTACATTTGTGCAATGCGCCGTCAAGCAAGTCTTGCTAACTTGATGGGGCTCTGACACCATACCCACAAAACTTGATTGCCAGTATAAGCTTTGAGATTTATTTGGTATGGAGAAACTGATGGCCACGATCGAACAAAAACTGTCACAATTTTATAAAACATGAGGACCATGTCTAAAACACCTCTCACAGGAATTCTTAGAAATCCAGTGTAGGAAAATACCATCTTTCTTGACATGTTACCCCCATTTTTACCTGTATGTCAGTATGTTTTTGCCTGTCTCACTGGGATCTTGCTGGTCAGGACCCCTGTGCTCATAGTTTATGGCCTAATGTGTGTGTCTGTATAGTGCTCAACTGTGTCACTGAGGCTCTGCTAATCAGAACCTCAGTGCTTATGCTCTTTCTGCTTTTAAATTTGTCACTATAGGCTAGTGACTTCATTTACCAATTTAAATTGGCACACTGGACCCCCCTTATAACTCCCTAGTATATGGTACTTAGGTACCCAGGGCATTGGGGTTCCAGGAGATCCTTATGGGCTGCAGCATTTCTGTTGCCACCCATAAGGAGCTCAGACAAACCCTTTCACAGGACTGCCATGGCAGCCTGCGTGAAACAGTGCACACATTATTTCATAGCCATTTTCACTGCACTTAAGTAGCTTATAAATCACCTATATGCCTAACTTTCATTTAATGAAGGCTAGGTGCAAAGTTACTAAGTGTGAGGGCACCCTTGCACCAGCAAAGGTGCCCCCACATAGTTCAGGGCCAATTCCTGGAACTTTGTGAGTGCGGGGACGCCATTACGCGCGTGCACTACATATAGGTCAATACCTATATGTAGCTTCACAATGGTAACCCCGAATATGGCCAAGTAAGGCGTCTAAAATCATGGAATTGTCCCCCCATTCCAAATCTGGTATTGGGGAGCCAATTCCATGCATCCTGGGGGCTCCACCATGGACCCCCAGTCAGCCAAACCAGCTCTCTGAGGCTTACAATGCAGCTACAGCTGCTGCCACCTCACAGACAGTGTTCTGCCCTTCTGGGGTCTGAACAGCTCAGTCCCAGGAAGGCAGAACAAAGCATTTCCTTTGGGAGCAGGGTTTAACACTCTCTCCCTTTGGAAATAGGTGTTACAGGCTGGGGAGGGGTAGCCTTCCCCAGCCTCTGGTAATGCTTTGAAGGGCACAGATGATACACTCCGTGCATATGCCAGTCTACACTGGTTCAAGGACCCCTTGTCCCATGCTCTGGTACGAAACTGGACAAAGAAAAAGGGAGTGACCACTCCTCTGTCCATCACCACCCCAGGGGTGGTGCCCAGAGCTCCACCAGTGTGTCCCAAACTTCAGCCATCTTGCTTTGGAAGGTGTGGGGACACTCTGGAGGCCTCTGAGTGGCCAGTGGCAGCAGGTGATGTCAGAGACCCCTCCTGATAGGTCCATACCTGATAAGGTAAATCCCCATCTCAGGGCTATTTAGGGTCTCTCCTGTGGGTTCTCTTCAGATTCTACTTGCAAGTTTCCAGCAGGAATCCTCTGCAACTACTACTTCATCCTCTGACCTCGGATCAACCGCAGCCTGCTCCAGGAACCGCTGTAACAGCAACAAAGTATCCACAAGGGATAATTTTCCTCTGCAACTTCAGCTCCAGCCAGCAACTGCAACAGTTTCCATGATGTGAACACTCTGAGGACTCCCTGTCTTCACCCTGCACCAGAAGGACCAAAGAAATCTCCACGGTGTGCATGCTCTGAGGACTCCCTGTCTTCACCCTGCACCAGAAGGACCAAAAAAATCTCCCCTTGGGTGACGGAGTCACTCCCCTGCTGAAGCAGGCACCTTTTAAGTCGACGACCGGTTCTCTTGGACTCCTCTCTTGGTGACGAGCATGCTCCTTGGAACACAGAGGATGGACCCCATCGACACAGACTGTCCTGAGGTCCTGCTGTCCCAATTTGGAGGAGGTAAAACCTTGCCTTTCCCCAGAACGACAGTACCGCTGTGCACTGCATCATCTTCACCTCCTGGGGCCTCTGTGCACTATTTGCAAAATTCCTTCATGCACAGCCTGGCCCACGTCCCCAGCACTCTATCCTGCAACGCTCAAGTCGCTGAGTTGTTCTCTGGTGGCGTGGGACCTTTCTTTGTAGGGCTGCACCAACCGCATTTTGCACCACCTTTGTCCCCATATCCTGGGACTCCCGTGGGTGCTATCTGGTGCTCTGAGGTCTCTCTGAAAGTGCTGAGAGACCCCTCTTCCTCCTCACACAAAGTTGAGGCCCCCAGGTCCCTCCTGGGTCCAGATAGCGCCAACTTGATGCAAAATGCGACTTTGCCAGAACCAAGGCATGTTGGAGGAACCCAGCACCAAAACTTGCCTGCATCCAACGTCTCTCCATGGGACATCCTTTGCGTCATGCAGGAACCCTCTGGCATCTTCCTAGGGTGCATTTCTGCAGGGGACTCTTCTTTTGCACCCTTTTCTGGGTTGGCAGGGGCTCCGGTCCTTACTTGAACTTCTTTCGACTTCTGGATTTGGTCTCCTTTCTTTGCAGGTCTTCAGGTCCAGGAATCCACCATTTATTGTTTGCAGTCTTGCTTGGTTCTTGCAATAACTCTAATCACAACTTGTAGTGTGTCCTAAGGAAACTTGCAATAGTTTACTCCTGCTTCTCTGGGCTCTGGAATGGGGTAATTTACTTACCTTTACTGTATTCTTACTGTCCCAGCGATTCTGCACACACTACACTTGTCTAGGGGGGAATTTGTGATTCGCATTCCAATTTCTTAGTATATAGTTTGTGTTGCCACTAGACCTATTTTCTCCCATTGCATTCTATAGCATTTCCTATTGTTTGCACTATCCTATGTCTAATTACTTGTCTTATTTTGGTGTCTAGTGTATATATTGTGTATAATACTTACCTCCAGGATGAGTATTGCCTCTAAGATATTTTTGTTACTGTGTCACCCAAATAAACTACCTTTATGTTTGGTAACACTGAGTACTTCTTTACTTGTGTATAAGTGCTGTGTAACTATAAGTGGTATTGCAGGAGCGTTGCATGTCTCCTAGTTCAGCCTAAGCTGCTCTGCTATAGCTACCTCTATGAGCCTAAGCTGCTAGAACACTACTACATTTCATTAATAAGGGATAACTGAACCTGGTGTAAGGTGTAAGTACCCAAGGTACCCACTACAAACCAGGCCAGCCTCCTACACCCACTGGCTGTCCAATGCACAATTTCAGTTAACGCTGAAGAAGTTGAGACCTAATGGGGCTCCTGACCTGAACAGTCTTTCCAATCGTTTATTTCAGCAAGCCGAACCCCACTGGGCATTCATCCTTACTCCATTGTTTAATCAGGCCTTTTCTACCAATGTTATACCATTATCATGGAGAGGCAGTATCTTGCATCCCATTTATAAATCTGGTTCAAGATCTGACCCAACAAATTATCATTTAATTGCCTTGATAGATGTGGAAGCCAAGCTTTTCACCGCTAATCATTTTATTGGACTTGGAAGGGTGGACTTCTGCAATTAACATAATTCCCAAAATACAGACGGGTTCTAGGGCAGGAATGAATACCTCGATCAATCTTCTAGCGGTCTCACTTCTTGCTAAAAAATGAAGAGGAAACACATGCTATGTTATGCCTGCTTTGTCGATTTAAAGGCTGCCTTTGACAAGGTACTGCGTCAGACATTATGGGCAAAAATGTCCAGCTGGGGTATACCGCCGAAATTGCTAGAAGTGATTGGAAATCATCACACCGACTCATGGGTCCAGTTTGAAATCGGAAACAGCAACAGAATCACCCAGAAGATCCCTACGTATAATGGATTAAAACAGGGGTGTGTGCTCGCCCCCAATCTATTTAACATTTATATGGCAGACCTTGACTCTAGCCTAGCAGAAGTGGCATGCGATCCCCCAAAATTAGCGAGTGAACCGGTGCATGTTCTACAATATGCAGATGACATTGTGCTTTTCAGCCAGACACAGTTGGGTCTCCAGTGCTTAATTTCCAAACTGGTGAAATAAACATCCTCGTGGGATCTCAAGCTAAACCACAATAAAACCAAAGTGATCTGGTTCTCAGGCAATCAAAACACCAGTCGTATTAAGTCTAAATGGGTGGCTGCTGGCAAATCAATAGCGCAGGTTAAATAATATAAATATCTTGGAGTAACACTGGACGCAAGTTTAACTTATAAAGAGCATTTATTGCAAATATGAGGGGCGGCTCACAAACTACGCTTGGCCTTCTTACAGCTTCAGAAAAAGTTAGGCAGTGCATCGCAGAGTTACCTTTTGCAAGTCATTAGAGTGAAATTCCTTCCATCACTAACCTATGGCTTGGAGCTATTTAAAGGACGTGATATCCCTCTGCTTAACCGTTTTCAGTCAGTTGTGTTTAAGTTCATTTTCCATCTACCAAAGTATTTATCTCAAGCTCAGGTTAAGCTGGAATTTGAGTTGTTCCATCAAGCTCTGTTTCAATGGGGGCAATAATAAATAAATGCCCTGGAAATTAAGAGCTGCCCCTGTGGGTACGCTGGCTGCTCTATGTTGGATGAAAATGGGGCTGCAACCTGACGATAGATCATATTGGTTATCAGTACTCAGGCAAGCTTTGACCAATTTAAACTTACAAGTAGCATGGGACTCTAATATTGCTTTCTCTTTGCTAAAAAAATGATCAATAAGGCTTCTAAACTTTATTCTTGGGCATCTGATAAAGCAGACATGGCGAGACAACACCACGGCTGGTTCATTTACGTACCTATACTACCTGCCATCCCCAGCTTTATCTTACAACTCACCGTGCAGGCACCATCCAACATTTTTTTCTTCAAATACGCCTGGGTGTTTTTCCGTCCAAGGATCTGGTCTCATCGTGGAAGCAAATTTGGTCAGATTATTCTTGCCACCTTTGAGGTTTGTCGACTGAAAGCATTCTACATTTCTTGTGTATTTGTCCAGCGGTGACACCAATGAGAAAAAAATGTTAATTCCCCCATTGAAAGCTCTACAAATTAGATCATGTCGTACAGTTGTGATGGCGCTTTTAAATGGGCATAACATCCAGTTATTAACTATAGCTACCAAATTTCTACTTCATGTCAAATAGTTGCTCACCTGATCGTTGAGACCTAGGAGGGTCTTCCCCATGTTTTTCTTTACCAACGGTCTAATACTGGGGTTTTTAACCACAGATTGAAAGCTTCTTGAGTTTGTCCTGAATAACCATGACTGATTTTTGCTTCCCTTGACATTTTAGTGTCCGGCTAGCTTTGATCACCTGACTATCTTGTTCTAGCTCCCTTTGGCGCTTTAGTGACCAGCTAGCCTCGGCCATTTCCGGTCACCTGACCATCTTATTTCAGCTTCTCTTGGCACTTTAGTGACCGATTAGTCCAGGTCACCCCACTATCTTGTTTTAGCTGGTACCTTCAACACAGTAGTCTAAATAGTATGAAAGCATAATTTTGCATTGGTGCCCCTGGTTCATATTATCCAGTTGAAGTATAGCAAACCGGCGTACCCCACATGCGCAAGTTATGATATGCGGCTAGCCCTTGGCCAGAATATACACCGGCTGGGTTTCCCAAAGGTCAAAGTCTAACCATTAACACATTGGGTCACGTGATTAAGTCTAGATCTGCTTTTCTTGTTAAGGAGGACAATTTTAAAACAAAACCTTTTTTTTAACATGGCACAGTGGTTACATTGTCCAAGCATGGTAATATTTTAATTGTTAATTTTATGTTTTTGCAACATGTAATGGTTTTAACTATACATTAATAATAAACTTACTTACTTCCTTTCTTGGAACTTACCTGCTCCGCCTTTTTGGGAATTCTCCGCCTCACATCCACTGACCCCGCTTCCGCTTAACTCAGTTTTGTACCGAAGGGGCATTTGGGCTAGAGCAACACCACACATGGCACCTCTTTCTTAATACTTTGGCTATTTAGCGGTATAGGTATTCATTTCCTCCCTAGTCTTTCTACTCTTTCTACTCACCGACCAGTGGTTGTAGGTGAGATGTCTGTATTGTTTCACAAAATTCAATAAAAAGATTTAAACCTTAAAATTATTTTTCTCCACCATGCGTGATATTTGCAAATATTCGAGGATATCCTTGAATATTCAAGAATATGGAAAAAAATTAAAGAAAAAACATTCACAGACTTATTCATACACTAATTAATTCTATCATTCATGCACTCAGACTCATGAGCCCATGCACACCCACTCAATCATTCATGCACCCACTCAGACCTGCTAATAGACTCACACACCCACTTTCAGACCCACTCAGACACTCACGCACCCACTCACAGATCCACTGACAGAGACAGGCCCTGTGGACAACCTCCGCTGCGCATGACCAAAGGCATAACATAATATGTGGAGTAATTAGTTGCGCATGGCGAATACGCAAGTTTTAGTTACCTTAATGCGTGAGTTATATTTACTTGAAAGGACTCTAACTATACCTGCTGAATGTCTATGGTTTAGTATGAGTAAATTCAGAAACTATAACCTCCCTCTAACCTTTGTTTTTTTTCAGTGAATTTCTATGTTTTTTAAATGTAAAGTAATTTTAATTACTATACGTTGCAGCCAAGCCCTTATAACCACCCAACCCTGCGCCACACATGGGCTTTGGGTGTGAGCTGCTCAGGTCAGCCACAGGGCCTGTCTCTGTCAGTAGTTGTGTGAGTGGGTGTGTGAGTGTCCGAGTGGGTCTGAAAGTGGGTGTGTGAGTCTATGAGTGGGTCTGAGTGGGTGCATGAGTGTCTTAGTGGATGTGTGACTGGGTGCGTGAGTGCGCGCCTGAACCTCTGAGTGCATGTATGACAGAATGAATTAGTGTATGAATGAGTCTGTGGTTTTTCTTTCAAATTTTTCAATAATTGTGAATATTTTGCAGCAATTAAAGAAAATTCACGAATTTTGGCAAACAACGCTCACCTTGACGGAAAATTATATTAGACCTATAATTTGCCCCTAAAACACCTATATTGCAACCCTGGGGTTAGGATACTTTCACCCTGACCCCTTATGCCACTTTCAATTTGGGTTTTCACCCCCCAGGGACTGTATCTCTTGAAATAAAATGGCGGTCACAACTTTCTAGTCAGGTTGCGGTCAGCCAATTGCAATGCTTAATTTCACGCATCTATGAATTTTCGTGAATAACTGCGGCCAGAGATATACAAATTTATTTGGCCTTAAATATCTCCTAAAGTACTAAACGGATTTACACCAAATAACAAAAAGGACAACCTGCGTACTGGCAGCTAGCTTTCTGCCACTTTGGTATAATTCAGTCCAGTGATTCGGGCTGAAGACGTGTTGGCAGGTCCTATGGGAATTAACATGGGAAATGCAAACATTTTTAGCTCCCGTTTTCCCAGCCCCTGCTTGAATGATCACCCCAAAACCTCCCGAGGGCAACAAGAATCACCGGGCCACTTTTTGTGGAAAAGTTCGTGAAGATTCGTCAAATGGTGCCAAAAATATATGCAAGTCAAAAAATGCTTTTTCTGTGGAAACATGGTCCTAACTATAACTACCTACTGGCGGTAGAGCTGCGGATACAGGGAGATCTCCTGCTGAGTTCTGATTGGCTCCCAAGCCTTCAACCAGGAAGTGTTGTCAGCCAATTTGGGACTTGGCTCCAGCCGAGCCCCCCAAAAAAAAAAACGTAAACACACAGAAAAGGGGCCAGGTTAGAAGTACCCTGAGCTCCGAGGGTTGGTGACCCCCGCCAGGCCTAAAGAGTATTTTTTTTTTTTAATTCTCGGCAAAAAGGATTTTGCAGAGAATTAAAAAAAAATGTGGTCTCCCATGTTGTTTGATTATATTACACCCAGGTGAGCCAGGTGCCTGAGGTATTTATAAAGGAGGGGCGCACACAAGGCACCCCTCTTAAGGCTTGTAGGAAGGTACTATCTTTCTTGGCATGTTACCCCCATTTTTCACATGTATGTCAGTAAGTTTTTGCCTGTCTCACTGGGATCCTGCTGGTCACTGTAGGAAAGTACCATCTTGCCTGGCATGTTACCCCCATATTTCACTGTATATATGTTGTTTTAGTCTATGTGTCACTGGGACCCTGCCAGGCAGGGCCCCAGTGCTCATAAGTATGTGCCCTGTATGTGTTCCCTGTGTGATGACTAACTGTCTCACTGAGACTCTGCTAACCAGAACCTCAGTGGTTATGCTTTCTCTGCTTTCCAAATTGTCACTAACAGGCTAGTGACCAATTTCACCAATTCACATTGGCATACTGGTACACCCATATAATTCCCTAGTATATGGTACTGAGGTACCCAGGGTACTGGGGTTCCAGGAGATCCCTATGGGCTGCAGCATTTCTTTTGCCACCCATAGGGAGATCTGACAATTCTTACACAGGCCTGCCAGAGCAGCCTAAGTGAAATAACGTCCACGTTATTTCACAGCCATTTACCACTGCACTTAAGTAACTTATAAGTCACCTATATGTCTAACCTTCACCTGGTGAAGGTTGGGTGCAAAGTTACTTAGTGTGCGGGCACCCTGGCACTAGCCAAGGCGCCCCCACATTGTTCAGGGCAAATTCCCCGGACTTTGTGAGTGCGGGGACACCATTACACGAGTGCACTATGCATAGGTCACTACCTATGTATAGCGTCACAATGGTAACTCCGAACATGGCCATGTAACAGGTCTAAGATCATGTAATTGTCACCCCAATGCCATTCTAGCATTGGGGAGACAATTCCATGATCCCCTGGATCTCTAGCACAGAACCCGGGTACTGCCAAACTGCCTTTACAGGGTTTCCACTCCAGCTGCTGCTGCTGACAACCCCTCAGACAGGTTTCTGCCCCCCCTGGGGTCCAGGCAGCCCTGGCCCAGGAAGGCAGAACAAAGGATTTCCTCTGAGAGAGGGTGTAACACCTTCTCCCTTTGGAAATAGGTGTGTAGGCTGGGGAGTAGTAGCCTCCCCCAGCCTCTGGAAATGCTTTGATGGGCACAGATGGTGCATAAGCCAGTCTACACCGGTTCAGGGATCCCCCAGCCCTGCTCTGGCGCGAAACTGGACAAAGGAAAGGGGAGTGACCACTTCCCTGACCTGCACCTCCCAGGGGATGTGCCCAGGGATCCTCCAGTGTGCCCCAGACCTGTGCTATCTTGGATTCAGAGGTGTTGCTGGCACACTGGACTGCTCTGAGTGGCCAGTGCCAGCAGGTGACGTCAGAGACTCCTTCTGATAGGCCACTATTGATTGGCCTCTGTTAGTAGCCAATCCTCCTTCCTAGGTAGCCAAACCTCCTTTTCTGGCTATTTAGGGTCTCTGCTTTGGGGAATTCTTCAGATACCGAATGCAAGAGCTCACCAGAGTTCCTGTGCATCTCCCTCTTCACCTTCTGCCAAAGGATCGACCGCTGACTGCTCAGGACGCCTGCAAAACCGCAACAAAGTAGCAAAGACGACTACTGCAACCTTGTATCGCTTCATCCTGCCGGCTTTCTCGACTGTTTCCTGGTGCTGCTTTCTGCACCAGGAGCTCTGAAGAAATCTCCTGTGGGTCGACGGAATCTTCCCCTGCAACTGCAGGCAACAAAAGACTGATTCACCGGTCCTCTGGGTCCCCTCTCCCTGGAACTCAGCAACTCTGTCCAAGTGACTCCCACAGTCCAGTGACTCTTCAGACCAAGTTTGGTGGAGGTAAGTCCTTGCCTCACCACGCTAGACTGCAATGCTGGGTACCGCGTGATTTGCAGCTGCTCCGGTTCCTGTGCACTCTTCCGGGATTTCCTTCGTGCACAGCCAAGCCTGGGTCCCGACACTCTAACCTGCAGTGCACAACCTTCTGAGTTGTCCTCTGGCGTCGTGGGACTCCCTTTTCTGACTTTGCGTGGACTCTGGTTCACTCCTCTTCTAAGTGCCTGTTCCGGTACTTCTGCGGGTGCTGCCTGCTTCTGTGAGGGCTCCCTGACTTGCTGGGCGCCCCCTCTGTCTCCTCATCCAAGTGGCGACATCCTAGTCCCTCCTGGGCCACAGCAGCATCCAAAAACCCTAACCACGACCCTTGCAGCTAGCAAGGCTTGTTTGCGGTCTTTCTGCGTGGGAACACCTCTGCAAGCTTCTTCACGACGTGGGACATCCATCCTCCAAAGGGGAAGTTCCTAGTCCTCTTCGTTCTTGCAAAACACCAAGCTTCTTCCATCGGGTGGCAGCTTCCTTGCACCCTCAGCTGGCATTTCCCGGGCTCCTGTCCACTCTCGACACTGTCGCGACTCTTGGACTTGGTCCCCTTGTCTTACAGGTACTCAGGTCCGGAAATCCACTGTTGTTGCATTGCTGGTGTTGGTTTTCCTTGCAGAATCCCCCTATCACGACTTCTGTGCTCTCTGGGGGTTGTAGGTGCACTTTACACCTACCTTCCAGGGTCTTGGGGTGGGCTATTTTTCTAACCCTCACTGTTTTCTTACAGTCCCAGCGACCCTCTACAAGCTCACATAGGTTTGGGGTCCATTTGTGGTTCGCATTCCACTTTTGGAGTATATGGTTTGTGTTGCCCCTATACCTATGTGCTCCTATTGCAATCTATTGTAACTTTACACTGCTTGCATTAATTCCTTTTACTATTACTGCATCATTTTGGTATTGTGTACATATATCTTGTGTATATTTCTCATCCTCATACTGAGGGTGCTCACTGAGATACTTTTGGCATATTGTCATAAAAATAAAGTACCTTTATTTTTAGTATATCTGTGTATTGTGTTTTCTTATGATATTGTGCATATGACACCAGTGGTATAGTAGGAGCTTTACATGTGTCCTAGTTCAGCCTAAGCTGCTTTGCCATAGCTACCTTCTATCAGCCTAAGCTGCTAGAAACACCTCTTCTACACTAATAAGGGATAACTGGACCTGGCACAAGGTGTAAGTACCTCTGGTACCCACTACAAGCCAGGCCAGTCTCCTACATTGGTTGTGCAGCGGTGGGATAAGTACTTGTAACTACTTACCACTTTGTCATTGTGTACTTTTCATAAGAGAATAATATACAAAACAAGTTCAGTGTATGTACACCTAACCAAAAAGTTTTACTTTTCTTCTCTTACACTTTCTGCTAAGTGCTGAAAAGTACTCCTAAACTTTCAAAAAGTTTGAAAACGTTTTTTTTCCTGTTCTTTAAAAAGTCCTGAAACTTTTTCTCTCTTCTCACTGTCTCTAAACCTTCTTCTATCATGTCTGATGTAGGAACTTCTCTTAAAATGGTCAATACTACTTATGACAATCTAAACTTTAAGAGGCTAAGGAGTCTCTGCATCGATAGAGGATTAGTGATAGGAAAGAATCCTTCAAGAGAATTTCTATTTAATTTGCTCATTGAGAATGATAAGTCCCTAGCTGGCACTTCAATTGAGAAGATGGTAGATAGCTCACACTCTGACTCAGGGGAACCCCTTGAGGGAGGCTCTCATCATAGTAGGGATGCTTTTGTTCCTGGAGGCCAGGTTGTTAGAGTGCGAGCTGTTAGGGACAGGTCTCCCTCTGTTGGTTCCAATATATCCTCAGTGTCCAAGCATTCCCAACCCACCCACCCTGAAGACAACATGTTAGAAAGGGAACTCAAAAAGTTGAGAGTGGAAGAGACCAGGCTGAAGCTTAAATAGCAACAGCTGGCTCTAAACAGGGAATCCCTAGACCTTGAGAAGGAGAGACAGAGATTGGGGTTTGGACCCCATGGTGGCAGCAGCAGTATTCCTGATAGTAATCCTGTGAGAGAGCATAATTCCAGGAATCTGCACAAGATAGTTCCCCCTTACAAGGAGGGGGATGACATTAACAAGTGGTTTGCTGCACTTGAGAGGGCCTGTATGGTACAGGGGGTCCCTCAAAGGCAGTGGGCTGCTATTCTATGGCTATCTTTCAATGGAAAGGGTAGGGATAGACTCCTTACTGTTAGAGAAAGTGATGCCAATCATTTTGCAGTTTTGAAGGATGCACTCTTGGATGGATTTAGCTTAACCACTGAACAATACAGGATTAAGTTCATAGACACCAGAAAAGAGTCCTCACAAGACTGGATAGACTTTGTTGACTGTTCAGTGAAGGCCTTGGAGGGGTGGTTACATGGCAGTAAAGATTCTGACTACGAAAGCCTGTATAATCTTATTCTGAGAGAGCATATTCTGAATAACTGTGTGTCTGACTTGTTACACCAATATCTAGTGGACTCAGATCTGACGTCTCCCCAAGAATTGGGAAAGAAGGCAGACAAATGGGTCAGAACAAGAGTGAACAATAAAGTTCATACAGGGGGTGACAAGGATGGCAAGAAGAAGGATGGTAAGACTTCTGACAAGGGTGGGGACAAATCTAAAAATGAGTCTTCATCAGGCCCACAAAAACACTCTGGTGAGGGTGGTGGTGCCAAATCCTCTTCTAATCAAATTAAAAAGGCCTTGGTGTTATTTATGTAAAGTAAAAGGCCATTGGACAACTGATGCCAGTTGTCCAAAGAAAAACACCAATCCTCCCACTACCACAACCCCTACTGCAACCACTAGTGGCCCTGGTGCCAAGTCTGGGGAGGCTATCCCTCCCCGGCCTGACGATTAATGACCTTGTTATGTGGATTAGCTATAGCCTCTTCGATTGCAAGGTCCTGTAATGACGAGGGCTCCATAGGTGAAGTGGAGGGGCTCTGAGGGCTTGTACAGGGGGCCCTGGGTGACCTCTCGAGATGGACTCTGTTGTCTACTCCTGCTCTTCCTTTTGTTTGAGTTCTAGCATGCAATGATTCCTCCTTTCTCTTCCTCTTGCTTGTAAGTGAAGACCCGCCTCGTATTTTGCCTGATCTCATCTCTGCTATCTGCAGTTAGGGCAGATATGGGCAGTATGGCAGAGTTGCTTGGTGGCTAGGCGGCTGGTATGACCTAGCGGGACCTAGGCTGGGCTTGGCTGGTTACTGGTTGTATGCTGGTTATATACTTGCTTGCTCTATAAGGTCTGTCCAACTGAGGGGGGGGGATGGGGATGAGCAGGGGCAGACAGGACCCTTCAACCAATCCCACAAGCTGCACCCAACCTAGCCAGGCTGCTTCCGCAGGGAGGATGGACACACACTCTGCAGTGGTGACTAGACCCACTGCGCTTGCTACACACAATCTCACAGCTCCCAACTCCCTCACCGTACACTCCAGGTCCGATTGTTGTCCGTTGTCTGTAGTCCTTATCGGCGGATGGTGGCAGATGTGGGCTTCACGCTGGCCTCGCAGAAACTGCGCTGGTCGGACGGCCCCCCTGCCGCAGCTGTTGCTGGAGACGCCGGGTCAATGACTGGATGGGAGCTGAGGAGAAGCTTGGTTCAGGGCTCTGGACTTGGGGAAAGGAGAGAGAAGCTGGCAGCTCCCCCCCTCCCCCCAACCTACAGCACCAAATGCACGCGGCTCCCGACCAGCAGCAACCAGCCACATGGCCCGGCACAGCATAGCTCGGCTCAGCTTCTGCTGCTCCTCCATGCTTGGCTCTGCCTCTCCACCTCTCCGCATCTCTGCAGCTTCTGCTCCTCCTCCTGGTGGCATTTCGTGAAAGTTAAGTGCCCAGCATCTGAAAAATCAAAACTTCCTCCGCTGGATATGGTTCTCTTCTGCTCTGCCCCTTTCTTCGCACCCACATACCCAACATCTTGAGAACTCTGGGCAGAACTGGTATGGGCAGAAAGGCGTACAGGAGGCCTGAACTCCACTTGTGACGAAAAGTATTGCAGATCGAGAGCCGCCTTGGAAACTCTAAAGTGCAAAACTGCTGACACTGAATGTTCTCTATGGAGGCCAACAGATGCAACCAAGGCTCCCCCCACTGCTGAAAGAGACCTTGCACCAACTACGGATGGTGATGTCATTCGTGCAAGACCAGGCACTGTTGTAGCAAAATACCATCTTGCCTTGCATGTTACCCCCATTTTCACTGTATGTATGTTTGTTTGTTTTTGCCCATGTGTCACTGGGATCCTGCTAGGCAGGACCCCAATGCTCATAATGTATGCCCTGTATGTGTTCCCTGTGTGGTGCCTAACTGTATCACTGAGGCTCTGCTAACCAGAACCTCAGTGTTTACGCTCTCTCTGCTTTCTAAAATTGTCACTGCAGGCTAGTGACTAATTTCACCAATTCTCATTGGCACACTGGAACACCCATATAATTCCCTTGTATATGGTACCTAGGTACCCAGGTTATTGGGGTTCCAGGACATCCCTAGGGGCTGCATCATTTTGTTTTCTACCCATAGGGAGCTCAGACAATTGTTACACAGGGCTGCCACTGCAGCCTGAGTGAAATAACGTCCACGTTATTTCACAGCCATTTTCACTGCACATAAGTAACTTATAAGTCACTTATATGCCTAAACCTCACTTGGTGAAGGTTAGGTGCCAAGTTACTTAGTGTGTGGGCACCCTGGCACTAGCCAAGGTGCCCCCACATTGTTAAGGGCAAATTCCCCGGACTTTGTAAGTGCGGGGACACCATTACATGCGTGCACTGCACATAGGTCACTACCTATATGTAGCGTCACAATGGTAACTCCGAACATGGCCATGTAACATGTCTAGGATCATGGAATTGTCACCCCAATACCCTAATACCATTCTGGTATTGGGGGGACAATTCCATGCATCCCCGGGTCTCTAGCACAGAACCCGGGTACTGCCAAACTGCCTCACCGGGGTTTCCACTGCAGCTGCTGCCAACCACTCAGACAGGTTTCTGCCCCCCTGGGGCCTGGGCAGCCCAGTCTCAGGAAGGCAGAACAAAGAATTTCCTCTGAGAGAGGGTGTTACACCATCTCCCTTTGGAAATAGGTGTGAAGGGCTGGGGAGGAGTAGCCTCCCCCAGCCTCTAGAAATGCTTTGATGGGCACAGATGGTGCCCATCTCTGCATAAGCCAGTCTACACCACTTCAGGGATCCCCCAGCCCTGCTCTGGAGCAAAACTGAAGAAAGGAAATGGGAGTGAAAACTTCCCTGACCAGCACCTCCCAGAGAAGGTGCCCAGAGCTCCTCCAGTGTCCCCCAGACCTCTGCCATTTTGGATTCAGAGGTGTTGGGGGCACACTGGACTGCTCTGAGTGGCTAGTGCCAGCAGGTGACGCCAGAGACCCCTCCTGATAGGTGCTTACCTCTTTCAGTAGCCAAGCCTCCTTTCTCAGTAGCCAATCCTCCTTTTTTGGCTACTTAGAGTCTCGCCTCTGGGCTATTCCTCAGATAACAAATGCAAGAGCCCACCAGAGTTCCTCTGCACTTCCATCTTCGACTTCTGCCAAGGATCGACCGCTGACTGCTCCAGGACGCCTGCAAAACCGCAACAAAGTAGCAAGACGACTACCAGCAACATTGTAGCGCCTCATCCTGACGGCTTTCTCGACTGTTTCCTGGTGGTGCATGCTCTGAGGGCTGTCTGCCTTCACCCTGCACTGGAAGCCAAGAAGAAATCACCCGTGGCTCGACGGAATCTTCCCCCTGCCAAGGCAGGCACCAAAAGACTGCATCACCGGTCCTCTGGGTCCCCTCTCATCCTGACGAGCATGGTCCCTGGAACACAGTAGCTGGGTCCAAGTATCTCCCACAGTCCAGTGGCCCTTCTGTCCAAATTTGGTGGAGGTTAGTCCTTGCCTCCCCACGCCAGACAGTAATCCTAGACATTCTGGTCCTTCCTGTTCCCCAGCAGCACCCAAAATCCTCAACCGTGACTCTTGCAGCTAGCAAGGCTTGTTTGCAGTATTTCTGCGTGGGAACACTTCTGCATCTTCCAGCACACCGTGGGCCATCTTCTGACCAAAGGAGAAGTTCCTGGTGTAGGAGGTTGGCCTGGCTTATAGTGGGTACCTTGTGGTACTTACACCCTGTGCCAGGTCCAGTTATCCCTTATTAGTAGAATAGAGGTGTTTCTAGCAGCTTAGGCTGATAGAAGGTAGCTATGGCAAAGCAGCTTAGGCTGAACTAGGAGACATGCAAAGCTCCTACTATATCACTCATATCAAATAGCACAATATCACAAGAAAACACAATACTCAAAAGTTACTAAAAATAAAGGTACTTTATTTTAGTGACAATACTGCAAAAGTATCTCAGTGAGTACCCTCAGTTAGAAGGTAAGTAATATACACAAGTCATATGTACACAAACCCAAAACAGGTAACTAATAGTAAGAAAAGTAATGCAAACCGTGTAGAATTACAATAGGATGCAATAGGTGAACATAGGCCTAGGGGCAACACAAACCATATACTCCAAAAGTGGAATGCGAATCACGAATGGACCCCAGACCTATGGGAGCTTGTAAAGGGTCGCTGGGACTGTAAGAAAACAGTGAGGGTTAGAAAATTAGCCCACCCCAAGACCCTGAAAAGTAGGAGTAAAGTACCCCTACCACCCCAAAAGGACACAATTGTCGTGATAGGGGGATTCTGCAAGAACCACAAACACCAGCAAAGCACTGAAGACGGATTCCTGGACCTGAGGACCTGCAAGGCAAAGGGACCAAGTCCAAGAGTTGAGATCGTGTCCGGGGGGGGGGGGGGGGGGGGGGAGGGGGCGGGGTATGGGGGGAAGGACAGGAGCACAGGAAACCCCGGATGAAGGTGCAAGAAGGCTGCCTCCGGGTGGAAGAAGCCTAGGATTCTGCAACAACGAAGAGAGCTAGGAACTTCTCCTTTGGATGGAAGATGTCCCACGGCGTGCTGGAGGTTGCAGAAGTGTTTCCACGCAGAAATACCACAAACAAGCCTTGCTAGCTGCAAGGGTCGCAGTAGAGGTTTTTGGGTGCTGCTGGGGACCAGGAAGGACCAGGATGTCGCCCCTTGGAGGAGGAGACACAGGGGGCGCTCAGAAACTCAGAGAGCCCCCTGCAGAAGCAGGCAGCACCTACAGACGTACCGGAGCAGGCACTTAGAAGAATGGTGTAACCGGAGTCACAAAGGAGGGTCCCATGACGTCGGAGTCCAACTCAGAGGGTTGAGCACTGCAGGACGGAGTGCTGGGGACCCAGGCTAGGCTGTGCACAAAGGAATCCTTGGAGAAGTGCACAGAATCCGGAGCAGCTGCAAATCACACAGCACACAGGTTTGCAGTCTAGCGTGGGGAGTCAAGGACTTACCCCCACCAAACTTGGACTGAAGGATCACTGGACTGTGGGGGTCACTTGGATCTAGCTCCTGTGTTCCAGGAACCACGCTCGTCAGGATGAGAGGGGACCCAGAGGACCGGTGATGCAGTCTTTTGGTGCCTGCGTTAGCAGGGGGAAGATTCCATCGACCCACGGGAGGAAACAGTCAAGAAAGCCGGCAGGATGAGGCGCTACAATGTTGCTGGTAGTTGTCTTGCTACTTTGTTGCGGTTTTGCAGGTGTCCTGGAGCAGTCAGCAGTCGATCCTTGGCAGAAGTCGAAGAGGGAAGTGCAGAGGAACTCTGGTGAGCTCTTGCATTTGTTATCTGGTGAGATCCCTAGAGGAGAGACCCTAAATAGCCAGAAAAGGAGGTTTGGCTACCAAGAAAGGAGGATTGGTTACCAAGAGAGATAAGAGCCTGTCAGAAGGAACCTCTGACGGCACCTGCTGGCACTGGCCACTCAGAGCAGTCCAGTGTGCCACAAACACCTCTGTTTCCAAGATGGCAGAGGTCTGGGACACACTGGAGGAGCTCTGGGCACTTCCCCTGGGAGGTGTAGGTCAGGGGAGTGGTCACTCCCCTTTCCTTTGTCCAGTTTCGCGCCAGAGCAGGGCTGGGGGATCCCTGAACCGGTGTAGACTGGCTTATGCAGAGATAGGCACCATCTGTGCCCATCAAAGCATTTCCAGAGGCTGGGGGAGGCTACTCCTCCCCAGCCTCCACACCTATTTCCAAAGGGAGAGGGTGTCACACCCTCTCTCAGAGGAAGTCCTTTGTTCTGCCTTCCTGGGCCAGGGCTGCCTGGACCCCAGGAGGGCAGAAACCTGTCTGAGGGGTTGGCAGCAGCAGCAACTGCAGTGGAGACTCCGGAAAGGCAGTTTGGCAGTACCCGGGTTCTGTGCTAGAGACCTGGGGGAATCATGGAATTGTCCCCCCCAATGCCAGAATGGCATTGGGGTGACAATTCCATTATCTTAGACATGTTACATGGCCATGTTCGGAGTTACCATTGTGACGCTGTACATAGGTAGTGACCTATGTACAGTGCACGCGTGTAATGGTGTCCCCGCACTCACAAAGTCTGGGGAATTTGCCCTGAACGATGTGGGGGCACCTTGGCTAGTGCCAGGGTGCCCTCACACTAAGTAACTTTGCACCCAACCTTCACCAGGTGAAGGTTAGACATATAGGTGACTTATAAGTTACTTAAGTGCAGTGGTAAATGGCTGTGAAATAACGTGGACGTTATTTCACTCAGGCTGCACTGGCAAGCCTGTGTAAGAATTGTCAGAGCTCCCTATGGGTGGCAAAAGAAATGCTGCAGCCCATGGGGATCTCCTGGAACCCCAATACCCTGGGTACCTCAGTACCATATACTAGGGAATTATATGGGTGTACCAGTATGCCAATATGAATTGGTAAATTTAGTCACTAGCCTGTTAGTGACAATCTGGAAAGTAGAGAGAGCATAACCACTGAGGTTCTGGTTAGCAGAGCCTCAGTGAGACAGTTAGTCATCACACAGGGAACACATACAGGGCACACTTATGAGCACTGGGGACCTGACTGGCAGGGTCCCAGTGACACAGACTAAAACAACATATTTACAGTGAAATATGGGGGTAACATGCCAGGCAAGATGGTACTTTCCTACAGTAAGGTCGTCTTTGGTCTGGCGCAGGTGGGTGGGAAGAGTGTTCCATGTTTTGGCGGCGAGGTGCGAGAACGATCTACCGCTGGCTGTAGTTCTGCAGATGCGTGGGACGGTTGCAAGGGGAAGGTCAGCGGAGCAGAGATGCCGGGTCGAGGGGTAGAAGAGTAGTCTGTTGAGGTATTCTGGTCGGGTGTTGTGCAGTGCTTTGTGAGCGTGGGTGAGGAGTTTGAAGGTGATTCTCTTGTTGACTGGAAGCCAGTGCAGGTTTCTCAGATGGTCTGTGATGTGGCAGTGGATGTCCAGAATGAGGCGTGCAGAGGCATTTTGGATGCGTTGCAGCCTCTTCTGGCGTTTGGCCGTGGTTCCTGCGTAGAGGGCATTGCCATAGTCCAGTTTGCTGCTTACGAGAGCTTGGGTGACTGTTCTTCTTGTGTCGATGGGTAACCATTTGTAGATCTTTCAGAGCATGCGGAGGGTATTGAAGCAGGAGGAGATGGCGTTGACTTACTGGGTCATGGATATTGAGGAGTCCAAGATAAATCCTAGGTTGTGTGCGTGGTCGGTGGGAGTCGGAGTAGCTCCAAGAGTGGCCGGCCACCAAGCGTCATCCCATGTGGAGGGGCTGGAGCAGAAGAGGAGGACTTGTGTCTTGTCGGAATTGAGTTTGAGGCAGCTGCTCTTCTTCCATTTGGCGATGGCCTTCATTCCTTCGTGGAGGTTGGTCTTGGCGGAGTCCTTGGTGAGAGAGAAGATCAGATGGGTGTCATCGGCGTATGAGATGATGTTGAGGTTGTGGGAAGGGGCGATGTTAGCGAGCGGGCCATGTAGATATTGAAGAGGGTCGGGCTGAGGGACGAACCCTGGGGTACGCCGCAGATAATTTCCAATGCCTCCGAGCAGAATGGGGGAGGCGGACTCTCTGGGTTCTGCCGGTGAGAAAGGAGGTGACCCAATCCAGGGCTCTGTTGCGGTTTCCTGCATTGCTGAGGTGTGAGCGTAGGGTGAGGTGGCAGACGGTGTCGAATGTGGCTGAGAGGTCCAGGAGGATGAGGGCTGCGGTTTCGCCATCGTCCAGTATGGTTCTGATGTCGTTGGTGGCGGCAATGAGGGTGGTTTCGGTACTGCGGAATCCGGATTGGAAAGGGTCCAGGGTGCAGTTCTCCTCAAGGAAGCGGGTTAGTTGTCTGTTGACAGCCTTCTCGATGACTTTTGCAGGGAAGGGGAGCAGGGAGATAAGCTGGAAGTTCTTGAGGACTTTTGGGTCCACCTTTGCTTTTTTTTAGGAGAGCGTTGATCTCAGCGTGTTTCCAGCTCTCCAGGAAGGTGGCTGACTCGAAGGAGCTGTTGATGATATTCCGTAGTTGGGGTGCAATGACGGAGCTTGCTTTGTTGAGGATGTGGTGAGGGCAGGGGTCAGATGGAGAGCTGGAGTAGACGATTTTCACGATTTCAATGGTGTTGTTGTCGTTGACGGGGGTCCAGGAGAGCAGGAGGTTGGTCAGAGGTGAATCTGTGGTGTTGGTGGTTGCCAGGGGGGTCTGGGTGCTGAAGCTGTTGTGGATGTCTGTAATCTTGCAGTGGAAGTAGAAGGCTAGGGAGTCGCAGAGGTCTTGGGATGGCGGGATGTTGTTGGAGCTGGGGGTCGGAGAGTTCCTTCATGACGTTGAAGAGTTCCTTGTGGCTGTGCGCGTTGTTGTTGATTCAGTCTTAGAAGGCGGTTCTCTTGGTGGTCCGGATGAGGTGGTGTCTGCGGATGGCGTTTTTGAAGGCTGTGTGGTTGTCCGGGGTCTGATCTTGGTGCCACTTTCTTTCGAGATTTCAGCAGGTTTGCTTAGATTCGAGGAGGTTGAAGGAAAACCAGAAGGTCTTTGTCGGTGTGTCTGTTGGAGGGATATAAGAATGAAATTACTCAAAAGACAGGTAAGCACAATAAAGCATTGTAGGAAGTTGGCTCTGTATATACTATTTCAAATTAAGAAATAGTGTGCACAAAGTCCAAGGGTTCCCCTTAGAGGTAAGATAATGGCAAAATTAGATAATTCTAATGCTTTATTTTGTGGTAGTGTGGTCGAGCAGTAGGCTTATCAGAGGGTAGTGTTAAGCATTTGTTGTACACACAGAGCCAATAAATGAGGAACACACACTCAGACTTACTACAGGCGAAAAGGTTTTTATATAGAAAATGTATTTTAGTTTATTTTAAGAACCACAGGTTCAAGATTTTAAGTAAACACATAAAATGCAAGGTACTTCACATAGGTAACTTAGGAACTGTTGAATAAAAGCAATATCATATACAGTCTTTGTTAAAATGGCAATACGCTATTTTCAAAGTGGACACTGTGCAAAAATCAACAGTTTCTGGGGGAAGTAAGTAAAGGTTATTTTGTGAGGTAAGTAAGACACTTACAAATCTCAGTTCCTGTGCATAGGCAGCCCACCGTTGGTGGTTCAAGGCAACTCCAAAGTTATCACACCAGCAGCTCAGGGCCAGTCAGGAGCAGAGGTTAAAGAGGTGCCCAAAACACATGGGCGCCTATGGAGAACAGGGGTGCTCCAGTTCCAGTCTGCCAGCAGGTAAGTACCTGTGTCCTTGGGGGGCAGACCAAGGGGGTTTTGTAGAGCATGGGGGGGGGGGGAGGAGAACACAAGTAGGCACACGAAACACACCCTCAGCAGCACAGGGGCGGCCCGGTGCAGTGTGCAAAGCAGGCGTCTGCTTTCAGATAGGAATCAATGGAGGGACCCGGGAGTAACTAGCGGTGCAGGCAGGCATGGGGGGGCTTCTCGGGACAGCCACCACCTGGGCTAGGCAGAGGGTCGCCTGGGGGTCACTCCTGCGCTGAGGTTCAGTTCCTTTAGATCCTGGGGGCTGCGGGTGCAGTGCTGGTTCCAGGCGTTGGGTCCCTTGTTAAAGGCAGTTGCGGTGAGGGGGAACCTCTGGGTTCTCTCTGCAGGCATCGCTGTGGAGGCTCAGGGGAGTCGTTTCAGGCTACTCACGGGCTCACAGTCGCCGGGGAGTCCTCCCTGTGGTGTTTGTTCTCTGGATCTCGAGCCGGGGCATCGGGTGCAGAGTGAAGTCTCACGCTTCTGGCAGGAAACATGCAGTCTTTGAAAGTTGCTTCTTTGTTGCAAAAAAGTAGCTGGTTTTGAGCAGAGCCTCTGCTCACGGGAGTTTCTTGGTCCTTTAGTCCAGGGCAGTCCTCTGGGGCTTCAGAGGTCGCTGGTCCCTGTCGGATGCGTCACTGGTTGCAGGTTTTTGAAGTTGGAGACAGGCTGGTAGGGCTGGGGCCAAAGCAGTTGTTGTCATCTGTCTTCTCTGCAGGCTTGTAGGTCAGCAGTCCTGGTTTCTTCAGGTTGCAGGAATCTGATTTCCTGGGATCTGGGGTGCCCCTAAATACTAAATTTAGGGGGTGTTTAGTTCTGGGAGGGCAGTAGCCAATGGCTACTGTACTTGAGGGTGGCTACACCCTCTTTGTGCCTCCTCCCTGTGGGGAGGTGGGCACATCCCTAATCCTATAAGATGGATGATTTCTAAAGGCAGGGGTCACCTCAGCTCAGGACACCTTAGGGGCTGTCCTGACTGGTGGGTGACTCCTCCTTGTTTTTCTCATTATCTCCTCCAGCCTTGCCGCCAAAAGTAGGGGCAGTGGCCGGAGGGGCGGGCATCTCCACTAGCTGGGATGCCCTGGGGCGCGGTAACAAAAGGGATGAGCCTTTGAGGCTCACCGCCAGGTGTTACAGTTCCTGCAGGGGGAGGTGAGAAGCACCTCCACCCAGTACAGGATTTGTTCCTGGCCACAGAGTGACAAAGGAACTCTCCCCATGTGGCCAGCAACATGTCTGGTGTGTGGCAGGCTGGCAGAAACTGGTCAGCCTACACTAGAAGTCGGGTAGGTATTCAGGGGGCATCTCTAAGATGCCCTCTGGGTGTATGTTACAATAAATTGCACACTGGCATTAGTGTGCATTTATTGTGCTGAGAAGTTTGATACCAAACTTCCCAGATTTCAGTGCAGCCATTATGGAACTGTAGAGTTCGTGTTTGACAGACTCCCAGACCATATACTCTTATGGCTACCCTGCACTTACAATGTCTAAGGTTTTGCTTAGACACTGTAGGGGCATAGTGCTCATGCACATATTCCCTCACCTGTGGTATAGTGCAACCTGCCTTAGGGCTGTAAGGCCTGCTAGAGGGGTGACTTACCTATGCCAGAGGCAGTGTGAAGTTAGCATGGCACTCTGAGGGGAGTGCCATGCTGACTAAGTCATTTTCTCCCCACCAGCACACACAAGCTGTGAGGCAGTGTGCGTGTGCTGAGTGAAGGGTCCCCAGGGTGGCATAAGACATGCTGCAGCCCTTAGAGACCTTCCCTGGCATCAGTGCCCGTGGTACAAGGGGTACCAGTTACAAGGAACTTATCTGAGTACCAGGGCTGTGCCAATTGTGGAGACAAAGGTACAGTTTAGGGAAAGAACACTGGTGCTGGGGCCTGGTTAGCAGGGTCCCAGCACACTTTCAATCAAAACTTGGCATCAGCAAAGGCAAAAAGTTAGGGGGTAACCACGCCAAGAAGGCATTTCCTTAAAAGCATTCTATGACATTTCTGACAATGCTTTCTGGCAGGAGACAGGAAGGTTTGTTGCCGCTGTGGGCCTTAACACTGTCTGCAGGATCCTTTTCACGAACCACGAAAGGACTTGCTATTACTGGTTTGATGGACCTTGGTGTTGCCTGAAAAGAGTAAAACTATTGTGGATACCCCATTGCTAGTGTGGAGAGATCGAGGAATTGGGCTGTGGGTCTGCTTTCTCTAAAGCACTCTAGGGATGTAACGGCCTTCCCACAAAATAGACGAGGGGTGTCAACTGGCATATCTATAAGTGGCACCTGGACAACACCAGAGAAGCTAGTAAATCTTATCTATGAGGGGTGCTGAAGCACCATGTTAGTACAAACTGCAATACCTAAACAGTCAGTGGTGTCCAGGCCTGACCATATGACATTTGGCCATGTCATGGCTATCCTAAATGGTTGGTGGCAAGTTAGTACAGAATTCATCCAGGACTGATGGTGAAATCTCAGCGACCATGTTTCATAAAGCATGGGTGTACATACACAGGAAGCCGCTTGAGCTGACTGATCTAAGGAAAGGATAGTTGAGGAGAACACTCATTTCACAAATGCCTCATTTCTCTTCAATTTATTATCTGAAGGTGGTCATAGGGAATGCGTCTGCTTTACTTCTGCTAGTGGAAGTCTGAGGATCTGGTATTGCAAATGGCTTGGATGATGTCTGTGCACACTGCAAAACTTCAGTCTGTACATCAGTGGCGACTGCCACTCAACAGGGGTAGCTTTCCTTGGGGGGAGGGAGGAGGGGGGGGGGGTGTTTTTGTCTCCCCTCCGTCCTCCACTTGTTCCCAGGTCCCCAGCATTGTGATTGGTCTAGGTGGCCTGCTTCGCCGCTCAGACTAGGAATGGGAGCCTGGACAGGTTTCCACTCGACTGTGCTATACAGCCGGGTAGCGCACGTCTTTTTGGCCGGCCCAACACAGCCAGCCAAACAGACACACGCATTTTGTGTGCACATAGCCCTCCCTCTGGCCCTCTCCCTCCAGCCCCCTCTTCCAGAAAAAATAAAATGCATTATCACTCCATTTTTCCTTTCCCCAAAATCAAGTGGGGCAACGCTCTTCCGCCTTAGCGGGGGAGCAGCACCTGCTGTAAATTGGTATGTACCTCAATATATGACAATGAAGTCCAGGTTTTCAGCTGCTCGTCAGACCTAAGCAAATGAGGCTGTCTCTTCCCTCAAAAGATCGGGGGAGAGCACAGCATCAGGTCAGTTGACGATTCCAATCCAGTGGCCTTTTGTAGGTCTAAAAAGAAATTGTCATCATATTGTGGTGGAAATGTATTCCCTAATCACCAAAGACTTGCTTGCTTTGGTCCCAGGCCGATCCAAAGAGTTGTTGGAGAACTGGAGGGTGACTCCTACGCAAATGTGCTGCTTTGTCAGAATCAGAGTACACTGGGGTTGTTCCAGTCAGAACTTTGGCAGGACTCGACAATGGTCGAGATGGATTCAATTTGGAGTTGGGCAGAACAATAGGATGGGCATCCTGTAGGAGGCTGGCCTGGCTTATAGTGGGTACCTTGTGGTACTTACACCTTGTACCAGGTCCAGTTATTCCTTATTAGTAGAAGAGAAGTGTTTCTAGCAGCTTAGGCTGATAGAGGTAGCTATAGCAGAGCAGCTTAGGCTGAATTAGGAGACATGCAAAGCTCCTACTATACCACTTATAACGGATAGCACTATAACAAAAGAAAACACAATACTCAGAGTTACTAAAAATAAAGGTACTTTATTTTAGTGACAATATGCCAAAAGTATCTCAGAGGATATACTCCCTTAGGAAGTAAGTATTATACACAAAATATACACACAAACCAAAATCAGGTAAATAAACTGTTAGAAAAGTAGTGCAAATACTGTATAACACAATAGAATGCAATAGGGAAAAATAGGCCTAGGGGCAACACAAACCATATACTCCAAAAGTGGAAGGCGAAAAACGAATGGACCCCAGGCCTAGTGTAGTGTATAGAGGGTCGCTGGGAGTGTAAGAAAACACTAAGGGTGTCCAAGATGCCCCACCCCAAGACCCTGAAAAGTAGAAGTAAAGTTACCCTACTACCCCAGAAAGCCAGTAAAGTCGAGATAGGGGATTCTGCAAAGACAACAACTGACTGCAAAGTACTGAAGACGGATTCCTGGACCTGTAAAGGATGGGGATCAAGTGCAAGAGTCACGCAAGTGTCCAGGGGGGCAGGATCCCACTAAACCCAGGATGAAGGTGCAAAAGGGCTGCCTCTGGGTGGAAGAAGCCGAAGATTCTGCAACAATTGAAGGTGCCAGGAACTTCTCCTTTGGTCAGAAGATGTCCCACGGCGTGCTGGAGGATGCAGAGTTGTTTCCAGGCAGAAAGGCCGCAAACAAGCCTGAAAGAGTCGCGGTTGAAGGTTTTGGGTGCTGCTAGGGCCCAGGAAGGACCAGGAGGTCGCCCCTTGGAGGAGGAGGCAGAGGGGGCGCTCAGCAACACGGACAGCCCACGCAGAAGCAGGCAGCACCCCGCAGAAGCACCTGAACAGGCGTTCAGAAGATCTGAGCACAATGGTCGACTCAGCACAACAAAAGAGGGTCCCAAGACGTCGGAGTCCAACTCAGCGAGTTGGGCAATGCAGGACGGAGTGCTGGGGACCTGGGCTAGGCTGAGTACAAAAGAAGTCTTGCAAAAGTGCATAGAAGCCCTAGCAGCTGCAGTTCATGCAGCACACAGGATTACTGTCTGGCGTGGGGAGGCAAGGACTTACCTCCACCAAATTTGGACAGAAGGGCCACCGGACTGGCGGGGACACTTGGATCCAGCTCCTGTGTTCCAGGGACCATGCACCACTAGGAAACAGTCGAGAAAGCCGGCAGGATGAGGCACTACTATGTTGCTGGTAGTCTTCTTGCTACTTTGTTGCGGTTTTGAAGGCGTCCTGGAGCAGTCAGTGGTCGATCCTTGGCAGAAGTCGAAGAGGGAAGTGCAGAGGAACTCTGGTGAGCTCTTGCACTCGTTATCTGGTGAGATACCCACAGGAGAGACCCTAACTAGCCCTCAGAGAAGGATTGGTTACAGAGAAAGGTAAGCACCTATCAGGAGGGGTCTCAGATGTCACCTGCTGGCACTGGCCACTCAGAGGTGTCCATTGTGCCCTCACACCTCCGCATCCAAGATGGCAGAGGTCTGGGACACACTGGAGGAGCTCTGGGCACCTCCCCTTGGGAGGTGCTGGTTAGGGGAGTGGTCACTCCCCTTTCCTTTCTCCAGTTTCGCGCCAGAGCAGGGCTGGGGGGGAATCCCTGAACCGGTGTAGACTGGTTTATGCAAGGAGGGCACCATCTGTGCCCTTCAAAGCATTTCCAGAGGCCAGGCGAGGCTACTCCTCTTAGGCCCTTCACACCTATTTCCAAAGGGAGAGGGTTTAACGCCATCTCTCAGAGGAAATCCTTTGTTCTGCCATCCTGGGACTGGGCTGCCCAGGCCCCAGGGGGGGCAGAAACCTGTCTGAGGGTTGGCAGCAGCGGTAGCTGCAGAGAAAACCCTGGAAAGTTAGTTTGGCAGTACCCAGGCTCTATGCTGGAGCCCCGGGGATGCATGGAATTGTCCCCCCAATACCAGAATGGTATTGGGGTGACAATTCCATGATCCTAGACATGTTACATGGCCATGTTCGGAGTTACCATTGTGACGCTACATATAGGTATTGACCTATATGTAGTGCACGTGTGTGATTGTGTCCCCACACTCACAAAGTCTGGGGAAATTGCCCTGAACAATGTGGGGGCACCTTGGCTAGTGCCAGGGTGCCCTCACACTAAGTAACTTGGCACCTAACCTTCACTAAGTGAGGGTTTAGACATATCAGTGACTTATAAGATATTTAAGTGCAGTGTAAAATGGCTGTGAAATAACGTGGACGTTATTTCACTCAGGGTGCAAGTGACAGTCCTGTGTAAGAATTGTCTGAGCTCCTTATGGGTGGCAAAAGAAATGCTGCAGCTCATAGGGATCTCCTGGAACCCCAATACCCTGGGTACCTAGGTACCATATACTAGGGAATTATAAGTGTTCCAGTGTGCCAATCAGAATTGGTATAATTAGTCACTAGCCTGCAGTGACAATTTTAGAAAGCAGAGAGCGCATAAACACTGAGGTTCTGGTTAGCAGAGCCTCAGTGATACAGTTAGGCACCACACAGGGAACACATACAGGGCACACTTTATGAGCACTGGGGTCCTGGCTAGCAGGATCCCAGTGACATAGGCAAAACAAACATACATACAAGTAAAAATGGGGGTAACATGCCAGGCAAGATGGTACTTTCCTACACATCCTCCTCTGGTGTCAGTGAGTTCGATGTGGGAACAGATCTGAAGTAGGGTCGGGAGTTGGAACTGAACCTGAAGCCGGTTCAAGAGGCACAGATGGGGCAGAGGACAGATCTGTCAGTGTGAAAACAACTGGAGGCGTCAGCGGATCCGTGGGATTCAAAGGTGCAGCAGAATGAGCCAGCAGGGTGCCAAAGAAGTGCAACATGACTTTTTTGAAAACCTCAAACTGTTGCAACATCACTGATTGCCCTGTCAATATAAGTCACAGGATTGGCTCCTCTGCTGGGAAATCGGCATCGAGGGCCCCTGGCCATCCTCGTGACTTCCCACAGGGAGAGTAGCGAGACTGGGATGAGTCACTCTTGATCTTATGTTTCATTCTGAACTTCAACTTTACCTGAAGATTTGAGCTTCAAAGAACACCTGCCATTGGAGTGGCCTCAAAAGTGGCAAGGGTCCACTCTCTAAACTTCGAGCGGAAACTAGGCTTAAGGGACTTCCTGAAGCTCACAGCAACATTCAGCTTGGGTTTGTGTTCCCTGGTCACCCTTTCGTGCATTACCCATGACTTGGAGTTGTGGCTGGAAGCTGAACACCGGAGACATACCTTGTGGGGCTTTGTCACGGATGTTTGCTTGCAACAGTCTCTAAAAGGCTCATACTCTGTAGTGGACATGTTCTCTTGCACAATGGAAAGAATTTTGAGGACACACTTGTCAGCTAATGAGAAAAATGTAGGGCTAGCTCCAAGTCAACATCTGAAGGTGCAGAAAAAAAGAAAGTGACCTCCGCATACTTGGATGGTACACATATGTGGCTCCAGCAGTCAAGTCAGGGTGGAACAGGGATGAAACAGCCACATGATTGCCCCCCCCCCAACCCAGCTCGAAGGGGCTTTGCTAAAAAATCTGGATCCAGTCGGGCATCATCTGGGGATATTCTAAAGGTGATGAATCTGCAGTTAGAATTATCCATTAGAAATGGAAAAACATATGGGCAAATGCCTTCCCTTACATACAGCACAGTGTACCAAAAGGATTCCACACTTGTACTCCTAATACTCAACATGTGCATGGAGCCCATGAGTGACATCTCAAATAACCTTCGCATTCACTGCCACCAGTAAACGTATGGCACTTAGCATTAGTTCAGGATAAACTCAGTTCAAAGTTTGTTGTTCATCACAAAAATGCAAAAGGCTATCATGAGATCCCTCAATCTACTTGTCTTTAAGGATTTTGTCTCCTGCAGCGCTAGTTTTCCCAAATGGGCATCCTATCAGAATCAACACGTAATGACCAGCACTTTAAAATGTATGTCTGCACTTTACTTCACTTCTTGTCTTCTACTTCGTTTTTAATGTTTGGAGAGGGTTTGCCAATTGTATTTTGAACTGTATATGTACTACTTATGTTTGTGATGCTCTGAAAATAAGTTGCTCACTGTACAGAAAAGGTACCTCAATTGTATGAATATTGTTGCTTTCTTACTCCGAATGTTAAGGACCAGACTTCTTTTTCCACTGACCCTTTCTCACTACACGATCTTGCATTTATATGGCCATATCTAAAATACAAACTTGCATGTTACAACTGTTACATAGCACTCCAAACGCCTTGAGGTCGGTTACGCGATTTATTAAGTTACACGATATATTAAACTTGCAACAAAAAAAAACATAAGTTCCTAAGTTCTGAGGAGGGACAGCAGGACACTACTATACTTAAGTGCAGAATTGAGAAGACTGCTTGAAATCAAGCGCAAAAAAAAAATCACACCTGACCAGACGAAATGTATCATCACTGCAGTTACCAGAGGTAAAAGTACTAAAGGGCAACAAAACACACACCTAAGTGCCATTGAATAGTGTTCAGTTATAAGATTGCAGAAGCGAAGGGGAAATCCTGCTTGATTGATATGAGATAAAGCTACAGGAAAACCTATTCCTAATGTTTTACTGAGAAAAGTAGTAGGGTGTAGTTGTGTGATTTATTGGTTGACCTGTCTGATACAACATTTCCAATGTTGTGAAGTAAGAAGTGGTCAGGTGTACTAAGTGATTTAACAGTCGCAAAGCCTGCCAGATTTCAGGGTTTGCAACTGCTAAATAATTTTTTCCTGTTTACTAGATTCATTTTCGATTTCGAAAAGTTTTTCCAAATTACAAAATGGGTTTGAAAAATGATTACCAATTAACAATTTGGAAGAGGCGTGTTTTGAGCGTGCCTTTCTAACTGTCAAACATTACCATATATATCAATGGTCTGGAACCGTAGGTTGGGGTGTAACTGATTTACAAAGGGGAAGTGGTCCCTTTTAACCCCTTGCCCTCTGGGAATCAGGTGGCCACTTCGTTGAAAGCAGGCAGTGGTCGAAGGGATCAATGCCCACTCTCACTTAAGTTTTTAAAAAATTGAAAACATTTTTTAAGCAGCCTTTAAGGAAATCAGGTAATTTAAATTGTATATCAAATATATATGCAACAAATAAAGAAAATAATGTTTTCATTTCTGAAATGGGATGGCAGGGATGGTGGTTTGCGGTCTCTTGCAGGCCACTATCCCTGTGTTTACAACCAATCATAGGGGGTTGCAAACTGCAGTCTACCTAAAGAATATTAGTCCGGTCATTTTGTCCTCCCCGACCCCAGTACATATGGCTACAAAGCTCTTATATACGGTACTAAACATCATGGATTATCTGACGTACAGTAATTCAAGAACTTTTTGTGTAGTACGATTTCAACGCCAAAACTGTTCTGCAGTAAAACTTTGTTTATTTACATCCTCCTATCCATACATGTACATGAAGCAAAAGCGAAACGTTTGACTTCAACAGCCTTTGACTGCACCGCTTTAATCTTTGGTTGGATTTCTGGGCGACTAGTGAGCAAATTGTATACTTTACATTCTAAAAATATACAGAAATACAAAATTAAGTTGCTCAAGAACGTGTATGACATCGAAGACCACCGAACAATACCTCGAAGCTAAAAATCTATACAGAGGCATGTTAAAACATTGAAAGATGTGATATGTTACATGTTGGTGCAATTCATTTTACAGTAGGCCAAACGATCTTTTTAGAGGGAGTGGGACGAAGGGGGAGAGAGGCTAATGGGAAATATGGAAAACAAGAGACGGATAGCAAACGGCGATGCCCTGATTGACGAAAGGTACTTCAACAATATACTCTGCTACCCAATAAAAACAATAATACGTCAAAATAATGACTCTGAACCAGATGTTTCATATTACAAACTAGTTATAGTCCAATTTACACAGTGTCAGGCGGTTACAGAGGAAAATTAACTTTCTCACTTTGTGATTATGAAGACAGGCCCTCAGTTTTGTACTTAAAACAGGCAATGCAATTTAGAATGTCAATGGACTGTCACGTTGATGCGTTCCTTTTAAAAAGTTTGCAGTTGCACTTCAAAAATAGATGTCCCAGTAGTGGCTGGTGACCAGTGGCGGCCGGCAGCTTTAGGAGGGAGGGGGGTGGGCGGGAAGCACACACACACACATTAACAACACTCATACCATTCAAACACGGACCAAACATTCATTTTAAAACATCACACACACTCATTCTTTCACACACGCACGCCCATTGACAAAACTCATACCATTCAAACATGCACGCACCAAACATTCATTTTAAAAGATCGCACACACTCATTCTTTCACACACACACGCACATCCATTAACAACACTCATAACACTCAAACATGCACGCGCGCATCAAACATTCAATTTAAAACTTCACACACATATACACACACACTTACCTTCAGCCTCCAGGTCCCAGGAGGGTTGGGACTGCTGCCTTCCCTCATTGGGAAGGCAGCAAGCAGTCCCAGCCTCGTCACAGATTGACACTCGCCCTGGGCGCTTCAAGGCTTAAACCTGAAGCGCCCAGGGAGTGTGTCAATTGGTGACGCTTTCCTCGTCACCCAGGGGAGGGCCTCGAGGCACCTTTGCTGAGCCTAGGAGATCACGCCCATAGGAGCTGTGACCTCCTCAGCCCAGCAAAGTTCAGCTCAGGCAGCCAGGAGTGTGCGCAAATCACACAGCCTGACCGACACTTTTCATGAGGGGCAATAGGTGGGGGGGCGTGGCCCCTCCGCCCTAAAGGACAGGCCGCCACTGCTGGTGACACAAAAAAAGCAATGAGGTTAAGTTCAAGAAAGCTGAATTCACGTATGTGCACTGCATTACTTTAATTTGAAAATAAATGATTATGTTTATACTGTGCAACTCTCTACTCCGTAAAATTAAGATAAAATGCAGATTACTATAATGCCTGTAAACTGAGCGCGTTTTGCACAATTATATTCAGGCCTTCATCAAAGCAGTAACCACAGCCTTGGCATTGAGACTCCTTAAATCGCAGTAAGTCTGCCCAGTACCAACAAACACAATGGGCTGGCCGGTGATGTAGGTCATAGAAATCGCAGCACCAACCTGGAGGAGGAACAAACAAGAAAGGCAGGTGAAATGTCTAAGGACGATAAAGGAGTACTAGAATTAGATGGGTTAAGTGATAAACCACTTAACTTCTGTAAATAACCTGAGCCTAAACTAGGGTTAGTGTAGTTGTGCAATACTTGAGAAACATAACCATTCCTTATTCCTTGTTGCGATGGATGAACAAGTTACTTACCATCAGTAACAATCTTTCTAGTGTATACTCTAACTGCAGATTCCTCACCTTTTGAGTAATCCCAAAGCGTCAACCGGTAAGCCTTCAGGGCTGTTCTCTTGTGGGCCACTGAGTGGCCTTGTGTGGCTCCACACTGACCGGGTTCCACTCTGGAAATTACAAGCAGAGCTGCATATATTCACCACCCATGCGTACGGACATCAGTTGCATTCTAGCCTGTCAGCACCCTTAGATGCAGAGCCTATTGGCAAATTGATATTACTAGTGTGCAGATCTCTAGACTGGGACCTTCATAGATGAAAAAAAAAGTCCAGTTCATACAACAGGTAGGCAGTGAGGAATCTGTGGTCAGAGAATCCACCAGAAGAATCATTACTGAAGTCAAGTAACCTGTTCTTCTGGTGGATAATTCGAACTGCAGATTTCTCACCTTGTGAATAGATACTATGACAGGACCCATCTGCCCCACTCTCCCCACCCTTGTGGAGAGCTTGAACTGACTGTGCAAAATGTCCTGCAGGAAAGAGCAAGCAAAATGCCTGCCAGATAGACCTGACTATTGAGGCAGTAGTGTGTTGTAAACTTGTGTACCCAAGCTCACATGGCTACCGACAGATATCCAGGACAAGCAATCCTTGTGCTAGGGCAGCGGCAGCAGCATTGGCCATTGTAGAACGTGCCTGTAAGGCTTCTAGAGGTGCTTTCTCGCCAGTGCATATCAAATCTTTATGCAGAGAACAATCCATCAAGAGATGGTCTGTCCTTGCACTGCTTTTCCCTTCTTTGCTCCCGAAAACCCCACAAAGAGCAGATAGTCTACTTGATGGTTGTTGGTACAATTGATATACAACTCCAAGCTGATTTAGGGACCTACCAATGGAGTCTCTTCCTTTTAAGAAAGGTAAGGAGGAGCAAAGAATGCCGGAAGGGTGACCAATATGAAAAGGAGTAACAACTTACGGTAGAAAGGAACCTTAGGGTCCTCTGTTGTGAGCTTCAAAGCCAGACTCCTTTTTTAAACCTTAATTTATCCTGTCTGCCTTTGGTCCACAGTCAGCATGTCATTATCTTTTGCAGCAGTTGTCAAAATGTCATTTCATCTAAACAATAACTTTGCTGTAATATCAGGTGACAAGTCTGCCACAAGCTATGCGGTATCTACGTTTAAACGTTTGACAGCAAACATGTAAGAACATGCAATCTAAATTGAAATTTTCATCTTGCTAGTTTAGATGGGGTATATCCTCAACTATTGCAAAGTCTCCACTAGATTTTGAGATGTAGACTAAAAGTCAGAGGTCATTCGTATATACAGCCCTTGTAATTTACCACTGAATCTGAGAGGCCTTTCACCAGGTTATCACAAGAGGTCCTGCCTGCCAGAGCATCCATTTGTGTGCCCAGAGTTGATCCAGTGATGAAAGGTGCTCAGCCTAGCTGGTCGTGACTTTTCGTTCCCAGGGTACACTTTCTCCCAGCTGAAGTCTGATAAACCATAAACTGTGGTGAACAGATATGCAGTGCACTATGCCACAAAAACTCTAGAGGCAAGTTAACTATTCCATGCTCTCATAGTGTAGTCCATATAAGTAGCTTGAACGTGATAGGCTGCTGGGAACATTCTTATTATGTTAGAACTGTTCAATTCATTTTTGTTGCTAGGAACATGTATAACTTTGTTCTTACCTATATTCTATGTGGTTATTACTCATGTATTAAGTGACAGGATGAAACTGTTGAAATAAACACTTAAAAATAGAGTTGGATATGAATTACCACAGCACCCCTAGACCCTTAAGGGACTGTAATTAACACAGAAAACGCAAGAATGCTCAGTGGGTTGTGTTAGGCTACAGTAACCTGGACTTCACTACGCGGTGATAGTGCACTGATCTAAGTTCCAGTACATGTGGGTTAAGAATACAAACCTTGTAGACCTGGGCCTGAGCCTCAGGATTCGCAACACAGCGCCACATGTCAGCATTCAGATTGTTTTGGGCATCTGAGTAGTCTTTAAATATGCATACTTAAAAGAACCACTGTTACAAATATACAGAGACGTTTTTAATCATCGAGCACCTCTTACAGACAAAATAAAGGAGCACCTATTTACTGTAAGCCAAGCTTGACTCTTAAAAGGTTATTCCCCCACCTGAGATTTTCTAGGTTTTGAATCTTATGTTTTATTGAATATTAATTAAAATTGTGGCTCCTGCCATGATAGGACTAAATTACAGAGAGTCTGTGACACATCTCCGGAATAAAAACATCCCCACTGTGGGGGCGGGGAGGTCAGTTACACTTGTAATGGCTGCACATGCAGAGTATGCCCCTTGGAACATTTTATTCATGGATGGAGTTTGAGGCTATATATGTTGTCTCAGGGCAATTTGATGCACACAAATCCACAGTACTGCCTGTGGACTATAAGGCAAAGCAGTATCTGAAAATCCCTCTGACTTACCAAGAGCACCAAATTTGGTTTGCTGGTTAGCTATCACACACATGTAAGGTTAGATTGCATCTCTTCAGTAATGAAGGGGCTTCATGGCCTGTTTTAGCTGAATCCATACCATTTTCACATCCTGAAAGCCTGCCAATTGCTGACTCAGTAGGAGTGTTAGATTATACAGTCTACTTCTGCAGAAAGTTCATACAATAAGTACTATTAACCATGAATGCTAGCCTAGTCCTGGTAGAACTAGTAGTACATGGACAGGTGGCAGTAGAGGCAATCAATCCACAGGCAATCAATGCCATCATGGGAAAGATGTTCATGAAGTGTGATTGAACTGCCTTTTGAATTGCTCGCAAGTTCAACAAGCTGGAAGTGATTTACCATCACACAGCACTCCAAAACAAGCATATAATTCGGACTATGTGCCTTACCGCTGAAATGGTGTCACCTGAAGATCATTGTAACACCTGGGGAAGTAAATTCGCAAGCATCTACACAAACACACATGGCACACCCTCATTAGCAATTTCCACAGATGTATTAAAGCAAGTACAAAGTGAGCAATGGGGCTGCATCGGCTCTAGACTTGGGTATGAAATGAATGCACATTTCTCTACAGTTTCCTCAATCATTCTAAACATAATTTGTGGAGAAGCGTCAGCTCTGGCTATAAGCCAGAAGCGTGCAGCGGTTCCTGTTCAAGGTCATGAATGGGAATTACCAAAATACTTTAGGTACGTGGGCCGTTAAACCGCATTTCAAACCTAAGGGTGAGATTGAGAGTCCAGTCATCTAAGTTGGGCAGTGTTGTAGGGGGACAAATGGGAGAACAATAAGTGGTAGGGATTCTGTGGATTCCTACGGATTCCAGAAGTTTCCATCACAGAAATGTAAGAAAAATGCATAATTTTAGCCAAAGTCTGAGGTTTGTGAGGCATTGTGGGTAAGAAAATCTTGTGGCAGTCACACAAGGCACACCACCATGAAATCCCCCGATTATCCAGTTTTGAAAAATGTCTCTGGTTGTTAGGTTTGCACGGGTGGTGTCACAGCACAGCCCTAAATATCGCATCTATCCCTGTTCCTTATCTCTTAAAGATAATTTTCAGAGGGGTTTTGTGTGGTGGTCTCTGGAAGCACCCACACAAATGGGGTAACGTTCTTATTGGAAGATGTGTGGGAACTCGGGTGGTTGGAAATGTGTGGCTCCCTGCAGATTCAAGATGTTTTTCATCACAGAAATGAGTAGAGTGTGTTTTTATTTAAAAGTTGAAGTATACAAGGCCTTCTGCATAGGAAAACCTGGTGAGAGTCATACAGGTTACCCGACCCTGCTTTGCCCTTGGTGTCTTGTTTTTAAAAATGCTAGGTTTGCTAAGATTCTGTAGGTGCTGGATGAGTTAGGGCTTTAAAATTCACAGCCAACCACAGTGCAGGAAAGGGGTCCTTTTTCAGTGGAAAAATGTGATGTGCCTATGTTGGATTTTGGGCCCTTTCCTGTTGCGGGCACTAGACCTACTCACACAAATGAGGCACCTTTTTTTATTCTGAGGTTATGTGGGACTATAGAATAGTACAACATTTACTATTAACAATTGGATGTTGCTGCTTTTGTGCCTTTCAAATGTAAGCAACATTTTGGAAAGATGGCCTCTGAATCGCGTGCTAGTATAAGTACCCACAAATTAAGAGATGTACCAATAACCACAATAAGCTTGTGCCCATTTCAGAAATGCATAGGGTTCCTTACTATCCATTTTTCACCACATATTTCACCATATGAATTGGTCTATACTCTATAAACAATGAAACATCACTGTACGGTGCTGCTCAGTTGTTTGCTCGGGGTCTGCGTACCTTGGGCTCTTGGAGAACCTACAAAACTACAAAAATTATATGTACCCACCACCAGAAGGGTAATGTTATATAGCTTTTGTAAATTGGCTACTGTGACAAAAATATAGAGATTAACTTGTTTTCAAATTTCTTTTTTTTACAACACATTTGTTAGAAAAACCTTGTAGGATCTACAGAAATTACCCCTTGCTGAATTCAGAATTGTATCTACTTTTCAAAAGCCTACAGTTTTCCAGGCACACCCTTGGGCTTTACACTGGTTTCAACCACAGGGAACAGAGGTAGAGCGAAACAGAAGAATAAGTTACTTACCTTCGGTAACGCTTTTTCTGGTGGATACAGTAACTACCTGTGGATTCCTCACAAAAGGAATTCTCCCCTCGCGCCAGCCTTCGACTGAAATTTCTTCTAGCTCTGCACGTGACGATGACGTCACAATCGCCCGACTCCACATGACGTCATCCAGGCAATAAGAAGCCCTCGTCGATGTGCAGACGTCAGTTTTCACAATTTTTTACGTGCCCTAGAGGCGAACAGGTTAACCTAAAGAGCACACATTCATCCAGAATAGATGAAAATAAAACATTTAATATAAAACTCAATATAAATCACAGGTATGAATGCTCAATTCGAGATAGAAGTAAATATATATATGTATAATTCCAGTGCAAAATGTCCTTTTCAGTATCTTAATTTTCAAAGGAAAAGTATATACAATGAATACAACTATATGCATGAAAAAAGCTATATACATATATACCTATATACAAGATCAAGGATGCGCACCCAAAGAGATCTTGGTTTGACCAGTCAGGCAACGGGGAGGTGGGTGGGACCGTGAGGAATCCACAGGTAGTTACTGTATCCACCAGAAAAAGCATTACCGAAGGTAAGTAACTTATTCTTCTGATGGATACACCTACCTGTGGATTCCTCACCAAAAGAATAGAGTCCCCAAGCAGTATAACCTCCGGTGGTGGGTGCCCGAATGGTCAAACCAAGAAATCCTGCAGCACTGAGCGAGCAAAATGGCCATCCCTCCTGACCTCAGAGTCCAAACAGTAATGCTTGGCAAAAGTATGGAGGGATGCCCAGGTCGCTGCCCTGCAGATGTCAGCCACAGGAACACCTCTAGCCAAAGCTGATGAAGCCGCTTTAGCCCTGGTGGAATGGGCACGAAGCCCCACAGGTGGATCTCTCTTCGCCAAAGAATAGCAGATCTTAATACACAGAATGACCCACTTGGATAGCATTCTCTTGTGGACCGCTTTACCTTTCCTCTTCCCCACGTATCCAACGAAGAGCTGTTCATCCTGTCTGAACTCTTTCGTCCTGGCGACGTAGAAGCTCAGTGCTCTTCGTGGATCCAGCCGGTGGAGCCTCTCTTCCTCCTTGGATGGGTGAGGTGGAGGGTAAAAGGAAGAGAGCGTAATTGACTGCCCCAGGTGACTGCCCCAGGTGAAAGGGTGTAACCACCTTCGGAAGGAAAGCCGCCTTGGTCCTCAACACCATTTTGTCCTTGAAGAAGGAGAGGAATGGGGTTTCTACAGTTAGAGCCTGAAGCTCACTAACCCTTTTGGCAGATGTTATTGCCACCAGGAAAACAGTTTTAAATACTAGGAATCGTAAAGAACAAGAGTGCATGGGTTCAAACGGGGCCCCCATAAGAAAAGTTAGAACCACATTAAGGTCCCACTGAGGCATAACGAATGGCGTTGGCGGATACTTATTAGTAAGTTCCTTTAGAAACTTTAAAACAATTGGTGACTTAAAGAAGGATGGTTGATCAGGAAGGCACAGAAAAGCAGATAGTGCAGACAGATAACCCTTAACAGTGGCAACTGAAAAACCTTTCTGTGCTAAATAGAGTGCAAATGACAAAATGTCAGATAAACCAGCTTTTAAAGGATCTAAACTATTCTCTCCACACCAGCTTGTAAACTTAGCCCAACGATTCGCATAGATTGACTTGGTGGAGTGTCGCCTGGCCGAAAGAATAACTTCCACCACATCTGGATGGAGAGAAAAGGAACTCAGATTGCCCCGTTGGCATGAAGATGCAGGCTCTGGAGGTGGGGGTGTAGAATCTGCCCCTGCGACTGCGAGAGGAGGTCCACCCTGCAAGGGAGACGGAGCGGAGGGCACTGAGAGAGTTGGAATAGGTCCGAATACCACACCCTTCTCGGCCAATCCGGAGCTATTAAGATGACTTGAGCTCGGTCTTGGCGGATTTTCCTGAGAACTCGAGGAATCAAGGGTATGGGGGGGAAACGCGTAAAGCAACTGACCCTTCCAGGACATCTGAAACGCGTCCCCCAAAGCTCCTTGCACTGGATACTGGAGGCTGCAAAATAGTGGGCACTGCGCATTCTCTTGAGTTGCAAACAGATCTATTTGTGGATATCCCCACATCCGAAAGATATACAAAACTAGATCTGGATGAAGACGCCACTCGTGGTCGACCGAACTGCGTCGACTGAGAACGTCTGCACGCACATTCAGGACTCCGGCCAAATGATGTGCAATCAAGCAGATCTTGTAGTCCTGAAGCCAGGACCAGAGCCGAAGAGCTTCTCTGCAGAGAAGATACGACCCCACTCCTCCCTGTTTGTTTATATACCACATTGCGGTCGTGTTGTCCGTTAGAACCTGGACTGACTGACCGCGAATGGAAGGGAGGAAGGCCTTGAGTGCCAGCCGTACTGCCCGCAATTCTAACAGATTGATGTGTAATTTCTGTTCTACTGGAGACCAAAGGCCTTTGATCTCCAGGTCCCCCAGATGAGCTCCCCACCCTAGAGTGGAAGCATCTGTCACCACTGAGGCCACTGGTGGGGGTAGCGAGAAGGGCCTTCCTTGAGACAGGTTGTCGACCGCTGCCCACCATTGAAGATCCACTGCAGTGTCTCTGGAGATCTTTATCGAGTCCTCGAGATCCCCTTTGTGCTGAAACCACTGCCTGCGGACGCACCACTGGAGAGCCCTCATGTGCCAGCGTGCATGAGTGACCAACAGTATGCAAGAAGCAAACAGACCGAGCAGACGAAGGACTTTGAGGATTGGAACTACCGCTCCATTTCGAAACATTGGAATCAAAGCCTGTATGTCCTGAACCCGCTGTGGCGGAGGAAAGGCCCGATTCAATATCGTGTCCAATACTGCCCCTATGAACAGGAGGCGTTGAGAGGGCTCCAGGTGAGACTTGGGTGCATTGACTGAAAACCCCAGGTCGTACAACAATTGAGTCGTCGACTGGAGATGGCACCGCACGAGCTCTGGAGTAGTGCCTTTGATCAACCAATCGTCCAGATAGGGAAACACAGCGATCCCCTTTCTTCTGAGCTCTGCCGCTACCACCTTCATGAAGACTCGAGGTGCTGAAGTAAGACCAAACGGGAGGACCGCAAACTGATAATGTTGTGACCCCACCACAAAACGGAGATACTTCCTGTGCGATCTGAGGATCGGAATATGAAAATACGCATCCTGCAAATCGACCGACACCATCCAGTCCCCTTCGTTCAACGCCAAAAGAACCTTTGAGAGGGTCAGCATTTTGAACTTTTCCTGTTTGAGGAACCAATTAAAAATCCTCAAGTCTAAAATCGGTCTTAGCCGACCATCCTTTTTGGGAATCAGAAAGTATCTTGAATAGCACCCCTGACCCCTCTCTTGCTCGGGAACCAACTCTATTACACCTTTTTGTAATAGGGATAATACCTCCTGCTGTAACAGGAGAAGATGATCTTCCTAACAGAAGGATGGGCGGGGAGGGAGGGTGGGAGGAAATTCTCGAAAGGGAAGAGCGTACCCCTTCTTCACAATGTCGATGACCCAGGAGTCTGATGTTATGACCTCCCACATTGGAAGAAAAAGGGAAAGTCTCCCCCCTACTGGAGACAAATGGACAGGGAATGGCAGAGGACTACGGCTGCTTTCCTTGCTGCACCCCTCCCGAGGAAGAGGCAGAGTGCTGCAAGGTGGCTCCTCTCGTACGGACTCTGCCCCTGAAGGATCTGTAAGGCAGGGTAGAAGCAGTTTGTTGTGGTCCTTGCAGTCTTCCTCGAAAGGAACCACGACCAAAACCTTTAAATCTGCGAAAGCCTCTAAAGGTGGATGAGGCCGACTTCTGGAGTCCCAAGGTTCTAGCTGTTGCTCTGCTCTCTTTAAAGCGTTCTAAGGCAGAGTCAGCCTTAGAACCCAAGAGCCTTTCCCCATCAAACGGGAGATCAAGGAGCGTAGCCTGAACGTCCGTTGAGAAGCCAGATGATCTGAGCCAAGACTGCCTTCTAGAGACTATGGTCGTGCCCATAGCCCTAGCAACCGAGTCCAAAGTGTCCAAACCAGACTGGATGACTTGCGTCGCAGCCACCTGAGCATCCAAAAAGAGTTGCAGCATCTCCTGTGATACATTAGGCTGGCCCTTTGCCTCTTCCATAAGGGCATGTATGTAACGTCCCAGTATACATGTGGCGTTCGAAGATTTCAGGGCCATACTGCACGATGAAAAAGTCTTTTTTAGCACTATGGTCCATCTTTTTCGACTCTCTATCAGCAGGAACCCCAGGAAACGAGCCAGGAGAGGATCTGGAGGAACATGATGCTTGGACCACAAGGCTCTCCGGAGTTGGTTGCCTGGAGAGAAACACCGGATCCCCAGGCGCCGTCCTGTAACGCCGAGCCACCGCCCTGTTGACTGCAGCGGTGGATACAGGCTTCATCCAAATATCCTTTATAGGGTCCAGCAGAGCCTCATTGAATGGAAGAAGAGGCTCAGCAGAAGCAGATGTTGGATGGAGAACCTCAGTCAACAAATTTCTCTTAACCTCCGCGGTGGGAAGAGTAATATCCAAAAAGTCCGCAGCTTTACGAATGACCTTATGGAACGTAGCTGCCTCCTCTGTGATCTCCCCAGGAGAAGCTAGATCCGACTCCGGGGTAGTGTCCAGGCCGCTAGCTGAGTCTAGACCCTGGAAGTCACCTGAGGGCTCAACAATTTCTCCTTTCTCCAGGTGTTGCCTTGCGTACTCTTCTTCCAAAAGACGGAGGGCCAGACGCCTTGATCTAAGTCTGGACTCCAAGCCTGGAGTCGACAAGGCGTCAGCCGACGCCGAAGACCTCCATCGGCGCCGAGCCTCGGATCCGTCCGAAGCCGGAGGCTCCGGCTCCACAGCGATCCTAGATGTCGATGGGATCCGAGGCGAATCCACCGGCGCCGTAACAGGTGTAGCCATCCAGGCCGACATCGTAGGCATCGGCGCCGCTTCAGACGCAGTAGGCATAAAAGGGGTGAACGGCGCCGACTTGAAAGACGCCGGAACACCCAAATCGTTGGCCAAAGGACCAGACGGACCTGCGTGACTTCCACCCGGCGCCATGGAAGCAAAGATGTTAAACATAGCGTTCAAAAACGCTGCAGGATCCGATCCCGGAGTCGGGAAAGCCGGGTACTGTTGTTGCTGCACCGGTGCCGGTAAAGCTGCCGAAGAGGGTCCGGGTAAACTCCTGGCCAGGAGAACCTTCAGGCCTCTGGAGAGGCTCGACCTCAAAGACCGACCCGGGTGACGTCGGGGTCATCGTCGGAGGAGGGGTGACTGTCGGGCTTATCTCACACGTCGGACGATGCCGAGCCGACGGAGAAGCCGATCTAGACCTGGACCGACCCTTGCTCGATCGGCGCCGAGATCCATGACGGCGCAGAGAGCCACTATGATGGTGGCGAGACCTCGAGGATCTCGACGAAGACTCCCTCCTATGACGCCTCTCTTTCTTCTTCTTGGATCGAGCCAAGAATAACTTCGCCTCTCTTTCTTTGAGCGCCTTAGGGTTCATGCGCTGGCACGAACCGCACACCTCGACCTCATGATCTGAACAAAGGCACCAGAGGCAGTTATCGTGGGGGTCGGTAACCGACATCTGACCCCCGCATTGGTTACAAGGTTTAAAGCCGGATTTTCTAGGCTGCGACATTGTAAACGACAGTTGGTAACAGTAGCTCCCTGTAAGCCTCGAAGAAACACCCGTTATTCGGGCAAGGAAAAAAGGGAACTGACGTCTGCACGTCGACGAGGGCTTCTTATTGCCTGGATGACGTCATGTGGAGTCGGGCGATTGTGCTGTCATCGTCGACGTGCAGAGCTAGAAGAAATTTCCGTCGAAGGCTGGCGCGAGGGGAGAATTCTTTTGGTGAGGAATCTACAGGTAGGTGTATCCATCAGAAAGGGAAACTTTTGCTGTGGTCTGGGCACTGAAAAGGCTAAGACCATACTTGTTTGGGACTCACTTGCGGGTTCAGACAGACCACAGGCCCCTCAGATGGGTAATGCAGGTGAGAGGTGAGAATCCGCAACTGAAAGGTGGTTCATCTCCCTACAGGGAATGGACTTTACGGTGGAACACCGCTCTGGAACAGAACATGCCAATGCTGCTGGCCTGTCCAGGCCATCTAAGTGATGAAAACTCCTGAGGGGTTAGATAGTCTCCCCACTGACCAGTTATAAAGTGCAAGTGTTCTCTGTCTAAATTGTATTGGTAATTGGTTTATCCATGATAGGCATATTTGATTTCCTAGTAAGTCCTTAGTATAGTGCACCAAGTGTGCCCAGGGCCTGTGAATCAAATGCTACTAGTGGGCCTGCAACACTGACAGGTCCACCCACATGGTTAGGCCTGTAAACATGCATCAGACCTGCCACTACAGTGTCTGTGTGGGCAGTTTTAAACTGCCATTTCGACCTGGCAAGTGCACCCACTTGCCTGGCCCACACCTTCCCTTTTATTACTTATTAGTCACCCCTAAGGTAACCCCAAGGGGGTCCCATGGGCAGGGTGCAGTGTATTCAAAAAGTAGTACATGTACTGGTGTTTTTACATATCTTGATACTGAAACACTGCTAAATTCATTTTTCACTATTGCAAGGCCTATCTCTCCCACAGAGTAACATGGGGACTGCCTTGAAATATCTTAAGTGTAATTTCCCATTTGGAGAGGATAGAGATTGGAGTTTGGGGTCTCTGAACTCAAAATTTTAAATACATGTTTTGTGGAAGTTGGTTTTTGAATTTTAAGTTTGAAAATGCCACTTTTAGAAAGAGGGCATTTTCATGCTTAACCATTCTGATCCTCTACCTGTCTGTGGAATACACGTCAGGGTCAGGAAGACAGCTGGGCTGTTTGTGTATTCACTATAGACAGTCACACAAAGGGAGCCTAGGTGTGCCTTGCGTGCGTACCCTGATGGCCCATCACCAGGCTGATGGTGCTTCCTGAGCTAGAGTGGTGGGAGGAGCTGACACCTGCACCTGAATACGGCTGTGCCTGTCCTCACACAAAGCAGTCTCCAACCCCCCCCGGAGAGTGTATAGGGCCAGAGCAGGGAAAGGCAGGGTCCTGTGTACTACAAAGACTTCTCTTTGAAGTTTGCCTACTTCAAAGACAGAAATGGATATAAGTACTGGGCCACTGACACCACAAAGTTAGAACACTTATGGACTAAGGACGTTCTGCTAGGAAGAAGAGCTAGCTGGATGCTGTAGGAAGGAATGCCACTCTGCTTGTTGCTTTGTTGTGCTGGCCTGCTGCATCTGTCCTGGAAGGATAAGTTACTTACCTGTAAATCCTAGTTCTCTTCCAGGGGTATCCTCATCAAAGTCATAAACATTGAATATTCCCGCCCTTGTGCGGGGACCCCGGAGCATATATAAAATACACACATATAAAGTATGAAATATGCACGAAAAATATATATAGCATTTTTAGTAGACAAATTTTCATACTAAACTCATATATACATGTGTAAAACAGCGATGCAGACTATAATCATAAACAGGCTAAAATGCTTTATTTCTATGGAGTTTTTTTCAGCAGTAGTAATCATCAGAGAAAAAAGATAAAAAACTCCATTGAAAAACACTAGAGCATTCTTAGCCAATAGGCTGCATGCAGGTTAACACAGGAGAACCATAAAAACTTTGGCACCGTGCCTTTAAGACCCTGAGCACCTCTAGTATCCCACCATGCCTCAGGGGTGAAGGAGAGTTGACAGTTGGTTCACAGTTAGGTCAGTACTTTTTTACGGTGACAATCTGTGTAGCCGATTCGAAAGATAGTCTGTACTGCACTTCTAGGAGACGTGCGTCAGGGGAGGAGGGTGGGTTGTTTATGACTTTGATGAGGATACCCCTGGAAGAGAACTAGGATTTACAGGTAAGTAACTTATCCTTCTCTTCCAGGGGATCCTCATCAATAGTCATAAACATTGAATAGATTAGCAAGCCCATCCCTAAACTCTGCGGACTGTCCAATAGAAGTGCAGGAATAGATATGTATCATGCAAACAAATTTCTCAGAGAGGCTTGCCCCACTTGGGCGTCTGCTCTTGCATCTGAGTCCAAACAGTAATGTCTAGTAAATGTATGTACAGACTTCCATGTAGCAGCCTTACAAATTTCCGATATTGGAACATTGTTAAGGAGGGCAGCAGTAGCCGCTTTTCCCCTTGTGGAATGCGCTTTAGGTCTAGCAAGCAGTTGTTTGTTAGCCAACTGGTAAGCATTAACAATACAAGAAACTATCCATCTTGATATTGTTCGTTTAGATGCTGCGTCTCCTGTCCTTAAATGACCATAATTTACAAACAAGTGGTTGGAATGTCTAATCAATTTTGTTTTATCCAAATAAAATTTTAGCACTCTTTTCAGATCTAGGGAGTGCAACGCTTTCTCCGCCGGAGTCTCCGGATTGGGGAAGAAAGTCGGTAGAGAAATAGTCTGATTGATGTGGAATTCTGACACCACCTTCGGTAGGAATGATGGGTGAGTTCGCAGAACCACTCTATTGTCGTGAAAGACTGTGTACGGTTCTTTGGAAGACAAAGCCTGAATTTCACTGACCCTCCTCGCGGAAGTAATGGCTACCAAAAAAGCCGTCTTCCACGTAAGGTGTTGCAAAGAGGCTTTGTGTATAGGTTCGAAAGGAGGGCCCATAAGTTTTGACAGTACTATGTTCAGTTCCCATGGAGGGGAGGGTTTCCGAATGGGCGGAAAAACTTTTTTCAAACTTTCTAAGAAATCCTTGACTACTGGTTTCGTAAAGAAGGATTCCTGAGAAGGTGACTTACGATAGGCTGTAATGGCAGACAAATGTACCTTAATAGATGATACCTGCAGACCTGACTTTGCCAGATGGAGTAAGTAAGACAATACGACGTCCTCCTGAGCCCATATGGGATTCTGACCTTGCTGACAGCACCATATGTAGAACCTCTTCCACTTAAATGCGTAAGAACGCCGCGTGGAAGGTCGTCTGGACTCTTTCAAGATGTTCTTGCACTCCTGCGAGAGCCCTAGGTGCCCATACTGCAGGAATTCAGGAGCCATGCTGTCAAGCTCAGAGTGGGTAGGTTGGGATGCAGAACCCTGCCCTCCATCCTGCTCAGAAGATCCGGTCTGCACGGCAGCCTCCTGTGAGGTTGTTCCAATAGGTCGAGGAGATCTGTGTACCAGAATTGACGGGGCCATTGCGGAGCTATGAGAATCATTCTGGTGCTGGATCTGTAAAGTTTGTTGATCACTGCCGGTATGAGGGGGATCGGTGGAAAAGCGTAGAGAAATATCCCTGACCAGTCGATCAACAGGGCATTCCCTCGAGATCCCGGACGGTAGAACCTGGATGCGAAGTCTGGGCATTTCTTGTTTACCTCGTCTGTGAAGAGATCCAATTGAGGTCGACCCCATTGAGCGAAGATGTCTTCGACGACTTCGCCGTGTAGGACCCAATCGTGGGCGTCCTCTAGGTGTCTGCTCAGGAAATCTGCTTCCACGTTTTGTTGATCTGGTAGGTGAACCGCTGTAAGCGACATTCCTCTGGCCAGGAGCCAATGCCAGATAGTTTGGGACTCCCGAGATAGGGGTAGGGATCTCGTTCCCCCGTCTGTTCAAATAATACATTGTGGTTGTATTGTCCGTTTGTATTAGGAGAGATTTCCCCTGAATCGCTGGAGCAAAAGACTTGAGGGCCAGATGGACCGCTCTGAGCTCCAGCAGATTGATGTGGTACTTTCTTTCGTTGTCGGACCACAGGCCCTGAGCTTGAAGGGGACCTAGATGAGCCCCCCATCCCTGAAGAGACGCATCCGTTACCAGAGTGTCGGATGGAATTACCTGGTGAAACGGAGCCCCTACTGACAAGTGAGGTCTGTGCATCCACCATTGCAATGACTGACGTGCTGCTATCGGCAGCCGCACTCTGTCCTCCCAGCGACCTGTCCTTTGGCTCCAGTTGTTCTCCAACGCTTCTTGGAGGGGCCTCATATGCAGCCTGGCATTTGGAACAATGAAAATGCATGATGCCATGGAGCCCAGCAGAGATGTCACCTGACGGGCCGTAGGTGCGTCGGATTTTAACAGGTCTTGACACTTTTTCTTTATTGATAATAGTCGTTCCTCCGAAGGATACACTCTTTGGAGCTCTGTGTTTAGTATAGCTCCCAGGTAGTGGAGGTTCTGTGTTGGAATCAAGGTGGACTTTTGGTAGTTGACTTGAAGACCTAGAGACTCGAAAACCTTGAGCACGATGTCCCGATGGGTTTTTGCCTGATCCAGAGAGGAGGCTTTCAGTAGCCAGTCGTCTAGGTATGGATAGATGAAGATTTTTTGTTTTCGAAGATGTGCCGCTACCACTGCCACACATTTCGAGAAGACGCGGGGGCAGATCTCAGGCCGAATGGTAGCACTTTAAACTGATAGTGCTGTGAGGCTATCTGGAAGCGCAGGAATTTCCGATGTTTGGGAATTATCGGGATGTGAAAGTATGCATCCTGCAGGTCGATAGAGCACATCCAGTCTCCCTGATGTAGCTGAGGGAAAATCTGGTGAAGAGCCAGCATCCTGAACTTTTGCTTTCTTATGTACTTGTTCAGAAGCCGTAAGTCCAGAATCGGTCTGAAAACGCCCTCTCAGACTTTTTTCGCCACCAGAAAATAACGGGAGTAAACCTCCTTTCCTCTGTGCGCAAGTGGAACTTTTTCTATTGCCTTCTTTCGTAAGAGGGCGAGAGCCTCTTTGCGCAATAGGCTGACGTGAGATGGATTGCATTTGGTTGGTGGCAAGTGCGGTGGAGGTTGTCTGAAAAGAAGAGAGTAGCCATTTTCGACAATGTTGAGCACCCATTTGTCTTTTGTGATAGAGTGCCACTCGTGAAGAAAATCTGTGATACTTCCCCCCACCGGAGTGGTGCACAGTGTTGAGGGAAGCGAGTTCTCATTACTTGGCCGGTGCTTTTGGTGTGGACTGTTGAGGTCTACTTGACCCTCGTTCCCTTGTGGCCTTACGAGCTTGAAAAAGAGGGCGTCCCTGCCTTTGCTGTGGCCTCTGGGACCAGTGAGGGGTTTGAACCCTCTGCTGAAAAGGGCGCCTGTCATAAGGCCTATACCTCCGCCTGAAGTCCTTCTTCCTTTCCAGGCCTACTGCCCTCATGGTGTCCACTTCAGTCTTCATGCGCGCCATTTCTTCATCCGTATGGGTACCAAACAGCGAGTTCCCGTTGAATGGAAGATTTAGGATGCGCTGTTGTGCTTCCTGTTTTAAACCAGTCAATCTCAACCAGGAAGACCTTTTTGCACAGATTCCATGTGCGTACCCATGTGCAGCTAAGCCTGCCCCATCTGCCGCTGCTCTGATGACTTGGTTTGAAACCAGACATCCCTCTTGCAGGATCTCTTGGAAGTCCTGTCTGTCTTCCCTAGGTAATTTTTCTGTGAACCTGTTGAGAGAGTCCCACAGAGAACGGTCATATCTGCCTAGGAGTGCAGACGCGCTGGAGACCTTCATTACAGATGCCGCCGTGCCGCACATTTTTCTCCCCAGAGAGTCTAGATGTCTGCTCTCTTTGTCCGGTGGGACCGTGGAGGATGATGCCACCGAGTGAGTTTTTCGGGCTGCGGCCAATATTACTGAGTCCGGCGGCGGATCCGCTCTTAGGAATAAAGGATCTTGTTCAGGCGCTTTATATTTTTTCAAAATCCTAGCAGGAGCAGATTTGAGGGTGGCTGGCGCCAAAAAGTGTCCATGGTTGGCTGCAACAGACCAGGCACTAGAGGCAGTAGCTTTTTCGAAACTGCTCTATGTTGTAGAGTCTCAAAAATGACTGATGAGGAGGTCGATGGTTCTGGAACCTCTATATTTAACTTCTGTGCTCCCCTGAAAAGTACCTCATTAAAAGTAGTGATGTCATCCACCGGTGAAACTCTAGCTGGTGGAGAATCTGTTAAGGTGGGGGAGTATCGTCCGACAGATGACCCTGACGATGACCAAGAGGGCGATCTTCTGTGTCCTGATCGTGACCTAGATCGTCGCTGGGAACGTGACCTGCTGCGAGACACTGTAACAGAGCCAGGCCTCGTGGTCGGTTGGCGAGAAGCAGAACGAGCCCGTCCTGCCCGCGCTGTCGGTGATGGTGTTCTCGGAAGAGAGGCAGTAGGAGAGTACATCCGTGAATACTGCGAATTCGGGGAGGCTGCTGGTCTGTTAAGGCTCTCCAACCATCTTGGTGACAAATTGATGGGTGAAACATGCCCCGATGATGCCGCTCTCGAACGAGATGAACCACTCCTTATGGAGACCACTGGAGATGGAGCGGCCTTATCTGCTGGCGGAAGTCTATGTTCTACTCCCTGCGAGACAGGTAAAACCTGTGTCGACGTCGACAGCTGTAATGATGTCGAAGGGAGCGCCGCCGGTTGTTCCTGCCTCGACGTTGTGTCTCGACGTTGAGTGTCTTGACATCGAACGGAGATCTCTGGACCTCGACCTGCTCGTCGTCGTGGAGCGGTGGGCAGCCGACGGCGGATGTCGCTCTCGCCGCCGTGGCGATTTCGACGTCGTCTCTCTTGACGTCGAGGGGTGCGAGGGCCTTCGGCGTCGAATGGGCGCGCCGGTGATGGCTCGACGTCGATCGGCGGGCTGCCGTCGACGGAGATATGCCCCTGCGATGGCCATGTTCTCTCGACGTCCTATCCTTCGACGTCGGGCGGGTCGCCGTCTACCTATGGCGGTGAGATGGTGGCACGTCGACGGGGAACAAACAGGTACTTTCCTACCTGCTGACGTCGATCTAGCCATTCTCTCCTGAGAGTGGCTTGTTGGCTGCCTGGGAAGCAAAGAGGATGATGTTTTCTGCCTCTCGTGAAGCCCATGAAGCCTGATCTTTTCTCTGTCCTTCAGAGTCCTCTTTGACATGTTCTTGCAATGTTTGCAAGTGTCAGGGCAGTGACTCTGAGGCAGGCACACAATACAAAGAGTGTGTGGGTCTGACTGGGCCTTCTTCCCACAGGAAGGGCATTTGACAAAAAGGGAAGGCATTTTTCTGTCAGGAAAAAACTGCCAAACTCAGACAATGATGTTAGATGTCGAGTAAAATAGGAAAAAATGCTGTTTTAAAGTATTTTTCTGGGAAAAATACAGAAAAACGGAGAGCTCAATGCTCTAGGATCCTCTCAGAAGAAGCCGGAAAAAAGAACTGACCTAACTGTGAACCAACTGTCACCTCTCCTTCACCCCTGAGGCATGGTGGGATACTGGAGGTGCTCAGGGTCTTAAAGGCACGGTGCCAACGTTTTTATGGTTCTCCTGTGTTAACCTGCATGCAACCTATTCGCTAAGAATGCTCTAGTGTTTTTCAATGTAGTTTTTGATCTTTTTTCTCTGATGATTACTACTGCTGATTTCCCTGGGCTCAGGGATGTGGTTTTAGTAGATATTTTTTCTCTTATTGTAATTTTGAGAACATTTAAAAAAAAAAAAAAAAACTCCATAGAAATAAAGCATTTTAGCCTGTTTATGATTATAGTCTGCATTGCTGTTTTACACATGTATATATGAGTTTAGTATGAAAATTTGTCTACTAAAAATGCTATATATATTTTTCGTGCATATTTCATACTTTATATGTGTGTATTTTATATATGCTCCGGGGTCCCCGCACAAGGGCGGGAATATTCAATGTTTATGACTATTGATGAGGATCCCCTGGAAGAGAAGTGAAAGGACTGGACTTTGCTTTCTACATCCTGCTTTCCAAGGTACTCCAAGGTTTTAAATTGAGCTTGCCTCCTGTTAAGAAGTCTCAGGGACATCAAAGACAATCTGCCAGTGCCTAAGCTCTTCTGCTCAGAGTTCTGACAAGTGGTGCCTACTCCAGTCCCTATGCCTTTGGAAGTGTAAGCTGGCGACCTGAAGGAGAAAATCCATGACACATCAACACAGCACATCAGGATTTTCCACGCATTGTCCTTGGGCATCAATTTTTCATCAACTCTGCACTGCAGTAAGAGACAGAGGCCGCGTGCCTGGAAATTAACGATTTGCCTTTCCCACGAGGAAAGAATCAATACATCACCTCCCCTGCCAGTAGGGAACGGATGACTCGCTTCTCTTGTGCAATAAGGAACTGATGCATCCCTTTGCTTTTGACACATCCCAGGTACGTTTTGCTAAAAGATACAACCATTGATTCTTCTGGATCAGGACTCATTTACAATTTTAAAAAGTGGTACCTTCACTTGTGTTTGTTAGATTTTTGTCGTTTTGGTCTTGTTTTACTGAGATAAATATTGGCTATTTTCTAAACTGGTGTGGAGTACTTTTGTGGTGTTACTGTGTGTGTGTACACATACTTTACACATAACCTCTAAAATAAGCCAGACTGCTCGAGCCAAGCTACCAAAGGGGTGAGCATGGGTTAGCTTAGCTGTAAGACTCCATTACACTGACTAAAGTGCGGGTCCCTACTTGGACAGGGTGCAAACCACTGCCAACTAAAGACCCAATTCTAACAAGGTTGAAAACACAAAAATAGTAAATATGGGCCCCCTCTTTGAAAACTGCTAAACCTGTGGTAAAAACAAAGGTTTCTGATTAAGCTAAGCATATTCCTGAAAGCTTTTTTTTATTTATTTTTTTAAAGTAAGTTTCTTTGCTTGACTATTTAAAACCATTGGAAATCTCTAAGACACAATACATTGTCATTAAAATAGGCAAAAAGTGAGAACTAGGCATTCTGTGGAGAGACCACAATAGTTCAACCTGTCTACTGGCCCTTAAAATCAGTGGCCCGGAGATTACAATTATTAGTAAAAGTACAATTCTGCAATGCCACATATAAGAGAGAGCAAAATTTAAAAAGCCTGCAACATTTTCAAATAGTTGTACAAATTGTCAGTTGAGCAACCGAACATCTCTACCTTTGTAGATTTATACCTTATCTGCCTGATTTAGGTCGTTAGTGCAAAATTAGGAACAATGTTAAGACCTATCTACTAGCCATGAAAGACTATGCATAGGATTTACAGTTCATAGGAAAGAAAGAAGATGGTCACTGAAAGCCGCATTTATACAATTCCACAACACTACATACGATAAGAGGACTAAGGTGGAAAGCCAGGTGCCTTATATGGTAGAATGTCCAAATTAGCAATTGGATAATCAATTGCTCTGTGACATTAATGAGCCCATTCCTTATTAGCTGGATTTAATAGTCAATATTGAGATGAAGAGTCTCACAGTGGCATAAGCTGATGTATTCCCCGTGTGTCGTTGCTGGGTAAAGCCATTTGGGTAGTCGCTCAATATTGTAAAACAGTCTGGCTCCCTGGACTAGAGTGTGTGTGCTTAAACCCCATCACTAGCTGGAGCAGATCAGTAATGCTGGTCATCGTTCAGGTCCTCTAGTGTCACGTCACAGCCTTTTATCTTTTTATCGACAATACTCAGAAAACTCACAAGGTGGCAGGTTAGCTGGACTCCGCTGCCTGCAGAGCATTCTTTCACTGCATGTCTACATGACCTTATTTCCAGGATATTAAAGATGGGCCTTAAGAGCTGACTGCAGTCTTGCATCAGATTAGGACATATGCACAGCAAGTGTATCATTGTCGTACTTTCCTGCCCAACACAGGTGGCAGTTGAATGCATGTTTTGGGTGCTTCCAAGGTGGTAAGTGCAGCAGGGAAGGTAGGACGGCAAGACGATGCCGTAGAATTTTCCTTTGTTTGCTTTAGAGAATCCAGCCTCTGGATAGAGTTGTGGGGCTACCCTAAAATAGGTGTGGAGTTTGAGTCATCCATGCACCCTTCTCAACAGTAGTGCTTTATTCTCTGTCAATTTCGCTTTAACAGTCTTGTTGAACAATTGCTTGAAGCTGTGCTAGCGCCCTGACGCTTCCCAAGTTTCATGTAAGCCTAATAGTTCAATGGATTCCTGAAGCTAGACCCTCGCTGCAGTGCTTTTTAGGGCTGAGCCTGTGAGTCCATGTGCTTGCGTCTCATATGCGAGACACTGTTGTGATCAGTAAAGGACTTGGTGCCCACCTGTTGCTCACCATTTGTTAGTTTGCCTGGCACTCTTCTTTACAGCCTTGTATTTCATCAAGGCATGTACGGCATAATTTCCGTTCCTCAGTGTGGAGCAGGGATCAAGCACTAATTGATTTCAACTTAATTAGTGCCCGTCCGCTGTTCCCGATGTGATCGAGGTACTTTTCTGTTCCAACTTCCAGTGCCCCACAAACAAGACTTGTAACTGGCAAAAACGTGCCCAGCAGGACAAAAAAATTGCAAAGTTTTATTTTTTAACTTTATTTTTATCTTGTTAAGTCGTCTTTTCTCTTTTTGCACTCATGTTTTTTCTGTTTTTGCTCATGGGTGCTGTTGTCAAATGATGACAGTTAACTAGTTTGAAATATGTGAGACCTATTGCGTTGCAAATGGACTGAAGTTAATTCCATAGATATGCATTAAGGGTGCCAGGCTCCCCTTTCTTTATCCTTAACCAGCTCTTGATGTATGCTCCTCTGTGGTCAAGTTGTTGAGTCTGTAGTCCGAATTCTAATCTTATTTGCGAGAGAGATGTGTACTGTGGTAAATTAAAAATCAGTCTCATTGTTCCTGCAGTAATACTATTAAAGGTATCAGCATCCTGCCCTCTCATACATTTGCTGTTGTAAGTGATCATAGGAAGGAGTTTAGCTCATATTATCTGGATCAGTGGAGTCAAGCTTGGACCAGCTGTTTTAGTCTTTAAAAAAAAAAAAAAAAAAAAATCTTAAGGCCACTGCTGCTGCAATTCCTCTACTTTTCAGGGCCTCTTTCTGTGGAATATAGGTTCCTTTTGAGACTATTGTGACCCCCAGATATTTGTACTCATTTACTGTCTCTAGTCGTGATCCTCCGAGACGCCAGTGATATTTATGCAACACCCTTATTTGATTTATTTGCATGACTTTGAATTTCTCAAGATTACTGTTCAGGACATTTTTAAGGGAGTAGTTGTTAGTGGCGTCTACTAAATGTTGGAGGACAACCGGGGTTTGGCTGATTAACAAAGGATCATTGCATGTAATAAGTTCGAGAGCGTTTAAGCGGCCATCCTGAGACTAAGATTTGGAATTATCCAATTCAGAAGACAGGTCTACTATAAAAAAAATATTGAATAGATTTGGTCCAATACGTAGCCTCACTTAAGACCTTTTGAAGTTGGAATTGCTTTTGACAAGTGATTGCCTCCCCCCAGCTTGATTTGAACCCAGGTTTCAGTATGTAGAATAACCAACTGATTCATGAGGGCAGTCGGGATATCTCTTTTAGCATGCTTGCCCCAGAGATTTATCCTGTGAATGTGATCAAAAGCTAAGGAGTAATCAATAAAACATACATAGTGGTGAGCTGGCAGCCTTTGTAGCATCTATCCACAAAAGTGTCAAAATGTTTGTGGCTGTGCCCACATGCTTACTGAACCCAGTTTGATTGTGTGGTCCGTTGCTGATAAGGCCAGCATATTACTTTGCATTATCATCAATTAAGGCAACCAACCTGTAGTTTTTTTTGCTTCATTTTCATTGAATATATATATATATATATATATATATATATATATATATATATATATATATATATATATATATATATATAATTATCGACCCCTTCCAAGATGCTGGAATTGTTTCTGGGCAACAGGTTTGTTCAAAGACTGGTTTAAGGGCATCTGCCAAGTAATCAGAGTTACACTTGAAGAGGAGTGGTGGGATTCAATTTGGGCCTGGCTCCCTCCTTTCTGCCTTTTGCAATCCTGTTTTTAATTTGATTGTTTGTAATTGTCATTATAAAGCGTGGTTGGTCACATTTTTTAACCTCAGTTTTCGCAGCCTCTGTATAAACGGTCCTCTCCTCTTCCATAGTCCTTTTCGGTGGTTCTGTGCTAAAATGTTTAATAAGCTAGAAGAAGAAGCTTTATTCGGTATGAAAAAATTAATCCATTACAATACATAATCACCAAAACACTGTAAAAATACCAATAAAAACCATGTATAATAAAAACACCCATCATATAAACAAGTACATATATATATATATATATATATATATATATATATATATATATATAAAAAACAGAAGAAGATAAAAACCTCATTCATAAAAACTGGAAAAAAATAAGTAAAATCATTCTAAAAATTCAACATTTTTGCGCCAAGTAGTAGCTCCCTTCAGGAATGATCCCAAGCCCTTCCATACCAGTACATCTGAGGCCATTTGCAGCCACATGAAAGCAGGACGGTATTGCACAAAACCCTTGGGCCTAAGGAGCGGTAGTAGAAATCGGGTTCTAAATGGTGCATAAAAGACACAGAACAGTGTAAAATGGATCAAGGTCTGATGGGACACCCCATCACAGGGGCAGGGTCTAATACATTTCTCCCCATATTGACCTTGTCGCGTGGGCTCTCATTATTCTAAATGAGACTACTGGATTTCTAGGTAGCAGGATCTATAACGGTGTGGGGGACTGAGTCTGACCCACGTGTAAAGAACTCTGTCACCCTAAATCCGGTTTTTGCTCCGGCTAACTAGCAGTGCCTCATTTCTCCCATGTGGAAGGAATGATTCGGCAGCCGAGCGCATGACATCTTTGGAACTTCTCAGGGAAGTCGTGGTTACTCAGATCCAAACCAACTCTCTTATTTCCAATATGATCTCATATACAAATGACAAAGACAGTATAAGTTTTATATAATGTTTTTAATAAAACGACTGTATTTTAGATATTAAGGCGTGAGCTGCAATAACCAGAACGATACAACACAGTAGGATTTAAATAGTCACCAGGAGAGTAAAACATAAGAACAAAGCTATCATATTGTCTAACAGTTTCTACTCTCCCTCTGCTTGTTCTATTTAGAGCACAGCATGTTAAGCTTCTAGCTTGCCTATTAGAATCACTGTGGAGACATCAGCCCTCATACCTGAGCAAAGACCTGTGATCTTGGTTCAGCATCTGCAACGAGGCAGTCAGCGTCTAGTTGTGGTTCCCTGGTCGGAATCTCCCTCTTGCGTGTATTGGGACAAGGAAGTGATTTTATAACTAACATGTCATCGTGATCACAAAATGTCCCTACGCAGGAATGCCAAGTCTAAACTCCTACCACGTCTATCGGCAATGTACCAGACTGTATCCTTGACTGAGGCACAGAGTAAATATGTTATGGAGAACTCCAGTGCTGAAGTAGGCAAAACAGTGTGATATGAATAAAAAACAACACCGTAGAACTGGTTATTTGAAAAATAACAGTACAAAGCCTAATAAAAAGCATATAGAGCAAAGTGCACAGAGGCTCTAAGCTGTCAGCAAATGAATAAAATATATTCAGGGCAAAGTGCACAAAGGCCTAAAGCATGAAGCTAAAGCGCAATGAATACGTAAAACTAACCACACTACACCCTCCCCTTGTCGGTAGCAAGTGGTTCCAATAATATAAAAGGATGCCCTAAATCTAAACAATACCTAAAACAATTATTTCGACAAGGTGAGAAGACAACAAAGTCGTAAATTTAGGTAACATGTGATCATAAAGCCAAATTCAATATAGTGTCAATTTCGTAAAAATCCAATCGTCAGATAGAAGCAATAGAACGCAGGAGTTCCTCCACTTCGATATATGTCAATATCGGAAGATCCACGCCACAAAGTACCATGGAGCAGGTGTGATCCAAAGCCCCAAAACCATTCAGGGCGGCACCCCGTGCAGGGCCAATGAAAGAGACAATACCATCTTCCTCCAGGAAGGGAATCTCATAAACTGCCTCACGAAGCAAGCGCATCCGTAGTGCACAATTCTGGGAATGAGTCCTAATCGGGAACATCAACAGATCAGTATCGACCATTGGAGGGCGCTGCAATGAGAGACAGAGAGCCAGTACATGTTCAAACGAGCACCAAAGGCATCGAAACACGGGTTGCACACAATCCAAAACCGGTCTGAATGACAGAGACCAGTCACACTCCAAATGTCCCAGGAGTGTCGCTCCAAAATGCTGCATCATGCGTTCACGACACAGCTGCGCTGACGGGAGCAGCAATACAGGATCTCGTAGTGACGGGACAGCCATTGCGAAAAAATAGCAACAACAGCAAGACTCCAGCCAGTAAAGCCAAGGTAATCGGGAAACCCCCAAAAATGCTTCTGAAAATAGAATGTATAGCCGAAGGTATCAAACGAATATGGAAGAGAAGGTAAGAGCAAAACCAAACCAACGACTTTGAAAAAATGTGCAATACCAGCAGTGCTGGATGCATTAAATATACGTCCCACAAGTTCACCGAAGTGATTCGGAAAGTTAGTATTCAAAAGGGACTGTATCTCCGCCGATGACCTTGCCACCTGAAGTGCGTAGGTCTCGCTAGCAGATGTAAGGGCCACATGCTTTTGAAACAATAAAGCTTTTAGCCGACTCAACTTGTCGAAATCAACCTTGGAAGTAGCAATATGAGGCTAGATGTCCGCTACCTCCATAAATTGACTGGGGGGAAACAACACATTCCCGCAGCACATAACGGCCTTGTTGACAACGACGATGTAAACTATTCCGGCAAGCATGCCACAGCAGCGTTTGCTGTTAAGAACAATGTAACTGCCGTTAGAAAGCACCTGGAAAGTGTTTTAAATAACCGGGACTGGAACTCCTTTCAGATAACAAGCTAAGTTAGCAATCGAAGCGTTACACGCCCCGTGCAAGGACAGCTGTTTACAAACCATTGAATGGCTGACAGAAGCTTCGCATTCGCTGCCGCTAAGAAAAACCTCCTTCAAACCATTAACACATCTGTACTGAAAGGGAAGGTCCCACACCTCATGTATGTAACTGTCTCCCAATAGTTCATATCTACCCACCGGAATGTGCTTCAAACACAAAGTAAATTGCAAAGTAGAGATAGGCAAATTAATAACCCCATGAATCAACCATTCAGCTGACGGAATCTCAGCTACCGTGAAAGGCAGTTTCTCTAATTTCTCAATATTTAACATAACATATGTCGCTTCCTTTTTAGCCATCAGTTGTTGTTGACGAGTCAAATTAAAAGAGATAAAGATCTCTCTGGCACGAACGTGCTGCCATGGAACGCGACCCGCCTTCAAGGTCTGAAGAGTCCAACCCAGCTGCATGATGGACCGCGTCTGACTCTGCCCATGATATAAAGAAGACATGTCCGATTTAATAATGTCAATGGCAGAGGAAACAATGCTGTCAATCGTGTAAACACGGTCAGAAAGGGTATGCATGCCATTATCAACAACAGACAAAGTCTGGATCAGATTTTCCTGATCAATCTGCCTCAACCGGGCTGCAGCCTCTTGTTGTGAAAGCTTCCAAATCTCATTATAAGCCTCGTATAAGAACCTTTTCTTCCGTGGTACTTTGGGACCTGACAAAAAATCTTGTAAATCAATATCATTAGACAGTAACGTGAGATGTGACTTAACTGCATCCAGCGTGGATGACTTCAACCATTGCTGACAAAGCTTCCCCACACTGTATGTAGTTATAATATCAGCATGTTCTGGTGATACGTAACGAGGGTCTGCCCTACTAGTCCTGAACGCCCCTGAAGAGGTGACAAAACGTTGATGACACACATTAGTGTCTACAGGCCATAATAACCACCCGCCTGGATGCAACGATGAAGTGTTAAGCGTACCATTCTGGACCCAATGTGTAAAGTCACTAAAAGTAGCATTCACATAGTGCTGCCAATTTGTTAATTTAGAAGGGACAGGTATACTAGGCAAAGTCAACTCCCTAATTGTCGCTAAGCCCAAACAGCTAGTCTGTTGTACTGTGTCATTGAGGAAAATCATCTGCACAGGGATAATACATGCTCTAAATAACGTGTCCCTGCCTTGCATTTGCCAATTTTTCGAACCCCAAACACTTTTCAAGTCAACAGTTTTAAACCAGTATTCATACCCCTCGACCGAAAGTTTAGATACAAACAAATTTGAATACAGTAATTTAGTATCGGTCAATAACATTTGCTTATTAGAATACGGTGCAACTTTAAAATAGTAGGACTTAGCATTCCGTTGATCATGCCCAGAAAAATATGCAAATTTATCATAATACGTTTTCGAACTCCCTTGTGGAGGAGTCGAGCAATGTTCCCATTGCACATAATTAAACATGGGCTTAGGGCTACTAGCTTTATGAATAAAATGGTGTCCATAATAGTTGTAGCAAAACATGTCACCATGATTATCTCTAAATTGGTAAGCATCTTCATCGTCATAGACAGTATAATATTGCAAATCCGTTAGCATAGAATCTACTGTCTTCACATCCCAATCATCAGAAACAATGCCAGGTATAACAATATCATTCATTGATAATTTGAGGACATACGGTATTTGAATCAATTCAGTGGGACCATATATATCAAACATTACTTTATCCCACACAATTCCATCCGGAACCGGTATTGCAGAAATGTTTACAGTGGACAAGTCTCTTCGAACCATATGAGACGAAAAATGCGGTTTTAACACAGTCTCCACGTGCTGAATGTCAGATCGATCAGGAAGAAAATGCCCATGTATTATCAGAAAAAAAATAACCACAAATCCCAACCATAATAAAAGTGTCATCACGGCCAAAAACAGCCAAAAATAGTTCCAAGGAAAAACAAAATATGTGCGTTTAAGCCAACCCAGCAGCCGTCGTGGACCGTGGACAGAAGACATCGAGGACGAGGAGCCGGACACATCATTATCAGCGTCGTTGAAGCAGCCAGAAGCAGTTCTAGCAAAAGGTGCAACTGTGAACAAAGAAGCAGATGGAGGCTCTCGCCGTGGCACGCTATAAACCACATGTTCAGAATTGTCAGTAGAACGTACAGCAATTTGATCAAAAGATTCCATATTAATCGCCGTCGGTGGAGCAATCGCAAGATCATCCACCCTCCCCAAGCTCGGAGAGGAAACAGTGTCAGTGAAAATCACCTGCAGCGGGACTTCTTCCCCAGTAGTGAGAGGGATTCCGGAACTACTGGGTGTCCCTCTTGGTCTGCTGTACAGAATTGGCCACATGTTGTAACTTGACATTATCAATGGAAACAAAGCGATTTCCTTTGGCCCCTCGCAGCGGCGGTAAAATCACAGTTCTCGTGCCGCTCACCCCCAACACAGGGACAGGTTCTCAATAAGAAGGACCAAATTCTTTTTTAACTGCGACCTTTTCACGCACTAGATCCCCAATCCTGGGTATCCAACCAGTAGGTGTCACTGGCTCATCCTTAATGCCTGAGGAGGCAGCACTGGCAGAAGAGTTATCTTCACAGAATTGTTGTAAATCCTGCAAAACAGTGACAAGATCATTTATGTCAAAGGGCGTATCTGCCGCCTCCACACCAGGACCATCTAGATCAGGAACATACATTTGTGTTCCAAACAGGCACTCATATGAAGTACGACCCCCCAGTGACCTTCTAGGCAAGTTATTAAGTACTCCATATAGGTGGGCTAGCCAACCACGACCCGTACCTATAACTCTGGCCGTTAAGGACTGCTTTAAATCACGATTTAAACGCTCCACGACAGAATTTCCCTCGGGATGAAATGGAGACGAGAATTGGAGTTGGACCCCCAACGAAGCCATGGTGTCCCTGAATGCCTTAGAGGCAAAAGCAGGGCCCTGGTCCGAATGAAAAGCCGCAACTGCAAATATATCGACAAAGATACGCAAATCTTTAATAACAGTTTGAGCGTCAGCCGAGCGTTGTGGCCAGACCCACACAAATCTGGAGCACGAATCTACAGCAACCAATATATATTTGTATGCACTATCTGGTGTCAGCGGACCACAATGATCCAAGTACACACACTGTAATGGTCTATTTGAAATCAGAAGGGGCGTCTGCTGCGGGCGTCTAGCCGACGATGCTTTAATTTGTTGACAAACGTCACAACAAAGGACATATTGCTTCGTCTCTTTATAGAGACCAGGCCACCAGTAACGAGCCTGTAAAAGTGAAATCGTGGCAGCCACTCCAGCATGTGCAGAAGCCACCCCCTCATGTGCTGCAGAAATCAATCGAGGTCTCTCAATTTTATTGGGAATTTCACGTACACCAATGCCTGGAATTGTAACAGTAGCATTCAGCGCACCATTCAAGCAGTAACTATATTTTGAAGGAAATCCTTTAGGAAAGGGCATGCCATCAACCGTAGCCTTTATGGCAGCCGAAATTTCTGTGTCTGGTTTGGTACTCGAACGAGTCACTGCGGCCACAGTGGCGACAGCCACTGCCGATTTTGCGGCTTCATCAGCCAAAGTATTCCCAGCAACGTGTATTCCAACGCGCTGGTGTCCAAGTGTATGCACAACATGGACTTTAGGAAGCGTTTCCTTCAGATCCGCAACCTTACCCCACAACATTTTATGTTTAATGGTGTTGCCTTTAGAATCTCTGAACCCATTCATCTTCCAATAGTGTAGATATTCATTGAAAGACTGAACACAGTAGTAGGAGTCACAGACCAGCAAGGTTAAAGTTGCCGGATCCGCGTGCTCCAATGCTAACAATAGAGCTTTGAGCTCAGCCAGCTGTGCCGTGCAATCTCCCAATGTTTTAGTATAAGTATGTCGGGGGCAGAACACTTCCCCCTCCATAGTGCCGCTCACCACCGCACATGCAGCAGAATACTGTTGTTTAGTCCCAACCGCTGGTTGCGCAGAGCCATCGGTATACATGACCACTTGATATTGGTCAATAGGCAATGTACCAGCAGGAACAGGGTATTCCATTTCATATTGAAGAAATTCTTGAGTCTGCAGTTTAGGGTCAAATACATAATCTACATCAGTGGCTGTCAAAGACGTAGCCCCATTGTATCCATCGCGGGTGTAAAGCTTTCGAATTTGGAACACTCGCTTTTGTAACTGCCTCTAAGGCCGGAAATGGGGAAACGACAACGATGCGTTGACCCTGGGCCAGCGGTCTTTCTTTAATAACAGCCATCTGTACTGCTGTGAGAATTTTCTCAGTCTGTGCAAAACGTTGTTCTGCAGCAGAATACAAGTGAGACTTGTATGCAATCGGGACTGTCTCCCCCTCATTAAAGGTGACATAAGTAAACCCAACAGCCCCAGGTATCACCCTGATGACTAAATGTGTCTTATTGTCCCGTGTGTGTAAGTGTTTAACTGCTAAGAGATCACTTTGTAATTCCCGTAGTATGTGTGTATGTTCAATCGTCCAAAATTTACTCGAAAAATTCGGACGAATCAACTCGTATAAGGCTTTTATACGCGTCGCATAATCAGGAATGTAAGTTCTGCCAAAATTCAGAAACCCCAACAATGACTGGAGCTTCCGAACCGTATTAGGAGGCTGCAATAAAGCAAATTTCTCCAAAAAATGTGGCGCTAAGCTCTTGCCCTCACTCGACAACTCATATCCCAGGAAAATGACGCTGAGGAAGGCAATCTTCGATTTCTTAAAATTAAACTTATAGCCAATATCAGCAAACCCCACAACAATGCGCGATACACGCCTTAGATGTTGCAGAATCTCACCGTCTGTCAGATATATGTCATCAACATATGATAATGCTTCAGGGTCGAACTCATGCAGTATTTCAGTTACACGAGCCGAAAACAGTCCTGGGCTATTCTTATACCCCTGAGGCAAACGACAAAAAAAATTCTGAGAGCCAAACGCACTGAAACAGGTATAGTCCCGACTCTCGGGCGCTATATTCTGGCAGAAAAATCCATTCGAGATATCTAATGTTGTCTTGTATTTTTTACGCACTATATTATTCATAAGTCCTGCGCTGTGTGAATTCTGTATTGCATATGTGCGTGTATGACTATTCAAATGTCTATAATCCACCACGATCATATATGAATGGTCCGGTTTAGCAACCGGAAATAAGGGATTATTCATCGGCGAGACACAGGGCTCAAGTACACCCTGATACTCCAATTGTGTAATAATTTTTCTAACAGATGCCCTTGCTTCAAATTTGATAGGATACTGCGGTTGCGGCTGAGGTTCGCCCTTTATCGGAATTACATGATAAGGTGATTGTCTGTCCCACCCCACGTTATTTCTATACAAGGCGGGAGCCTGTGCTAGAGCCCATGATTTACTATAGGACTCCGCTAGTTCTCTCGGAACAAGTGGTGAGAAGGAAGGCGTAATAACCTCCTCCCCAACCGGACAGTCGCGAACAAAGTCAGGTGGCCAATCTTGTTCGGCCAGCAGAACATAATATGATTTTACCACATGGTCCCAAAAAATGGCGTTTATAATACGGTCAATGTCCCCTTCCAATCGCAGAGTCACTTCATATACTCTATCAGGATCAGAGACTCGCATATCCGCCGTCTCGACTTGTATTAAGTCATCAGTTGCTTTCACCTCCAGATGCTCTAGAAGACTCCGGCGAACTATTGTGACCTCTGCCGCGCTGTCTAACAGTGCTAACGCCCATGTCTTGTTCGTCAAGAGAACTCTCTTCTTGAGCGGCATGTCTAACTGAGACTGCTGCCACTTTCTTCTTTTTAAATTGCTGTTTTTGTTGCAGCGCTTTCTCTTCTTGTTTAATAGAAACCTCCGCTGAGCGTTGTGAATCCTGTCTCGGTTTCACGTACTCCGTCCTCCGCTCTGACCGCCCACCTCTCTCACTTCTCTTTTCCGAGGAGTCCTGAAAGGAACGAGATTGGCGTGTATCAGTATATTGATATCTATCAGGCGTCTTCAAAGTATCCCTATTCCTGAGATTATACTTATTCTGTGGGGTCTCCGGTTGCGGAGACTGCCCACCATCTTTCTTAGGTGTTTGCTGTTTCTTATCCCAGCGCTTCTTTGAACCCTCAGGTTGTTGCTGTTTAGCATTATCTTTATTATTTTTACCCTGTAACTGGGGTTTTTGTGGTCTAGCCCCTAGGCTATCACGACCAATACTAGAATATGTTTCCGCTATTATTCTCGGAAGCTCCCGCTCCTGATTAAGCAGCGGAACATCCCGAAGACGCATTCGCACTGCTAGTGCTACTGCCTCTCCTTTGAGATTACTCAAAATAATAGAAGAAACCGTGGCAAAATTGCCTAGCAACTGCATGCCCAAATCTAAGGCAGGGGCAGCCCCATATTCATCCTGAATCTGTTTAAGCACGTCCGGTAAATTAGCTAATGTCGGTGTACCGTGTGCCGTAGTGTAGAGCGCGGCAAACACCGTGCCCCAGGTATTACAAAGGTCCACCGGAGGAACCATCCCGTACGGCAAACACATCGTCAAAATTCTATGTTTATCCTGAGGTCCCGTATGGGGAAATACTACTTCCAGCGTATTAATTTTTTGCGCCAGCCAAAATGGAGTCTCCTCTCGTTTAGCCGGTACTTTACCCATAACTGAGTGCACAGTGGCCGGATTAATACCCGGAACCACAGCCTGTGGGTGCGCTGGAGCAGCACGCGCTGCATTCGGATTTAGTGTCTGCATGACAAACTGAACTAATCGTCTATATGTAGCCGTTAATTCCGTATATAAACGACGAACTTCAACCACTGCCAATTGAGCAACCGCAGGATGAGGTGTATATGTAGCCAATAAAGGCCAGGTAGGACCATCATTACTCAGTGGACCTAACCTAACTTGTGCTACTGAGTGTGGGAGGGCGCCATCAAGCCAATTATGGTGTTCTTGATAAGATAGAGGTATTTCTAAATAAGCGTAAGCCCTGTATTGTCCAGGGACATTCGCGACAGTGTATTCGTGAAAAGTATTTGTTCCCCCATCCACTGCTGGAAATCCGACCCAAGAATAAAAAAGTTCCGTTCTATAGGCTGCATGGGCGTCCACCACAAAAGTGACTGGACCCCCCTGGACTGTCAGTCCATGTGTCAACAGATGTCCCGTGAGCGGATGACGCATATTAATTGCTATATTCACTACATTAGGATTCGCCATTTTATAAAAAATAGCTTCAGGTAAGAGAAGGCACACCAATATCGGGGTTTTTCCTTTCAAAGTTCAAGCTTGAACAACCAACCACTAAGCAATAGGAAGCACCTATGCCGTGGCGGCAGAAACCCTCAGCCCCACAGACGTCTCCGTATACGGAACCGATGAGTCAAAATATATATGAGACCAAGAGAGTCAGTCGGACCTAATCATTAGAGCCATACCAAACGTTGGCGGCGCCATGTCGCGTGGGCTCTCATTATTCTAAATGAGACTACTGGATTTCTAGGTAGCAGGATCTATAATGGTGTGGGGGACTGAGTCTGACCCACGTGTAAAGAACTCTGTCACCCTAAATCCGGTTTTTGCTCCGGCTAACTAGCAGTGCCTCATTTCTCCCATGTGGAAGGAATGATTCGGCAGCCGAGCGCATGACATCTTTGGAACTTCTCAGGGAAGTCGGGGTTACTCAGATCCAAACCAACTCTCTTATTTCCAATATGATCTCATATACAAATGACAAAGACAGTATAAGTTTTATATAATGTTTTTAATAAAACGACTATTTTAGAAATTAAGGCGTGAGCCGCAATAACCAGAACGATACAACACAGTAGGATTGAATAGTCACCAGGAGAGTAAAACATAAGAACAAAGTTATCATATTGTCTAACAGTTTCTACTCTCCCTCTGCTTGTTCTATTTAGAGCACAGCATGTTAAGCTTCTAGCTTGCCTATTAGAATCACTGTGGAGACATCAGCCCTCATACCTGAGCAAAGACCTGTGATCTTGGTTCAGCATCTGTAACGAGGCAGTTAGCGTCTAGATGTGGTTCCCTGGTCGGAATCTCCCTCTTGCGTGTATTGGGACAAGGAAGTGATTTTATAACTAACATGTCATCGTGATCACAAAATGTCCCTACGCAGGAATGCCAAGTCTAAACTCCTACCACGTCTATCGGCAATGTACCAGACTGTATCCTTGACTGAGGCACAGAGTAAATATGTTATGGAGAACTCCAGTAGGCAAAACAGTGTGATATGAATAAAAAACAACACCGTAGAACTGGTTATTTGAAAAATAACAGTACGAAGCCTAATAAAAAGCATATAGAGCAAAGTGCACAGAGGCTCTAAGCTGTTAGCAAATGAATAAAATATATTCAGGGCAAAGTGCACAAAGGCCTAAAGCCTGAAGCTAAAGCGCAATGAATATGTAAAACTAACCACACTACAACCTAGGGGGAAGCACAAATTACTTCTAATGATCCCCAAGCGGAATCGAGTTATGAGAGACCTTTCCCTCACATCCTTGATTTCTGAGAGATATCGCTCAGGACCCACCAACATCTTTAGCATAGTAAATTCCCTGATCGATTTTTTCCTTAGAGCCTCCCCCTCCCTCTTGGTCTCCTGGATTCTCTGAAAGTTACCCTTGACCCATTTCTTATCATAGCTAGTCAGGTCCTCGGGATAATCAAACAATTCAGGCCGCCCCAGGTCATGTGCCATATTCCTTATGTGTGACAGCCAGGTAATATGCTTTACATTGTCGCAGGCCAAACAATCCCTTAGGATATCCCTATTAAGAGAGGCATGTTCGTTACTCCAAACTGAAATCCATAACAAAAGCGGAGCCAGCTGGGTAGTGTCCTGTACATACTCAAGGGCCAGTTCCAGGTGAAGGCAAAATCCAGGAATATTTTGTCCAACACCCAGAAGCCTTCTATAGAAACGATTTTCTTCCACCATAAGGGCTCGGGTATCCCTAAACCCCCAAAGTGCTGACCCATACAGAAGGACAGGTAGGCATTTCCGCCTATAGATATCAAGCAGGGGTTTGATAGGTTTACTACCTACCCTAGCCGCAAAGTCAAAGGTTGCACCAACTGTTGTTTGAAAAAGCACAATCCTTCTAGCAATACAGGGTTTCCAAGATCCTTTCTCATCAAAAATGACCCCTAAGTATGGGAACTCATGGACTCTGCTAATAATTTGATCCTCCACCCTTAGCTCCCCCACCCTACTCATAGGTTTACCACAAACCATAAAGTGCGACTTCTTAAAATTGACCTCCAGTCCCAAAGCTGACATAAAGACGACATAAGCTCTAACTAATTCACGGAGACCATTCATCGTGCGGGCCATAAGGAATGCGTCATCCGCATACGTCAGCACAGGGATGTCAATACCCTTCACCTTCGGGACATCCCTGCAGTGTCCAATCAGAAAATCTGACAGTCCATTTGTGTATAGAAGGAACAAGGTAGGGGGCCAAGACACACCCCTGGCGCACACCCCTTGAAAGCTTGAAAGCCTCAGAGCATTCCCCATTTGGGCCCACCCTCACGTTTGCAACTGTCCCTGAATGGAGATATCGGAGAAGCTCAACAATATTAGGGTCCAACCCTGACTGAATTAGCCTCTCCCATAATAAAGACCGGTTCACTTTATCAAAAGCACAGCTAAGATCCTTAAAAGCAAGATAAAGGGTACCTTTCCTGGCCTGCGTGTATTTGATGATTATCATCAGTAAATTAAGACACTGTTCTTGCGTGCCAAGGCCTTCCCTGAAGCCATACTGTTCCCGACTTAAAATATCATTTCCTGTCATCCAGGCCTCCAGACGGCCTAAGATAATCAGTCCCAGAAGCTTCACAGAGGAATCCAGCAGTGAAATAGGGCGATAAGACTTAGGATCATTTCGATCACCCTTTTTAAACACTGGGACTATGTATGCCAATCTCCAAGAGGCAGGAATGCCCACAGTAACGGCTGCATTGAGAACATTTAGGAGAATGGGTGCCCATAACTGAGGGTTAGCTTTATACAGGTCCATCGGGATTGAGTCCGGGCCCGGTGCTTTATTATGCGCACAACTCTGTATTGCATCAAAAACCTCCTGTAGTGAGAATCTGATTGCTAGGTTAGGAGCCTCATCATACACATTCTCCCGCATATTTCTTAGGGGGGTACCCTCAAATATACTACAGAAATGTGTTACCCAGGCCTCCGGGGCAATATTACATCCAAGGCCCTCAGAGATTTCTGTTTCAAAGGAACCTCTATTCACCACCTTCCAAAACAGGCCGGGGTCTTTCCAAGCTGTAGCACGCTCTAACTCTTCCCAGGCTTTATCTTTATATTTTAGCTTGCTATCCCTCAGGGTCCTTTTATATCTTAATCTGGCTTCTTTTACGAGAACCCAATCTCTAGGGTGAGTCTTGGTAACCATCTTTAAATTTGCCCTTGCATCATAGCAGGCTTTGTCGTACCAGCCACATTTACGTTTATTAGGGTGGTTGCCTACTAAAAAGAGACAGTCTCTGACAGCTGCATATACTACTGTTATCGCATCTATAACAGTCTTGGGATTTGCGCTTCTGTCAGGAGTATTTCCATAAATAGATGTAGGTTATCCCCCACAACCCTTCCCACAACTTTTTGGGGGTCTACTTGCTTCCACCCAAGCCGCCTACCCTGGTCCTTTGTCACCACCGTTACAGGCCTGCCTCGTCCTAGTGAGCGTAGGGCCCCAGGGAGTTTAAAGGACAATATAAGGGGATTATGATCGCTAAAACACTTGCCTAACACTTTACCCCCAATCACCAAGTCTCTCATAGGAGGGGACACAAAAATATAGTCGATGGTGGATCCAGACCCTCTTCCGACATAGGTTGGAAGTTGGTGAGAGCCTACTGCTTCAATATCATAGAAATTCAAGAAGCCCAACTCCCCGAGTTCCTTTAGTAGATCTCTGCCTCTCGAGTCCTGCGGACCCTGCACTGAATAGACCTCACAGTTACAGATGAAGGGATTAACCACAGTACTGGACCGGCCCAACTTGGCATTAAAGTCCCCGGAGATGATGGCACGAAATTCCAATCCCACCTTCTCCATTCTATATTTCATAATCTTAAAAATGGAGAACAGGGCCCCAATTTGGCACCCCATACCCCACACAGCATTATAAAAGTTGACCAATAATACATTAAAATGATTGGAGAAGAGTACCCATAGCAGCAATATACCTTGATGGTTACAATTAATTTGGAAAGCACCCACTATCTTAGAGAGGCGAATTAGAGTGACCAGGCCACCTTTCGAGCGACCACCAAGAGACTGTACAGCTGGAATTGCATATCTGTCATACCCATCCCACACAGCCAGTCCCGCCGACCAAGTTTCCTGAAGCATGATATAGTTAGCCACACACCCAACCCATGCTTGATCAGATAACTTAGCGTCATAGCCCGCAATATTCCATGAGATAAGATTACAATAACAAGTAATAAGCTAGCTAACCCAGTCGTCCTCTGTCACATGAGGTGACCCCATGACCTGTTGTATTTTGTGGGCTGTCGATTGTGTGCCAAAAAAAGGAACTGTTATTAATTTTGATATCATGAAATAGTTTGGCCGAGAGCAGCTCTTATGAGTTCCTGTTCAGCCGCCATGACAGCTTTTTCTTGGTAGTTTTTAGTTCCATAATTCCTGAAAGCTGGAAAGATGTTGAGTTTAGCAAAGGAAACCTTTCTTAATGCCATTACAAACATTTTTTAAGGAGCATTTTATTCCTATTTTTTCCAAAAAAACTCAAGACCTAGCTATATTTTGACCATTTTCTGGGTCCCCTCCGGAGGAATCAACAAACCCTGGGTACCTTTAGAATCTCAAGGATGTTTGTTAAAAAAGGATGCAAATGTTACTTTGTTACCTTATGTAGACAAAAAATGTTGGAGACCCAAGTGCAAACTACCCCACACAGCCAAAAAAGGGCTCAGCATTGTTGAGGGGGGGAGAGAAGGAAAGTCTCAGCCGCTAAGCAGTTAAACAGGTTTGCCCAGAATCACAGGATGTTGAGCGGAGGCTGAGATTCTAACCTCGTTTCCCAGTCCCAAAGTCTGCAGCTCTGTTTATGCTCTTAAGAGAATGCACATTGTGGCAAAGGCACAGATTTAAAAATAAAATATGTGTTTATAAACTTACATGTCCAACGTTAGAATTACTTTATGGATTTTTTTTTCTACTGTAAAGTATGAAAAAGTTCTATGAAAGCTCTAGAAAGGTTTTCCTGTTGTGCAGATTCCATTGTACTGAAAAACCGAACACTCAGGTTTGCTACCCTTCAAATAAAGTCATCATGAGATTTGGCAAGAGAGTATACAAATCATGTCCTTTAGTTTGGTCTCTGGTTTTCACTATGCAAGCTGCATTTCTGTGTGAAGCTGTAATGTATATTGTAATGAATCCTCTAAAAGGGGGTCCCTGAGGGAGCAAGATACTCTCATTTTTCTTATTTCTCTCTGTTTTTAAGTGAGCCTTTTACGTGCAAACATGGGTCCGGTTTTTAATACTTTAAGCTTCAATATTAGGTGAACAATTGTAGGAAAGTAGCCTCTTTCTTGGCATGGTTACTCCCATTTTCTGACAGATGTCAGTGTTTGACTGTGTCCACTGGGGGCTCTTGCTACCCAGGACCCCAGTGGTTAAGCTCTCTCTCCTCCAAATTCTGTGTTTATGTTTGTACACCTCACAATTGGCACACTGGTGCCCCCATGTAAGACCCTAGTATAGGGTACCCAGGGCACTGGGGCACCAAGGGTCTCCCATGGGCTGCAGCATGTATTATGGCACCCATGGGAGCCCAAACAAAAACTCTCTGCAGGCCTGCCATTGCACCTGCGTGGAAGGGTGCATGCACCCTTTTCACTACAGGTCACTGCCCCAGGTCACTGTAAGTCATCCCTATGACAGGCCCTCCTAGCCCAGAGGGCAGGGTGCAAGTACCTGTGTGTGAGGGTATCCCTGCACTAGCAGAGGTGCCCCAATGAACTCCAGTTCCATTTTCCTGGACTTTGTGAGTGCGGGGATGCCATTTTATGCGTGTACTGGACATAGGTCAACACCTATGTCCAGCTATATAATGGTAACTCCGAACCTAGGCATGTTTGGTATCAAACATGTCTGAATCATGGCAGGCTGGCATAGATCGGTCAGTCCTGCGCTAGATGTTTGGCTAAAATACAGGGGGCATCTCTAAGATGCCCTCTGGGTGCATTTTTCAATAAATTCAACACTGGCATCAGTGTGGGTTTATTGTGCTAAGACGTTAGATACCAAACTTCCCAGACTTCAGTGAAGCCATCACGGAGCTGTGGAGTTTTTAATGACAAACTCCCAGCCCATATACTCAGTATATCCACACTGCACTTACCATGTCTAAGAACAGACTTAGAGACTTTAAGGGCCCAGGAGGGACCAGGATGTCGCCACTTGGATGAGGAGACAGAGGGGGCGCCCAGCAAGTCAGGGAGCCCTCACAGAAGCAGGCAGCACCCGCAGAAGTACCTGAACAGGCACTTAGAAGAAAAGTGAACCGGAGTCCACCCGAAGTCACAAAAGGGAGTCCCACAACGCCGGAGGACAACTCAGAAGGTTGTGCACTGCAGGTTAGAGTGTCGGGGACCCAGGCTTGGCTGTGCACGAAGGAAATCCTGGAAGAGTGCACAGGAGCCGGAGCAGCTGCAAATCACGTGGTACCCAGCAATGCAGTCTAGCGTGGGGAGGCAAGGACTTACCTCCACCAAACTTGGACTGAAGAGTCATTGGACTGTGGAAGTCACTTGGACAGAGTTGCTGAGTTCCAGGGACCACGCTCGTTATGCTGAGAGGGGACCCAGAGGACCGGTGATGCAGTCTTTTGTTGCCTGCGGTTGCAGGGGGAAGATTCCGTCGACCCACGGGAGATTTCTTCAGAGCTCCTGGTGCAGAGAGGAGGCAGGCTACCCCCAGAGTATGCACCACCTAGAAACAGTCGAGAAAGCCGGCAGGATGAAGCGAAACAAGGTTGCTAGTAGTCGTCTTGCTACTTTGTTGCGGTTTTGCAGGCGTCCTGAGCAGTCAGCGGTCGATCCTTTGGCAGAAGGTGAAGAGGGAGATGCAGAGGAACTCTGGTGAGCTCTTGCATTCATTTTCTGAAGAATTCCCCAAAGCAGAGACCCTAAATAGCCAGAAAAGGAGGTTTGGCTACCTAGGAAGGAGGATAGGCTAGTAAGAAAGGTAAGAGCCTATCAGAAGGAGTCTCTGACGTCACCTGATGGAACTGGCCACTCAGAGCAGTCCAGTGTGCCAGCAACACCTCTGTTTCCAAGATGGCAGAGGTCTGGGGCACACTGGAGGAGCTCTGGGCACCTCCCCTGGGAGGTGCGGGTCAGGGGAGTGGTCACTCCCCTTTCCTTTGTCTAGTTTCGCACCAGAGCAGGGCTGGGGGATCCTTAAACCGGTTTAGACTGGCTTATGCAGAGATGGGCATCATCTGTGCCCATCAAAGCATTTCCAGAGGCTGGGGGAGGCTACTCCTCCCCAGCCTTCACACCTATTTCCAAAGGGAGAGGGTGTTACACCCTCTCTCAGAGGAAATCCTTTGTTCTGCCTTCCTGGGCCAGGGCTGCCTGGACCCCAGGAGGGCAGAAACCTGTCCGAGGGGTTGGCAGCAGCAGCAGCTGCAGTGGAGACCCCGGAAAGGCAGTTTGGCAGTACCTGGTTTCTGTGCTAGAGACCCGGGGGATCATGGAATTGTCTCCCCAATGCCAGAATGGCATTAGGGTGACAATTCCATGATCTTAGACATGTTACATGGCCATGTTCGGAGTTACCATTGTGACGCTATACATAGGTAGTGACCTATGTATAGTGCATGCGTGAAATGGTGTCCCCGCACTCACAAAGTCCGGGGAGTTTGCCCTGAACAATGTGGGGGCACCTTGGCTAGTGCCAGGGTGCCCACACACTAAGTAACTTTGCACCCAACCTTCACCAGGTGAAGGTTAGATATATAGGTGACATAAGTTTTTTATGTGCATTATAAAATGGCTGTGAAATAATGTGGGCATTATTTCACTCAGGCTGCACTGGCAGGCCTGTGTAAGAATTGTCAGAGCTCCCTATGGGTGGCAAAAGAAATGCTGCAGCCCATAGGGATCTCCTGGAACCCCAATACCCTGGGTACCTCAGTACCATATACTAGGGAATTATAAGGGTGTTCCAGTATGCCAATGTGAATTGGTGAAATTGGTCACTAGCCTGTTAGTGACAATTTAGAAAACAGAGAGAGCATAACCACTGAGGTTCTGGTTAGCAGAGCCTCAGTGAGACAGTTAGTCATCACACAGGGAACACATACAGGGCACACTTATGAGCACTGGGGCCCTGGCTGGCAGGGTCCCAGTGACACATACACTAAAACAACATATATACAGTGAAATATGGGGGTAACATGCCAGGCAAGATGGTACTTTCCTACACCCTTGCACTAGCAAAGATGACCCCTACGTAGTTCAGGACCATTTCCCCGGACTTTGTGAGTGCGGGGACACCATTACACGTGTGCACTACATATAGGTCAATACCTATATGTAGCTTCACAATGGTAACTCCGGATATGGCCATGTAAGGTGTCCAAGATCATGGAATTGTCCCCGTTCCAAATCTGGTATTGGGGGGCCAATTCAATGCATCCTGTGGGCTCCACCATGGACCCTCTGTACTGCCAAACCAGCTCCCTGAAGCTTGCACTGCAGCTACAGCTACCTCACAGACAGGGTTATGGCTTCCTGGGGTCTGGGAAGCCCAGTCCCGGGAAGGCAGAACAAAGCATTTCCTCTGAGAGCAGGGTGTTACACCCTCTCCCTTTGGAAACATGTTTAAGATCATGGAATTGTCCTCCATGCCAACTCTTGTACTGGGGAGCCAGTTCCATGCTTCCCCGGGGCTCCGCTATGGACCCTGGGTACTGCCAAACCAGCTCTCTGGGGTTTTCTCTGCAGCTACCGCTGCTGCCACCCCAGACAGTGTTCTGCCCTCCTGGGGTCTGGGCAGCCCAGTCCTAGGAAGGCAGAACAAAGAATTTCCTCTGAGAGAGGGTGTTACACCCTCTCCCTTTGGAAAAGGTATCCTCCCCAGCCTCTGAAAATGCTTTGAAGGACACAGATGGTGCCCCCTCCTTGCATAAGCCAGTCTACACTGGCTCAGGGATCCCCCAGCCCCTGCTCTGGGGCGAAACTGGACAAAGGAAAGGGGAGTGACCACTCCCCTGTCCATCACCACCCCAGGGGTGGTGCCCAGAGCTCCTCCAGTGTGTCCCAGACCTCTGTCATCTTGTTTCCTGAGGTATTGGGGCACTCTGGAGGCCTCTGAGTGGCCAGTACCAGCAGGTGATGTCAGAGACTGCTCCTGATAGGTGCTTACCTGACTAGGTGGCCAATCCTCATCTGAGGGCTATTTATGGTTTCTCCTGTGGGCTTTTCCTCAGGTAACGACTTGCAAGAATTCGCCATAGTTCCTCTGCACCTCTTTCTGCGACTTCTGCCAAGGATCCACCGCTGACTGCTGTAGGACGTCTGCACAACTGCCACAAAGTAGCAAGAAGACTACCAGCGACATTGTAGCGCATAATCCTGCCAGCTTTCTCGACTGTTTCCTGGTGGTGCATGCTTTAGGGTCTGCCTGCCTTCATCCTGCACTGGAAGCCACGAAGAAATCTTCCATGGGTCGACAGAAACTTCCCCCTGCTTCAGCAGGCACCAAACTTCAGCGTCACAGGTACTCGGAGACCATTCTCACCCTGGCGAGCGTGGCCCCTGGAACAAAGGTGGTGCACCCAAGTGACCCAGGCTGTCCAGTGGTCCAACTGTCCAAATTTGCGAGGAGGTAAGTTCTTGCCTCCCTGTAGGAAAGTACCATCTTGACTGGCATGTTACCCACAATTTGTACTGTATATATGTTTGTTTTTGCCTGTGTCACTGGGATCCTGCTAGCCAGGACCCCAGGGCTCATAAAGTGTGCCCTGTATGTGTTCCCTGTGTAGTGCCTAACTGTATCACTGAGGCTCTGCTAACCAGAACCTCAGTGTTTATGCTCTCTCTGCTTTTAAAACTGCCACTGCAGGCTAGTGACTAAATTTACCAATTCTGATTGGCACACTGGAATAACCTTATAATTCCCTAGTTTATGGTACCTAGGTACCCAGGGTATTGGGGTTCCAGGAGATCCCTATGGGCTGCAGCATTTCTTTTGCCACCCATAGGGAGCTCTGACAATTCTTACACAGGACTGCCACTGCAGCCTTAGTGAAATAACGTCCACGTTATTTCACAGCCATTTACCACTGCACTTAAGTAACTTATAAGTCACCTATATGTCTAACCTTCACCTGGTGAAGGTTAGGTGCCAAGTTACTTAGTGTGAGGGCACCCTGGTACTAGACAAGGTGACCCCACATTGTTCAGGGCAAATTCCCCGGACTTTGTGAGTGCGGGGATATCATTACACGTGTGAACTACATATAGGTTAATACCTATATGTAGCATCACCATGGTAACTCCGTACATGGCCATGTAACACGTCTAGGATCATGGAATTGTCACCACAGTCTGGTATTGGGGTGACAATTCCATGCATCCCCGGGTCTCCAGCATAGAGACAGGGTACTGCCAAACTAACTTTCAGGGGTTTTCTCTGCAGCTACCTCTGCTGCCAACCCCCAGACAGGTTTCTGACCCCCTGGGGCCTGGGCAGCCCTGTCCCAGGAAGGCAGAACAAAGGATTTCCTCTGAGAGAGGGTGTTACACCCTCTCCCTTTGGAAATAGGTGTGAAGGGCCTGAGAGGAGTAGCCCCTCCTGGCCTCTGGAAATGCTTTGAAGGGCACAGATGGAGCCCTCCTTGCATAAACCAGTCTACACCAGTTCAGGGTCCCCCCCCCCCCCCAGCCCTGCTCTGGAGTGAAAATGGACAAAGGAAAGTGGAGTGACCACTCCCCTGACCAGCACCTCCCAGGGGAGGTGCCCAGAGCTCCCCCAGTGTGCCCCAGACCTCTGCCATCTTGAATGCAGAGGTGTGAGGGCACAATGGAGACCTCTGAGTGGCCAGTGCCAGCAGGTGACATCAGAGCCCCCTCCTGATAGGTGCTTACCTTTCTCTGTAGCCAACCCTCCTCGGAGGGCTAGTTAGGGTCTCTCCTGTAGGTATCTCACCAGATAATGAATGCAAGAGCTCACAAGAGTTACTCTGCACTTCCCTCTTCGACTTCTGCCAAGGATCGACCGCTGACTGCTCCAGAACGCCTGCAAAACCTTAACAAAGTAGCAAGAAGACTACCAGCAATATTGTAGCGGCTCATCCTGCCGGCTTTCTCGACTGTTTCCTGGTGGTGCATGCTCTGAGAGCTGTCTGCCTTCACCCTGCACTGGAAGCCAAGAAGAAATCTCCTGTGGGTTGACGGAATCTTCCCCCGCTAACGCAGGCACCAAACGTCTGCATCACCGGTCCTCTGGGTCCCCTCATCTTGACGAGCGTGGTCCCTGGAACACATGAGCTGGGTCAAAGTGTCCCCGACAGTCCAGTGGCCCTTCTGTCCAAATTTGGTGGAGCTAAGTCCTTGCCTCCCCACGTCAGACAGTAATCCTGTGTACTGCCTGAACTGCAGCTGCTAGGGCTTCTGTGCACTTTTGCAAGACTTCCTTCGTGCACAGCCTAGCCCAGGTCCCCAGCACTCCCTCCTACATTGCCCAACTCGCTGAGTTGGACTCCGACCTCGTGGGACCCTCTTTTGTGACTCTGAATTGACCGCTGTCCTCAGATCTTTTAAGTGCCTATTCAGGTACTTCTGTGGGTGCTGCCTGCTTCTGCGTGGGCCCTCTGCGTTGCTGAGCGACCCCTCTGTCTCCTCCTTCAAGGGGTGACCTCCTGGTCCTTCCTGGGCCCTGGCAGCACCCAAAACCTTCAACCGCGACTCTTGCAGTTAGCAAGGCTTGTTTGCGGTATTTCTGCGTGGGAACACTTCTGCAACATCCAGCACGCCGTGGGACATCTTCCATCCAAAGGAGATGTTCCTAGCCATTTTCGTTGTTGCAGAGGCAGCCCTTTTGCACCTTCATCCGGGGTTACCTGGGCTCCTACACCCCCCCCCCCACCCCCACCGGACACTATTGCGACTCTTGGACTTGGTCCCCTTACCTTGCAGGTCCTCACGTCCAGGAATCAGTCTTCAGTGTTTTGCTGGTGCTTGTGGTTCTTGCAGAATCCCCCTCTCACAACTATTTTGTCTTTCTGGGGTAGTAGGGTAACTTTTCTCCTACTTTCTAGGGTCTTGGGGTGGGATATTTTGGACACCCTTACTGTTTTCTCACAGTCACAGCGATCTTCTACAATCTCCCATAGGTCTGGGGTCCATTCTTGATTCGCATTCCACTTTTGGAGTATATGGTTTGTGTTGCCCCTAGACCTACGTTCACCTATTGCATCCTATTGTGATTCTACATTGTTTGCACTACTTTTCTTACTGTTACTTACCTGTTTTGGGTTTGTGTACATATATTTTGTGTATATTACTTACCTCCTAAGTGAGGGTATTCTCTGAGATACTTTTGGCATTTTGTCACTAAAATAAAGTACCTTTATTTTTAGTAACTGAGTATTGTGTTTTCTTATGATATTGTGCTATATGATATAAGTGGTATATATAGTAAGAGCTTTGCATGTCTCCTAGTTCAGCCTAAGCTGCTTTGTCATATTACCTTCTATCAGCCTAAGCTGCTAGAAACACCTCTATTCTACTAATAAGGGATAACTGGACCTGGCACAGGGTGTAAGTACCACAATGTACCCACTGTAAGCCAGGCCAGCCTCCTACAGTAGGGTAACTTTACTCCTACTTTTCAGGGTCTAGGGGTGGGATATCATGGACAGCCTTAGTGTTTTCTTACACTCCCACTGACCCTCTACACTACGCCTGGGGTCCATTTGTGGTTCGCATTCCACTTTTATAGTATATGGTTTGTGTTGTCCCTATGCCTATTTTTCCCTATTGCATTCTATTGTGTTCTACAGTGTTTGCACTACTTTTCTAACTGTTACTTACCTGATTTTGATTTGTGTGTGTATATTTTGTGTACATTACTTACCTCCTGAGGGAGTATATCCTCTGAGATACTTTTGGCATATTGTCACTAAAATAAAGGACCTTTATTTTTAGTAACGGAGTATTGTGTTTTCTTATGATATAGTGCTAAGTGATACAAGTGGTATAGTAGGAGCTTTGCATGTCTCCTAGTTCAGCCTAAGCTGTTCTGCTATAGCTACCTCGATCAGCCTAAGCTGCTAGAAACACCTCTATTCTACTAATAAGGGATAATTGGACCTTACACAAGGTGTAAGTACCACAAGGTACCCACTATAAGCCAGGCCAGCCTCCTACACCCCCCTCTCCAGACAGTAATCCTATGCACCGCGTGAACTGCAGCTACAAGGGCTTCTGTGTACATTTCCACAAAATCCTGCATGCACAGCCAAGCCTAGGTCCCCAGCACTCTGCTCGGCGAGGCTCAGCTCCCTGAGTTGACCTCCAGTGTTGTTGGACCCTCTTTTGCAGTGTTGAGATGACCGTGTTCAGACTTCTTGAACCCATGTTCAAGGTCTTCTGCGGGTGCCTACTTCTTGGGCGTGGGGTCTCTACCTTGCTGAGGGCCCCCTCTGCCTCCTCTCCCAAGTGGCAACATCCTGGGCCCGGGCAGCAACCTTTTTCTTCAACCAAGACTCTTGCAGCTAGCTTTGTTTGCGGTATTTTGCCAAGGAAACAACTCTGCATCCTCCTGCACTCCGTGGGACATCTTTGGCACAAAGGAGAAGTTCCTAGCACCTTTCCTTGTTGCAGAATCTTCAGCTTCTTCCATCCAGAGGCAGCCATTTTGCACCTTCATCCAGTGTTTAGTGGGCTCCTGCCCTCCTCTGGACACTTTCACGACTCCTGGACTTGTTCCCCTTCCTTTGCAGGTCCTTAGGTCCAGGAATCCGTCTTCAGTGCTTTGCAGTCTGTTGTGGTCTTTGCAAAATTGTCTATCACGACTTTAGTGTGTTTCTGGGGAAATAGAACTTTACTCCTACTTTCCAGGGTCTGGGGTGGGGTATCTTGGACACCCTTAGTGTTTTCTTACACTCCCAGCGAATCTCTACACACTACACTAGCCTAGGGGTCCACTCGTGGTTTGCATTCCACTTTCTTAGTAAATGGTTTGTGTTGCCCCTAGGCCTATTGCATCCTATTGTATTCTACACTGTTTGCACTACTTTCTCACTGTTTTACATACCTGATTTTGGTTTGTGTGTATATTTTACTTACCTCCTAAGGGAGTATATCCTCTGAGATATTCATGGCACATTGTCACTAAAATAAAGTACCTTTATTTTTAGTAACAGAGTATTGTCTTTCTTATGATATAGTACATATATAGGATATAAGTGGTATAGTAGGAGCTTTGCATGTCTCCTAGTTCAGCCTAAGCGGCTCTGCTATACCTACCTCTATTAGATTACGCTGCTAGTATACTTAATAAGGAATAACTGGATCTGGCACAAGGTTCAAGTACCATCAGGTACCCACTGTAAGCCAAGACAGCCTCCTACAGGCAGTCCTCTGGAGTTGGAGAGAGGTCACTGGTCCCACAGGATGAGACGCTGGTAGTTTGCAGGTCTTTGAAGCAGGAGATAGGCCAGTAGGGCTGGGGCCAAAGCAGTTGTCATCTTCCTTCTCAGCTGGGGTTTTCAGCTTAGCAGTCCTTCTTGTAGGTCGCCAGGAATCTGTTGAGCTGGGTTCAGGGACTGTAACCCGAGGCTTGAGCCTTTGAGGCTCACCAACAGGTGTTCCAGTTCCAGTAAGTGGGAGGTGTGCAGCACCTCCAATGACAGGCTTTGTTTCTGCCCACAGAGTGCATAAAAGCACCCACCCATGTGGTCAGAAACTTGTCTGAAAGTGGCAGGGTGGCACAGACCATTCAGTCCTACACTAACAGTTTGGCTAACATAAAGGGGGGCATCTCTAAGATGCCGTCTGTATGCATTTTTCAATACATCCCACACTGGCTTCAGTGGGGGTTTACTGTGCTGAGAGGTTTGATACCAAACTTCCCAGTATTCAGTGAAGTCATTATGGAGATATGGAGTTCGTAATGACAAACTCCCAGACCATATACTCAATATGGCTACACTGCACTTACAATGTCTAAGTATAGAATTAGACACTGTAGGGACATGTTGCTCATGCAGCTATGTTCTCACTTGTGGTATAAGGCACCCTGTCTTAGGGCTGTAAGGCCTGCTAGAGGGGTGAATTATCTATGCCACAGGTAGTGGTTTGTGGGCATGGCACCCGGAGAGGGGTGCAATGTCGACTGTTTTTTCTCACCACTAGCACACACAAGCTGTACGGCAGGGTGCATGTGCTGACTTAGGGATCCCCTAGGGTGGCATAATACATGCTGCAGCCCTTCAAGACTTTCCCTGGCCACAGGGCCCTTGGTACCAATGCTACCTTTTACAAGGGACTTAACTGTGTGCAAGGGCTGTGCCAATTGTGGAAATAAAGGTACAGTTTTAGAGAAAGAACACTGGTGCTGGGGCCTGGTTAGGGTCCCAGGACACTTTCAAAGTTGGCATCAACACTAGGCAAAAAGTTTGTGTGTGTGTGTGGGGGGGGGAAGAACGGTAGCCATGCCAACAGTGGCACTTTCCTACAGCTGCCCTTTTAGCCATCAAAATAGATGGTGCCAACCCCATTAAAAGCCATACCTGAGGAAGTCCAAAACTTTTAAGGCTCACACTCAGTCTGGAGTAAGGTTTTTGAAGAGCACCAGTCCTCAAAGTGCAACGAATGCCAGGATTAAACGTTCACCATGGAGGCTTTACTACCTGTCTAAATATCCCGAGCTACTCCTTCTGAGCAAGTTAAGGTGTGTAACACTTCTCTTTCAATTTCCAAGTCGTGAGATGTAAACTTCACAGATGTCTGAGAAACAGGACTGGGAACTGAAGAGGGAAGGCTGCAGAGAGATGGGTTGTATTGATTTCCTGCTAGGAGTTGCAGAAGGGGAAACCATGGTCTCCGTGGCCACAGTGGTGTTATTAACCTCTTAAGTGCGGGCGTCGGCCACTGGCCGACGCCCACACACCCTCCCTGGTTCGGGTCACGACCAGTGGCCGACACCAGGAAGGGCATTAATAAATCCTCGGGTGCGTCGCACCTGACGATTATTATTTTTTTTTTTTTTACTCCCCCCGGGAGTCACGGAAGCTACCGTGTCTCCCCCCGCCCCCCACCCGCCCCTTTGTGACGTCAGCGCGCCACGTTGCAAAGGTGTTTTCCCCATGAAAGCAGGAAGCAGCCTTGCGGCCGCTTCCTGCTTTCATGGGGAAAACGGCCTTTTACACGTTCGGGAAGGCCTCGTAAGAAAGGGGAGAGTCTCCCCTTTCTTACGAGGCCTTCCTGAAAGTGTTTCCTGGCCCCCGATCGCAGCACAGCTGCGATCGGGGGCCAGGAAACACTTTCAGGTTTCCTGGCTCCCCCGATCGGGGGTCAGGAAACATTTTGAAAAGGCCTCGTAAGAAAGGGGAGACTCTCCCCTTTCTTACGAGGCCTTCTGAAATAGTTTCCTGGCCCCCGATCGTAGCACAGCTGCGATCGGGGGCCAGGAAACCCCACTAGACATCAGGGATTTCACTTTTGGGGGGCGGCCCCCCCCGGAAAACGGTCCGCCCCCCCCCCGGCATAATTTTCTTTAAAAAAAAAAAAAAAAAAAAAAAAAAAAAGGTAGGTGCCCCCTGGGGGGGGGGGGGGGGGGGCGCGACTGCCCCCCCCCCCAGGGAATTGAAATGACAGGGGCTCGCCCGTGGGCAGGGTGACCCCCTGTGGGGGCAATTTTTTTTTTTTTAGATGTTGTAGGGTTTCCCTGGGGGCCATTTTGGCCCCCAAGGAAACCATACAACAACTAAAAAAAAATATATGTATATATCTATATATATATATCTATGTAGATAGATATATCTAGGTACATGGATATATCTATAGATATATCTATGTAGATATATATATATATATATATAGGTAGATCTGTATCAAAGAGATTTATAAAGCGCGCTACTCACCTGTGAGGGTCTAAAGGCGCTGGGGGGGGGGGGGGGGGGGGGAAGGGGCTAGGAGGTTCACTGTTCAAAAAGCCAGGTTTTGAGGCCCTTCCTGAAAAGAAGTAGGTTTTGGGTCTTGCGAATGTGGGTTGTGAGTGCGTTCCATGTTTTGGGTGCAATGTAGGAGAAGGATCTGCCCCCGGTGGTGGTGTGTTTGATGCGGGGGACAGAGGCGAGAGAGAGGTCAGCTGAACGGACGTTTCGTGTGGGGGTGTGGAAGGTGACTCTCGTTGAGGTAGGCAGGGCCTGTGTTGTGGAGTGATTTGTGTGCGAGGATGACGATCTTGAAGGTGATCCTTTTGTCAATGGGGAGCCAGTGGAGGGATTTGAGGTGTGGAGAGATGTGTTCGTGTCGGCGGAGGTCGAGGATGAGTCGTGCTGCTGAGTTCTGGATGCGTGTAGTTTGCACTTGTGTTTTAGAGTGGTGCCGGCGTAGAGGGCGTTTCTGTAATCAAGCCTGCTGCTGATGAGTGCGTGAGTGACAGTTTTTCTGGTCTCTGTGGGGATCCATTTGAATGTTTTTCAGTATACGGAGTTTGTTGAAGCATGAGGAGGTAAGAGCGTTGATTTGTTGGGTCATAGAGAGGGAGGAGTCTAGGATGATGCTGAGGTTGCGTGCGTAGTTGGCGGGGGTGGGTGCAGGGCCTAGCGTGGTGGGCCACCATGGGGGGTCCCAGGTTTTTTTGGTGAGGGCCAAAGAGGATTATTTCGGTTTTGCTTGAGTTGAGTTTCAGGTGGTTGGCTGTCATATATACATCACTTTTGTCAATATGTGTGTGGTTTCCCTGGGGGGAAAAGGGTCTGACTTGTCTAGTGGCAGTTTTAGTGCCATAAAGAAGCGCAGAAGGTTTATATGCCTACTGCAAAGAGCACATCTGTATTTTATGTAAATAGCTGAGTACATTAGTAAAGTCTATGGAGAGATGAAGGGCACTTTTGCTGGGTGGTAATGAGGGAATCCGAGGAGGAGGGAGTGGGAGCACCAATAATGATTGTTGGACTGGGCGCAGGAGGTGCTAAAGACTGTGACGAATGGTATGTGACAAGGTGTTTTTTGAGTGTCTTGAAAGTACGTGCTGATTGAGGGAAGAAGCGCAGGTAAGGTGGCCTCTACTGTTGCATGTATCTCACACACACCATCGATTTTGTGACTGTCTACGTAGGCTAGTGTTTTAGAGCAACAGTTTAGCCAATAGCAGAGATGGCATCTTGATGGATGACTGCTGCCTGCACTCGGGTTATAGAGGACCGCTCTGACATAGGATCAGAGACTGAGACATCAGATACTGAGACAGCATCTGAGGGATAGGACAATGGCGCAGACTCTGGGAGTGATTTTTCAGTCAGAGGAGTCCCATTCGAAAACTCCTCTTCCAGTACATTATGAGGGAGGTGATGAGGACAGTCCTGCAGTCCCTTCGCAAGCTGTTCGTGCAACTGGGTAATAGTGGGTTAGGCCAACCCAGAGAGCAGGTGAATGCGGCGGCAAGCAGAGAGAGAGTGCTCTCTTGGGAGCTCACCAATTTAGTTCAGCCCCAAATTCCACCACCCAAATCATATAGTGGAGACATCAAAATTGTCTATGGCAAAACAAACTGGTTTTGTAAGGCAGGCACCTGTGTTTTTGGTCCTGGATTCGGCGGCCATATAGAGAAACACACTAAACCCAAACATTTCTGGAAACTAGACATTCGGGGGAGTCCACAGAGGTGTGACTTGTGTGGATTCCCCAAAGTTTTCTTACCCAGAATACCCTGCAAAGCTGAAATGTTTAAAAAAAAACTATTTTTCTCGCATTTCTGTCACACAAACTACAGGAATATGCTGGGATCCACAACATTCCTACCACCCAGTGACTCCTCACCTGTCCTGATAAAAACACTACCCCACTTGAGTGCCTACACCTAGTGCCTGTGTCAGGAATGGATCACCCCAGGGTCAACAGCTGCCTCACGTAAGGACCAACATTGACCGTTGTGTGATCTATTCCTGTCGCAGGCACCAGGCCTAACCACACAAGTGAGGTATCATATTTATCGGGAGACTTGGGGGAACGCTGGGTGGAAGGAAATTTGTGGCTCCTCTCAGATTCCAGAACTTTCTGTCACCGAAATGTGAGGAAAATGTGGTATTTTAGCCACATTTTGAGGTTTGCAAAGGATTCTGGGTAACAGAACCTGGTCCGAGCCCCACAAGTCACCTCATCTTGGATTCCCCTGGGTTTCTAGTTTTCAAAAATGTGCTGGTTTGCTAGGTTTCCCCAGGTGCCGGCTGAGCTAGAGGCCAAAATCCACAGGTAGGCGCTGTTTTCTATGAAAAAATGTGATGTGTCCACGTTCTGTTTTGGGGCATTTCCTGTCGCGGGCGCTAGGCCTACCCACACAAGTGAGGTATCATTTTTATCGGGAGACTTAGGGGAACGCCGGGTGGAAGGAAATTTGTGGCTCCTCTCAGATTCCAGAACTTTCTGTCACCGAAATGTGAGGAAAACTTGTTTTTTTAGCCACTTTTTGAGGTTTGCAAAGGATTCTGGGTAACAGAACCTGGTCCGAGCCCCGCGAGTCACCCCTCCTTGGATTCCCCTAGGTCTCTAGTTTTCAGAAATGCACAGGTTTGGTAGGTTTCCCTATGTGCCGGCTGAGCTAGAGGCCAAAATCTACAGGTAGGCACTTTGGAAAAAACAGCTGTGTTTTCTATAAAAAAAAATAGGATGTGTCCATGTTGTGTTTTGGGGCATTTCCTGTCGCGGGCACTAGGCCTACCCACACAAGTGAGGTGTCATTTTTATCGGGAGACTTGGGGGAACACAGAATAGCAAAACAAGTGTTATTGCCCCTTATCTTTCTCTACATTTTTTCCTTCCAAATATAAGAGAGTGTGTAAAAAAAGACGTCTATTTGAGAAATGCCCTGCAATTCACATGCTAGTATGGGCACCTCGGAATTCAGCGATGTGCAAATAACCACTGCTCCTCAAAACCTTATCTTGATCCCATTTTGGAAATGCAAAGGTTTTATTGATACCTCTTTTTCACTCTTCATATTTCAGCAAATGAATTGCTGTATACCCAGTATAGAATGAAAACCAACTGCAGGGTGCAGCTCATTTATTGGCTCTGGGTACCTAGGGTTCTTGATGAACCTACAAGCCCTTTATATCCCCGCAACCAGAAGAGTCCAGCAGACAAAACGGTATATTGCTTTCAGAAATCTGACATCGCAGGAAAAAGTTACAGAGTAAAACATAAAGAAAAATGGCTGTTGTTTTCAGCTCAATTTCAATATTTTTTTATTTCAGCTGTTATTTTCTGTAGGAAAACCTTGTAGGATCTACACAAATGACCCCTTGCTGAATTCAGAATTTTGTCTAGTTTTCAGAAATGTTTAGCATTCCGGGATCCAGCATTGGTTTCACACCCATTCCTGTCACTAACTGGAAGGAGGCTGAAAGCACCAAATATAGTAGAAATGGGGTATGTCCCAGTAAAATGCCAAATTTGTGTTGAAAAATTTGGTTTTCTGATTCAAGTCTGCCCGTTCCAGAAAGGTGGGAAGATAGTGATTTCATCACCAGAAACCCTTTGTTGATGGCATTTTCAGGGAAAAAACCACAAGCCTTCTTCAGCAGCCCTTTTTTCCCATTTTTTTGGAAAAAAACTAAATTTTCACTGTATTTTGGCTATTTTCTTGGTCTCCTCCAGGGGAAACCACCAACTCTGGGTACCATTAGAATCCCTAGGATGTTGGAAAAAAAGGACGCAAATTTGGCGTGGTTAGCTTATGTGGACAAAAAGTTATGAAGCCCTAAGCACGAACTACCCCAAATAGCCAAAAAAGGGCTCAGCACTGGGGGGGGAAAGGCCCAGCAGCTAAGGGGTTAAGATCACCTCTACATCTTCCAACTGAATCATATGGAAAACTCTGGGGAAACAATGGGATTGGAGTGAAGAGTGTAAAGCAACTTTGTGGGCCACAGGATTGAAAGAGCATCCACTGCTGATGTAGGAAGAATAGGAATACATCACATACAAACAAACATAAATTCCCAAATCCCAATACAAGCATTTTAGGCTAGATAATTGTAAACCAATGTAAGTAGTGAAAGGCTTAATACATGACATGTTAAAAAAAGACAGACTGTGGGTTCAATAGAAAAGGCAGGTCATATTTAGGACAAACAAACACTTATTAGTTAGGAAACATATATACATGCTGCATTGTTAAGTTAGCTGTGCTGAAAAACACAAGAGGCCCCAGCCACATTAGAATGAGTTTTTCTTTAAAGCTGCACCAACTGTTGCTTTCATAATGTTCACTCAGCATGAACAGGGTGGAACAGAAGGGTGTATCCTTCCTTAGCACAGGGGTCCTAAAAACCACAAGTCATTCATATCGTGTTAAGGGGATTGTGTAAAGGGTCAGATAAGTATTTGCAAGGCAGGGCTACCATGAGCAGCACGCAACATATAATCTCTTGTTGTGCAGAAAGATAGATATGGTGAATGACGTCAGTGTAACTTACCCACCCATGAGGCCAACAAGTGCATGTGCTTCTTTCCAGAGGCACCTCATTATCTTATCTGTACTGCTTGTAGTTGCTTGCGTCAATGGTGAACTCTTCACCACAGTTTTTTGTGGTTTTTACAGTATAAATGCTACTGGTGTTTGAACCAGAACTTTGAACTTCAGTCATGGCCTCTATGTTGAGACTGCCTGTTTCCAGCTGAAAATCAATTAAACCTATATTATTGTGTTAAATTGATCTGTCTCATTTTGTTAACAGATTTCCCTCTAACACTGCCCAAGCATGAGGATCCTGATCTACGGAACAGTACTGAGGCAGGAGAGCACTGGTTCAGAATGCCAACAAATCCAAACATGGAAACCAAAATCAATGCATCACCTTGTGAAACATCTGTGCAGAGATGGAATTACACCGAAGTTGAAATGTTGTGGTTCAAACTATTTGCCTGAGTGTTGTCCATGCCCAAAATGTACTCTGCTTTTAAGAACAATAAATTGTCTTCTGCCGAGGCTCAAATCTCAACTGCCAGCGACTTATTCCTGGTTCCGCCATCTGTTGAGATAGCTCTTCAACACCTGATTGTCCATTTTCGCCCAGACAGATATGAGTAAGAGATGTAGGGGAGCATCCCTGCAGAGTGTACCACACTGCCTTCAGTTCCTTCAAACTGGACAAGCGATGTACCTGAATTCTTGAACACGTGCCACTCAATTCTAGGTGCTCAATTAGTGCCACCTAACCCCTGGCATTCACATATTTTGTCACAGCTCGGACAGTGGAGCTTTGAAACCTCATGCCTTTCCTTTCCCCTTGTTGTGAGTCTGTCAAGGCTGTAGTGGCCATACTGGGCATTGGGCATTTCCCTGGGAGGCTGGAAAAGGTGGGGGGCACTTTTGTTACTAGGGGCTGGTTTTGTAGCACTGCACAGATTTAAAAGCACAGCAGAGTTCTTTGTATATTCAACAGTTTTCAGGCAACAATAAAAGAACCACGATTACTCTGGTGATTAATGAATCAGCTGGAATTTTGTCTAGTGGCAGTTTTGATTCAACTAAGGTAGTGCAGAGGGTTAATATGCCTACTGCAAAGAAAGTCTACCTTGCAGATCACAAACAAGTATTTTAAATGCATAGCTCAGTGGGATACTGCTTTTGTCAGAGATCCTTTTGTTATGTGCAGATCGTAAGTTACTATTATAATCTGTCATAGTGAGCCATGAACTGCCATCAAAAAGCTGCATGCGAACAGCATGGTACAGGTTAGAAAGTTGTCCCCCCCCCCCCCCACCCACCAAGTTTCTTCATCCTCATTTTGCTAAAAAAGGTTTGTTTGGGTAGAAATACATTCAGTAAAGTCAACCCTAACAAAGGTATTACGCTCTGAATCCTGAGTTTATGCTTCCCCTGACCAAGCACTCTAAAAATGCCAGCAATATGGATCACATATGAATCCTACACCTTGTAGTCCCTTGGTCTAATATAACATTTTGTATACACTGATTTACGCACCCGTATGAATCATTGTCTGTGTGTGTGATATAAAGTGCTCCAACACCCAACACTGGTAAGAGAGGTGCTATAAAACAAATGAAATACATGACAGAGGGGCTATGGAGAGATGAGAGCAACAGTTAGAGAATGATGGTGAGGGAGTCTTTGAAAAGCCCCAATAAAGACTGCTGTATCCTGTTGCTCTGTAAGGTAATTATTTACTATGTATTAAAACTAATACAATTGAATATATAATGTAAAATGTGTTGTAGAATACAGTTTTTGCATTTATTTCCCAAATTTTCTTGGGGGCGTGAACCTCTCCCTGCCCCACCCCCTAAGCCCCATTGTAGTGGTCAGGCTTGTTTGCTATGTACCCTATGGGGGCTGGTGTGATGGAATTTGCCAGGGCTGCTTTGGGTTTCCAGTCCAGCCCTCATAACAATTGTCAGCCAAAATAAAACATTTCTCTGTGACAATTGCAAAGTGGTTGTAGGAAGCTGGCTCTGTGTATACTTAATCAAACTGGATTAACGTGCACAGAGTCCAGGGGTTCCCCAGAGGCTTTGACAGAGGCAATAATGGATAATACTAATGCTATATTTGTGGTAGTGTGGTGGAGCAGTTAGGTTTATCAGAGGGTAGTGTTAAGCATTTGTTGTACACACACAAGCAATAGAAGAAACAAACACTCAATGACTTAACTCCAGACCAACAGGATTTTATATAGAACAATATATTTTGTTAATTTATTTCTAGAACCACAAGATTCCGTTTGCAGGTAAGTACATACAATGTGAGGTACTTTGCATAGTTATAATAATAACTTTGGAAGGAACCGATAAAGTACACAGTTTTCTTTAAATTGGCAAAAAGCTATTTTAAAGGTAGACAGTGCAATTTTCAACAGTTCCTCGGGGAGGAAAATAAAGTACAGTTTCTGGGATAAGTAACAAACTTACAGACTTAGGGGGTTATTCTAACTTTGGAGGAGTGTTAATCCGTCCCAAAAGTGACGGATATACCACCAGCCGTATTACGAGTTCCATAGGATATAATGGACTCGTAATACGGCTGGTGGTAAATCCGTCACTTTTCCGTCACTTTTGGGACGGATTAACACCTCCTCCAAAGTTAGAATAACCCCCTTAGTCTCCGGGGCATAGGTAGCTCACCGTTGGGGTTCAAAATGACCCAAACACACAGCACAAGCAACAGGGGGCCAGTTAGGTGCAGAGGTCAAACAGCAGCCAAAATAACATGGGCGCCTATGGAGACAGGGGGTACGCCGGCTCCGGTCTGCTTGCAGGTAAGTACCCATGTTGTCAGAGGACAGACCGGGGGGTTTAGAGGAGCACTGGTGGGACCCCAAGTAGGCACAAAAACCATACCCTCAGCGGCACAGGGGCGGCCACGTGCAGGTTGCAAACAGGGTGTTGGGTTTCCAATGAAACCCTAAGGGGAGGCTCTGGGGGTCACTTAAGCACTGCATGCAAGGCACAGGGGGACTTCTCGGGTAAGCCACTGACTGGGTAGGGAGGAGGGCCCCCTGTTGGTCAAAGCTGCACCAGTGGCCGGGTTCTCTCAAGTATAGGGACTGCAGGTGCAGTGTTTCTCCAGGCGTCAGGTATCTTCGTCCTGGGCAGTCGCAGTCAGGGGGGTCCTTGGGATTCCCTCTGCAGGCATCGTCGTGGAGGTGTGGAGAGGTCACGCCAGGGTGGACACTAGGTCGGTATCACCTGGGGATCCTTTGACTAGTTGGGCCACCTGGACAACGGCTGTGGGCATTGGGTGCCGAGTGGTTTTGGACTCGTGCTTCTGGAGTTAGGGAGGAGTCCTTTAGAAGCGGTTTCTTCTTGTTTGGACATGTCCTCTGTCCACGAGAGTTTCTTGGTCCTCGGTGATGTGGCAGTCCTCTGGTGGCTTTTCAGGGGTCGCTGGACCAGCAGAACGCACCACTCTTCTTTTGCAGCTTTTTGAAGCAGGAGACGGGACGGTAGGGCTGGGGCAGAGTCGGTTGTTGTCTCCTTTCCTTCTCTGCAGGGTTGTCAGCTCAGCAGTCCTCCTCCTTCTTGTGAGGTTGTCTGAAATCTGCTGAGCTTGGTTCAGGGAGCCCTTAAATACAAAATTTAGGGACGTTTTAGGGGTCAGAGTGCAGTAGCCAATGGCTACTGTCCCTGAGGGTGGCTACACCCTCCTAGTGTCCACTCCCTTTGGGGATGGGGGCACATTCCTATCTCTATTGGTCCCTGTCCTCCAAACCAAGATTGAGGATTCTGCAGGGAGGGGTCACTTCATCTCTGGACACCCTTGGGGTGGTCCCAGCTGAAGTTCACTCCTCCTTGTTTTTCCCAAGTTTCCCACCGAACTGGCTGTCAAAAGTGGGTCTTTGTCAGGGGGTGGGGGTGACTGCAGGCTTATCTCCTATAGCTGGAGTGCCCTGGGGGCATTGTAACACCAGGCCTGAGCCTTTGAGGCTCACTGCCAGCTGTTAAAGTTCCTGCGGGGGCAGTGGGGGGGGAAAGAGGTGTAAAGCACCTCCACCCAGAGCAGGCTCTCTTTCTGGCCTCACACAGCACAAAGGTCCTCAAACCCATTGTAGGAGACTGGCCTGGCATATAGCGGGTACCTTGTGGTACTTACACCTTGTGCCAGGTCCAGTTATACCTTATTAGTAGATTAGAGGTGTTCTAGCAGCTTAGACGGATAGAGGTAGCTATAGCAGAGCAGCTCCTACTATACCACTTATTTCACTTAGCACTATATCATAAGAAAACACAATACTCAGTTACTAAAAATAAAAGTCCTTTATTTTAGTGACAATATGCCAAAAGTATCTCAGAGGATATACTCCCTCAGGAGGTAAGTAATATACACACAATATACACACAACCCAAAATCGGGTAAGGAAACAGCTAGAAAAGTAGTGCAAATACTGTAGAACACAATAGGCCTAGGGGCAACACAAACTATATACTCCAAAAAGTGGAATGCGAACCACGAATGGACTCCAGGCCTAGTGTAGTGTGTACAAGGTCGCTGGGAGTGTAAGAAAACACTAAGGGATACCCCACCCCAAGACCCTGAAAAGTAGGAGTAAAGTTACCCTACTAACCCAGAAAGACAGTAAAGTCGAGATAGGGGATTCTGCAAAGACAACAACTGACTGCAAAACTCTGAAGACGGATTCCTGGACCTGAGCACCTGTAAAGGAAGGGCACCAAGTCCAAGAGTCACGCAAGTGTCAAGGGGGGCAGGAGCCCAATAAACCCCGGATGAAGGTGCAGAAGAGCTGCCTCCGGGTGGAAGAAGCTGAAGATTCTGCAACAACAGAAAGTGCCAGGAACTTCTCCTTTGGTCAGAAGATGTCCCACGGCGTGCTGGAGGATGCAGAGTTGTTTCCACGCAGAAAGACCACAAACAAGCCTTGCTAGCTGCAAGAGTTGCGGTTGAGGATTTTGGGTGCCTCCAGGGCCCAGGAAGGACCAGGAAGTCGCCCCATGAAGGAGGAGACAGAGGGGGCGCTCAGCAACACAGAGAGCCCATGCAGAAGCAGGCAGCACCCGCAGAAGCACCTGAACAGGCGTTCAGAAGATCTGAGCAAGACGGTCGACTCAGCACAGCAAAAAGGAGTCCCACGAAGTCGGAGTCCAACTCAGCGAGTTGGGCAATGCAGGGCAGAGTGCTGGGGACCTGGGCTAGGCTGTGCACAAATGAAGTCTTGCAAAAGTGCACAGAAGCCGGAGCAGGTGCAGTTCACGCAGTATACAGGATTACTGTCTGGCGTGGGGAGGCAAGGACTTACCTCCACCAAATTTGGACCGAAGGTCCACTGGACTGTCAGGGACACTTGGATCCAGCTCCTGTGTTCCAGGGACACGCTCTTCAAGATGAGAGGGGACCCAGAGGACCGGTGATGCAGAGGTTTGGTGCCTGCGTTGGCAGGGGGAAGATTCCATCGACCCACAGGAGATTTCTTCTTGGCTTCCAGTGCAGGGTGAAGGCAGACAGCCCTCAGAGCATGCATCACCAGGAAACAGTTGAGAAAGCTGGCAGGATGAGGCGCTACAATGTTGCTGGTAGTCTTCTTGCTACTTTGCTGCGGTTTTGCAGGCGTCCTGGAGCAGTCAGTGGTCGATCCTTGGCAGAAGTCAAAGAGGGAAGTGCAGAGGAACTCGGGTGAGCTCTTGCATTCGTTATCTGGTGAGAAACCCACAGGAGAGACCCTAAATAGCCCTCAGAGGAGGATTGGCTACAGAGAAAGGTAAGCACCTATCAGGAGGGGTCTCTGACGTCACCTGCTGGCACTGGCCACTCAGAGGACTCCATTGTGCCCTCACGCCTCTGCATCCAAGATGGCAGAGGTCTGGGACACACTGGAGGAGCTCTGGGCACCTCCCACTGGGAGATGCTGGTCAGGGGAGTGGTCACTCCCCTTTCCTTTGTCCAGTTTCACACCAGAGCAGGGCTGGGGGGATCCCTGAACAGGTGTAGACTGGCTTTTGCAAGGAGGGTACCATCTGTGCCCTTCAAAGAATTTCCAGAGGCCAAGAGAGGCTACTCCTCTCAGGCCCTTCACACATTTCCAAAGGGAGAGGGTTAAACACCCTCTCTCAGAGGAAATCCTTTGTTCTGCCTTCCTGGGACTGGGCTGCCCAGGCCCCATGGGGGGAAGAAACCTGTCTGAGGGTTGGCAGCAGCAGTAGCTGCAGAGAAAACCCCGGAAAGTTTGTTTGGCAGTACCCGGGCTCTATGCTTGAGCCCCGGGAATGCATGGAATTGTCCCCCCAATACCAGAATGGTAATGGGGTGACAATTCCATGATCCTAAAAATGTTACATGGCCATGTTCGGAGTTACCATTGTGACGCTACATATAGGTATTGACATATATGTATAACATATGTATATATATGTATGACATACACGTGTAATGGTGTCCCTGCACTCACAAAGTCCGGGGAGATTGCCCTGAACAATGTCGGGGCACCTTGGCTAGTGCCAGGGTGCCCTCACACTAAGTAACTTTGCACCTAACCTTCACTGAGTGAGGGTTAGACATATAGGTGACTTATAAGTTACTTATGCGCAGTGAAAAATGGCTGTGAAATAACATGGACGTTATTTCACTCAGGCTGCAGTGGCAGTCCTGTGTAAGAATTGTCTGAGCTCCCTATGGGTGGCAAAAGAAATGCTGCAGCCCATAGGGATCTCCTGGAACCCCAATACCCTGGGTACCTAGGTACCATATACTAGGGAATTAAAAGGGTGTTCCAGTGTGCCAATTAGAATTGGTAAAATTAGTCTCTAGCCTGCAGTGACAATTTTAAAAGCAGAGAGAGCATAAACACTGAAGTTCTAGTTGGCAGAGTCTCAGTGATACAGTTAGGCACCACACAGGGAACATATACAGAGCACACTTTATGAGCACTGGGGTCCTGGCTAGCAGGATCCCAGTGACACAGGCAAAAACAAACATACATACAGTAAAAATGGAGGTAACATGCCAGGCAAGATGGTGCTTTCCTACACCCATGGGGTCAGAAACTCGTTTCTCAGTGGCAGGCTGGCACAGACCAGTCAGTCCTATACTAGAGGATTGGCTAAAATACAGGGGGCATCTCTTTAAATAAATCCAACACTGACATAAGTGTGGGTTTATTGTGCTGAGAAGTTTGATACCAAACTTCCCAGTATTCAGTGTAGCCATTATGGAACTGTGGAGTTTACCTTGACAAACTCCCAGACCATATATTTAATATCGCCACACTGCACTTACAATGTCTAAGAATGGACTTCGACACTGTAGAAGCATTTGTTCCTGCAGCTATGCCCTCACCTGTGGTATAGTGCACCCTTCCTTAGGGCTGTACGGCATGTTAAAAGGGTGACTTACTTATGCCATAGGCTGTATTTTGTGGGCATGGCACCCTAAGGGGGATGCTATGTCGACTTTGCCTTTTTCTCCCTAACACACACAATCTGAAGTGGCAGTGTGCATGTGTTTGGTGAGGGATCTCTTAGGATGGCACAACACATGCTGCAGCCATTAGGAACCTTCCCTGGTCACAGGGCCCTTGGTACTACTGGTATCTTTTACAAGGGACTTATCTGTGTGCCAGGGGTATGCCAATTGTGGAAACAATGGTACATTTTTATAGAAATGTAAGGAAATGCCTCCTTGGCATGGTTACCCCCTGACGTTTTGTCTTTTGCTGATGCCAAGTTTTGATTGAAAGTGTGCTGGGACCCTGCTAACCAGGCCCCAGCGTTCTTTCCCTAAACTGTACCTTTGCTTCCACAATTGCCACAGCCTTGGCACTCAGATAGGTCCCTTGTAAATGGTCCCCTTGGTACCAAGGGCCCTGATGCCAGGGAAGGGCCCTAAGCGCTGCACCATGTCTTATACCACCCTGGGGACCCCTCACTCGGCACATGTACACTGCCTCACAGCTTGTGTGCGCTGGTGGGGAGAAAATGATTAAGTCGACATGGCACTCCCCTCGGAGTGCCATGCCCACCTCACACTTCCTGTGGTATAGGTATGTCACCCCTCTAGCAGGCCTTACAGCCCTAAGGCAGGGTGCACTAAACCACAGGTGAGGGCATGTGTGCATGAGCACTATGCCCCTACAGTGTCTAAGCAAAACCTTAGACATTTCAAGTGCAGAGTAGGGCTAACATATAACACCAGTCTTGAGCCTCTCAGGCTCACCTCCAGGTGTTACTGTTCCTGCAGGGGGAGGTGTGAGCACCTCCACCCAGGACAGGCTTTGTTTCACAAAGGCACTCACCCCATATGGTCAGAAACTCGTCTGGAAGTGGCAGGCTGGCACAGATGGGTTAGTCACACACTAACAGTAGAGCTGGTATTCAGGGGGCATCTCTAAGATGCCCTCTGGGTGCATTTTACAATAAATTCCACACTGGCATCAGTGTGCATTTATTGTGCTGAGAAGTTTGATACTAAACTTCCCAGTTTTTAGTGTAGCCATTATGGAACTGTGGAGTTTGTGGTTGACAAACTCCCAGATCATATACTCAGTATGGCTACCCTGCACTTACAATGTCTAAGTATTGACTTAGACACTGTAGGGGGATAGTGCTCATGCAGCTACACCCTCACCCGTGGTATAGTGCATCCTATATGTAAGGCCTGCTAGAGGGGTGATTTAACTATGCCACAGGCAGTGGGTTGTGGGCACGGCATTCTGAGGGGAGTGCCATGTCGACTTAGTCTTTTTCTCTCCAACACCACATGCACAAGTGTGCATGTGCTAAGTGAGGGGTCCCAGGGCGGCATAATACATGCTGCAGCCCTTAGAGACCTTCCCTGGCCACAGGGTCCTTGGTACCAATTGTGGAGCCAAAGGTACAGTTTTAGGGAAAGAACACTGGTGCTGGGACCTGGATAGTAGGGTCCAATTAAAGCCGGCATCAACAAAAGGCAAGTAGTTAGGGGGTAACCATTTTCCTACACAACCCCACCCCCAAACGAAAGAGGATAAGACTAACCTTTTCCAAGATAGTCTTCATTATCTAAGTGGAAGAACCTGGAAAGGCCATCTGCATTGGCATGGGCAGTCCCAGGTCTGTGTTCCACTACAAAGTCCATTCCTTCTAGGGATGTAGACCACCTTAAAAGTCTAAGGTTCTCTCCTTTCATTTGCATGAACCATCTGAGAGGTCTGTAGTCAGTTTAAACTATAAAGTGAGTACCAAACAAGTATGATCTCAACTTTTTCAATGACCAAACCACAGCAAAGGCCTTCCTCTCAATGGCACTCCAACGCTGCTCCCTGGGGAGTAACCTCCTGCTAATGAAAGCAACAGGCTGGTCAAGGCCATCATCATTCATTTGGGATAGGTCTGCTCCTATTCAGAGACATCTGTCTGCACAATGAATTGCTTAGAATAATCTGGAACTTTTAGAACTGGTGCTGAGCACATAGCTTCTTTTAGGGTGTCAAAGGCCATTTGACAGTCTAAGGTCCAGTTAACGTTCTTGGGCATTTTGTTGGAGCTAAGTTCTGTGAGGGGTGTCACTATGGATCCATATCCCTTCACAAACCTGTAGTATCCAGTCAAGCCACGGAATGCACTGACTTGAGTCTGGGTTTTTGGAGCTTCCCAGTCCAGAATAGTCTGGATCTTGGGTTGTAATGGCTGCACTTGGCCTCCTAAGGTGTCCCAAGTAAACCACTGTACTCTGCCCTATCTGACATTTGGATGCCTTGACAGAGAGTCCTGCTGCTTGCAGGGCCTGCAAAACCTTGTTCAGGTGGACCAGGTGATCCTGCCAGTTGGAGCTAAAGACCGCAATATTATCTAGATATGCTGCACTAAAGGACTTAAAGCAAGCAAGGACATGATTCACCAACCTTTGGAAGGTGGCAGGGGCATTCTTTAAGCCAAAGGGCATAACAGTAAACTGATAATGCCCATCAGGTGTTAAGAATGCTGTTTTCTCTTTTGCCCCAGGTGCCATTTTGATTTGCCAGTACCCTGCAGTCAAGTCAAAAGAATTTGGCTGCACCTAATTTCTCTATTAGCTCCTCTGCCCTTGGGATGGGGTGAGCATCTGTCTTGGTAACAGAGTTGAGCCCTCTGTAGTCCACACAAAACCTCATCCCTCTCGTTCCATCCCTATTGTGAGGTTTTGGGAACAAGACAACTGGGCAGGCCCAGGGACTGTCAGAGTGCTCTATCACTCCCAACTCCAGCATCTTGTGGACTACCTATTTGATGCTTTCTTTGACTTGGTCAGACTGTCTGAATATTATGTTTTTGACAGGTAAACTGTCTCCTGTGTCCACATCATGGGTACACAGATGTGTCTTACAGGCGGTCAAAGAAAGAGTTCAGCATACTGTTGTAGGACTTGCCTACAGTCAGCTTGCTGCTGGGCAGAGAGGTGTCTGAATACACAACTCCATCTACTGTTACATCCTTATGATAAGTTGAGAGAAGGTCAGGGAGAGGTTCACACTCTTGCTTCCTGATCCTCATCAGTAACCATCAACATGGTTATGTTTGCCCTGTCATTGTAGAGCTTAAGGCGGTTAACATGGATCACCCTCTTGGGTGCCCGGCTAGTGCCCAGGTCCACCAGCTAAGTGACCTGACACTTTTTCTCTAGCACTGGGTAAAGGCCACTATCTGTCCTGAAGTGCCCTGCTTTTTGGTCATACCACAACTTCTGGAGTTGTTGGCTGGCCTCAAGCTTTTTGGATGCCTTTTCCATTTACTCAGGCATCCTTCAGCAGAGGCCAAGCACATAGTCCACCACATCTTGTTTAAGCTCATGGAGAGGTCTCTCCCAGCCTTCTTTTACAAGTGCCAGGGGTCCCCTTACAGGATGGCCAAACAGAAGCTCAAAGGGGGAAAACCATACTCTCTTCTGTGGCACATCCCTGAAGGTGAAAAGCAGGCATGGCAAGAAGACATCCCATCTCCCTTTGAGTTTTTCAGGGAGCCCCATGATCATGCCCTTCAATGTCTTGTTAAATCTCTCAACATGGCCATTGGTTTGTGGATGATATGGTATGGTGAATTTATAAGTCACCCGACATTCATCACGCATGTGTTTAAGGTAAAGTTACATGAAGTTTGTACCTCTGTCAGAAACCACCTCCTTAGGGAAGCCCACTCTGATAAAAATACCAATGAGGGCCTTGGATACTGCAGGGGCAGTAGTAGACCTAGGGGGGATTGCTTCAGGGTATCTGGTAGCATGATCCACTACTACCAGTATGTATTGGTTTCCTGAGGCTGTGAGAGGTTCCAGTGGACCCACAATGTCCACACCATCCCTTTCAAAGGGGACCCCCCACCACTGGAAGTGGAATTAGGGGGTCTTTGGATGGCCACCTGTCTAGGGACATGCTTGACAGGTGCCACAGGAGCTACAAATCTCCCTGCCTTTCTGGGACATACTGGTCCAATAGAAATGGTTCAATAATCTGTCCCATGTTTTGATTTGTCCCAAAGCCCGGCTAGGGGGGGATGTCATGGGCCAATGTGAGGATGAACTCTCTAAACACTTGAGCCACTAACACTTTCCTAGTGGCACCAGGTTTGGGATCTCTTGCCTCAGTGTAAAGGAGTCCATCATCCCAATAGACCCTGTGGGAGCCACTGACATCTCATTGAAGGTCCCCCTGGGCCCAGGAGCTCTACCTGGTAAGGCTCCAGCTCTATGGACACAGTTCCCGCAGGGGATAGGACATCTTCCTGGGATGAAAGGTCCTGTTTCAGTTGCTGTACAGAGCTTGGTTCCCCCAGTCCTTTTACCTTTTCTCTTTAAAGGTTAGGCCATTATTCCAGGCTCCAACACTTCTTTTTCACCCTTTGCTCTGCTCTGTGCTCTTGAATACACACACACCAGTTCAGTGAAACGCAGCATGGCTGCATGGGGCTTGAGCTCTACCTCAACCCACACTGAAGACTCCAGATCTTTCCCTAGCAAACAATCTACAGGAACTGCAGAAGACACAACTACCTGTTTCTGGCCAGTAACCCCTCCCCATTCTAAAGTCACCATTGCCATTGGATGGACTTTAGTTTCATTATCGGCACTAGTGACTGGATATGTCTGTCCAATCAGATACTGTCCGGGGGAAACCAGTTTGTCTGCCACCATGGTGAAAATGGCACCTTTATCCCTCAAGGCTTCTACCTTTGTCCCATTTATCAAGAGCTGCTGCCTGTATTTCTGCATGTTAGGCGGACAGGCATCTAGTGTGGCTGTATCCACCCCACCCTCCAAGACTAAAGTAGCCTCAGTGTGAACCATGTTTTGCTCTGGGCACATTGTTGATCCCAACTGGAGACTGGCTATTCCAGTGCTAACTGGAGTAGAAGTTGAGGGACATTTCTTGGGGCAGGCCTTGTCTCTAGTTTGGAGTCCATGCCGTCTACAGGCGTGACACCAGGCCTTCTTGGGATCAAAGTTTTTACCTTTGTACCCACTTGTTGACTGTCAAGAGGCTCGGGCCTACCCTCCCAAGCAGGTTATTGGGGCCCTTAAGACTCTTTAGTTTTGTCCTTGAATGTCTCACCACCTGTACGAAGTTGGCTCTGTGTATACTATCTCAAAGTGAGAGATAGTGTGCACGGAGTCCAAGGGTACCCCTTAGAGGTTGATGGTGGCAAAATTAGATAATACTAATGCTCTATTTTCTGATAGTGTGGTCGAGCAGTAGGCTTATGTAGGAGGCTGGCCTGGTTTGTAGTGGGTACGTTGGGTACTTACACTTTACACCAGGTCCAGTTATCCCTCGTTAGTGAATGTAGTAGTGTTCTAGCAGCTTAGGCTGATAGAGGTAGCTATAGAAGAGCAGCTTAGGCTCATGCAATACCACTTATAGTTACACAGTACTTATACATAAGTAAAGACAATATTCAAGTGTTAAAAAATTAAGGTATTTGGGTGACAGTACCAAAAATATCTTAGAGACAATACTCCTTCTGGAGATAAGTATTATACACAATATATACACTAGACACCAAAATTAGACAAGTGAACAGTCATAGACCAATGCAAACAGTAGGAAATCCTATAGAATGCAATGGGAGAAAATAGGTCTAGGGGCAACACAAACCATATACTAAGAAAGTGGAATGCGAATCACGAATTTCCCCCTAGACAAGTGTAGTGTGTGCAGAATCGCTGGGAGAGTAAGAATACAGTAAAGGTAAGTAAATTACCTCACCCCAGAGCCCAAAAAAAAGCAGGAGTAAAGTACTGCAAGTTTCCTCGGGACACACTACACCTCGTTTTGGGGATTTTGCAGCAGCCAACCAAGTCTGCAAAGAACAACTGCTGGATTATTGGACCTGAAGACCTGCAAAGGAAGGGGACCAAGTCCAGAAGTCGAAAGTAGTTCCAGAAAGGACAGAAGCCCCTGCCAACGCTTAGTTGAAGACTGCAGAAATGCACCCTAGGAAGATGCCAGCGGATTTCTGCATGATGCTAAAGATGTCCCACGGCGTGAAGATCGTTGCAGACGAGATTTCGTGTTGGAAGGCGCCAACAAGCCGTGGGTACGGCAAAAGTGCATTTTTCATCAAAATGGCACTGGATGCACCCAGGAGGGACCTGGGGGGCTCAACTCTGTGTGAGGAGGAAGGGGGGGGGCTCTCAGCACTTTAGAGAGCCCTCAAGATGCCAGCCAGCACCCCCAGAAGCCGCAGGATCCGGGTTCAAAGGAGGTGCAAAACACGGTTGATGCAGCACAACAAAAGAAGGTCCCACGCCGCCGGAGAACAACTCAGCGAGCTGAGCGTCGCAGGGTGGAGTGCTGGGGACCTGGGCCAGGCTGTGCATGAAGGAATTTTGCAAGGAGTGCGCAGAGGCCTCAGGAGACAATGACGAAACAAAACACAGGGGTACAGTCATTCTCAGGGAAGGCAAGGTCTTACCTCCTTCAAATTGCGTCAGTAGTACCCCAGGACAGTCTATGTCGATGTCCACCCTCTGTGTCCTTAGGAGCACGCTTGTTGCCGTGAGATGAGTCCCTGTTGTCGCCTTAGAAGGTGCCTGCTTGGAGCAGGGGAGTGACTCAGTCACTTCACTGGAGATTTCTTCGGTCTTTCTGGTGCAGGATGAAGACCGGGAGTCTTCAGAGCATGCACACTGTGGAAACTGTTGCAGTTGCTGACTTGGAGCTGAGGTTGCTGAGGAAAAGTGTTTCTTGTAGTCACTTTGCTGCAGTTACAGCGTTTCTTGGAGCAGGCTGCGGTTGATTCGAGGTCAGAGGATGAAGTATTAGTTGCAGAGGATTCCTGAAGGAAACGTGCAAGCAGAATCTGAAGAGAACTCACAGGAGAAACCCTAAATAGCCCTGAGAGGGGGACTGGCTACCTTATCAGGTATGGACCTATCAGGAGGGGTCTCTGACGTCACCTGCTTGCACTGGCCACTCAGACGCCTCCAGAGTGCCCCCCACACCTTGCAAAGCAAGATGGCTGAAGCCTGGGACACACTGGAGGAGCTATGGGCACCACCCCTGGGGTGGTGATTGACAGGGGAGTGGTCACTCCCCTTTTCTTTGCCCAGTTTCCCGCCAGAGCAGGGGAGAAAGGGTCCCTGAACCGGTGTATACTGGTTTATGCGAAGAAGGCACCATCTGTGCTCTTCAAAGCATTTCCAGAGGCTGGGGGAGGCTACTCCTCCCCAGCCCTTCACACCTATTTCCAAAGGGAGAGAGTGTAACACCCTGCTCTCAGAGGAAATACTTTGTTCTGCCTTCCTGGGACTGGGCTGCACAGACCCCAGGGGGACAGATCCCTCTCTTTGAGGTGGCAGCAACTGTAGCTGCAGTGCAAGCCTCAGAGAGCTGGTTTGGCAGTACTGGGGGTCCATGGTGGAGCCCCCAGGACGCATGGATTTGGCTCCCCAATACCAGATTTGGAATGGGGGAGGGACAATTCCAGGATCTTAGACATGTTATATGGCCATATTCGGAGTTACCATTGGGAAGCTACATTTAGGTATTGACCTATATGTAGTGCACGTGTGTAATGGCGTCTCCGCACTCACAAAGTCTGGGGAAATGGCCCTGAACTATGTGGGGGCACCTTTGCTAGTGCAAGGGTGCCCTCACACTTAGTAACTTTGCACCTAACCTTCAGCAAGTGAAGGTTAGACATAGGTGACTTATAAGTTACGTAAGTGCAGTGGTAAATGGCTGTGAAATAGTGTGTGCACTATTTCACACAGGCTGCAATGGCAGTCCTGTGTAAGGGTTTGTCTGAGCTCCCTATGGGTGGCAAAAGAAATGCTGCAGCCCATATGGATCTCCTGGAACCCTAATGCCCTGGGTACCTAGGTACCATATACTAGGGACTTATAAAGGGGGTCCAGTATGTCAACTGAAATTGGTAAAAGAAGTCACTGGCCTACAGTGACACATTTAAAAGCAGAGAGAGCATAAGCACTGAGGTTCTGATTAGCAGAGCCTCAGTGACACAGTTAGGCACTACATAGGCATACATATTAGGCCACAAACTATGAGCACTGGGGTCCTGGCTAGCAGGATCCCAGTGAGAGAGGCAAAACACACTGACATATAGGTTTTCATCTATGAGCACTAGGGTCCTGGCTAGCAGGATCCCAGTGACACAGTAAAAACACACAGACACACACTCACAAAGAGGCCAAAAGTGGGGGTAACCATGCTAGAAAGAGGCTACCTTCCTACACCTCACCAGAGGATAGTGTTAAACATTTGTTGTATACACACAGGCAATAAATGAGGAACACACACTCAAAGACTTAACTCCAGGCCAATAGTTTTATAAAGAAAAATATATTTTCTTAATTCATTTTAGAACCACAAGATTCAAGATTTGAGGTAAGTATATAAAATGCAAGGTACTTCACACAGGTTAAGTATAGAACTTTGATTTAAAAACAGTAGTACACACAGTTTAGGTTAAGGCGATGCAGGCAGGGCACAGGGGGGCTTCTCGGGTCAGCCACCGACTGGGTTAGGAAGAGGGCCGCCTGCTGGTTACTCCTGCACTGGAAAGTAGTTCCTCTCGGTCCTGGGGGCTGCGGGTGCAGTGCTTGGTCCAGGCGTCGGGTTTCTTGTTACCAGGCAGTCGCGGTTTGGTGGAGCCTCGGGATCCTCTTTGCAGGCGCTGCTGTGTGGGTTCTGGTCGACTTGTGGTACCCACGTAGTTGTAGTTGCCTGGATTCCTCTCTGCGGTGTTTGTTCTCTTGAACTCGAGCCGTGGGCGTCGGGTGCAGTGTGTGAAGTCTCACGCTTCCGGTGGGAAGAGAGAGTTCTTTGAAAGTTGCAGAGTTGTTGCAGTTTTTGAACAGTGCCACTGTTCTCTGGAGTTTCTTGGTCCTTTGGGTTCAGGGCTGTCCTCAGAGGTCGCTGGACCCTGTTGGATGCGTCGCTGTGCAGGTTCTTTGAGTCTGGAGACAGGCCCGTAGGGCTGGGGCAAAGTCAGTTGTTGTCGCTGCGGGGCTTTCAGGTCAGCAGTCCTTCTTTCTTCAGGTTGCAGGAATCTGATTTCCTGGGTTCAGGGTCACCCCTAAATACTAAATTTAGGGGTGTGTTTAGGTCTGGGGGGCAGTAGCCAATGGCTACTGTCCTTGAGAGTGGCTACACCCTCTTTGTGCCTCCTCCCTGATGGGAGGGGGGCACATCCCTACTCCTATTGGGGGAATCCTCCAAACTCAAGATGGAGGATTTCTAAAGGCAGAGGTAAAATCAGCTCAGGGCACCTTAGGGGCTGTTCTGACTGGTGGGTGACTCCTTGTTTTTCTCATTATCTCCTCCAGTCTTGCCGCCAAAAGTGGGGGCAGTGGCCGGAGGGGTGGGCATCTTCACTAGCTGGGATGCCCTGTGGCGCTGTAACAACAGGCGTGAGCTCTTCAGATTCCCGACTACCTCAACTAAAGAAAAAGGACTGCTGAGCTGACTACCCCACAGAGAAGAGAAGGAGACACCAACTGAATCGGTCCCAGCCTTACCGGCCCGCCCCCTGCTTCAGAAAGCTGCACAAGAAGACAACGCGTTCAGCAGGACCAGCGACCCCTGAAAAGCCCCGAGGGGACTGCCGGCATCACTGAGGACCCAGAAACTCCTGTGGACAGCAGACCTGTCCAACAAGAGAACAAGAAAACCATCATTAAAGGGACTCCCTCCTCACTCCAGAAGCGAGAGTCCAAAACTACTCTGCACTAGACGCCCCTGGCCCATGTCCAGAGGAACCAACTAACCATAGAGGATCCCCAGGCGATTCAGACTCCGTGTCTACCCTGGGCCGACCTCTCCAGTCCCCTACGATAATGCCTGCAGAGGGAATCCCGAGGACACCCCTGACGGCGACTCCCCAGGACAAAGATATCCGTCGCCTGGAGAAGCACTGCACCCAGGCCTGAGAGAACCCGACCACCAGTGCAGCAACAACCAGCAGACGGCCCTTATCACTGCCCAGTCGGTGGCTTGCCCGAGAAGCCCCCTTGTGCCACGCCTTCAGCACCTAAGTGAACCCCTGGTCCCGCCATAGAGTTCTATTAAGAACCAGACGCCCTGATTGCACACTGCACCCAGCAGCCCCTGTGCTGCTAAGGGTGTGGTTTTTGTGCCTACTTGGGCCCCCTCCAGTACTCTGCTAAACACCCCTGGTCTGCCCTCTATCAACGCGGGTACTTACCTGCAAGCAGACCGGAAGCGGAGTACCCAGTCTCCATAGGCGCCCACGTTATTTTGGCTCCTGTTTGACCTTTGCATCTAACTGGCCCTGTGTTGCTTGTGCTGGGTGTTTGGGGTTATCTTGAACCCCCAACGGTGGGCTATTTATGCACCAGAGACTGAACCTGTAAGTAGATTACTTACCTCCAAAACTGTACTGTATTTTCTTCCCCCAGGAACTGTTGAAAATTGCAGTGTCCACTTTTAAAATAGCTTTTTGCCATTTGAAAGAAAACTGTATGCATTGTCGGTTTGATTCAAAGTGCTAAACTTACCTATGCAAAGTACCTTTCATTTAATGTACTTACCTGCAAACTGAATCTTGTGGTTCTAGAAATTAAATCAACAAAAGTTATTTTTGTATATAAAAACCTATTTATTGGTCTTGAGTTAAGTCACTGTGTGTGTGTTTTCACTTATTGCTTGTGTGTGTACAACAAATGCTCAACACGACCCTGTGATAAGCCTAACTGCTTGACCACACTACCACAAATAGAGCATTAGTATTATCTATTACTGCCTCTGTCAAGCCTCTTGGGGAACCCCTGGACTCTGTGCACACTATATCTCATTTTGATATAGTATACACAGAGCCAGCTTCCTACACCGGGCCCTAGCCAGAGACTCCTTAAAGAGCGCAAGCGCAGTCTACTTGGTCTTCAAAGAGACGATTACTATCAAAGGGCATGTCTATCAGAGTCGAAAAGCCAGATGCCTTCAACCAGGCGTGGCCCCTCAAGGCCACTGTCAAAGTAACCAATCTGCCTAGAGAGTTGGTAATATCCAGCCCACATCGGATTGTGAACTTAGCTGTGTCTCTCCAGTCAGCAACAGCTTGGGAGAGAATGCCCCGGGCCTGCTCCAAGACATGTGGCAGCACTTGTGCAACCGTGTCTTACAAAGTATGGGTATAATGGACCCAAAGGCATGCGGTGTTCACAGAGCGCAATGCCAGGCCTGAGGAAGAAAACAGCTTCTTTCCAGGGTGATCCACCCTCTTGGATTCCCTATCTGGGGGTGGGGAAGGGAACGTTCCATGGGATGTTGAGGCTTGGATAACCAAGCTCTCAGTGGAAGGGTGTTGAGGTAGGAACGTCTGGTCATTAGGCGCAAGCCTATGGCATAAGGAATTTGTCCTGTTCATAGAAGAACCTGTGCTGGACATCAGTGAGAGTTTCATTAAAGGGCAAAAGTGGTTCTGACATGGAAGCCACAGGCTGAAGCACTTCAGTCAGGAGGTTAGTTCTGACAGCCACTGAAGGCAGCCCGAGGCTCAAGAGCTCGGCCGCTCTTTCTACCACCATGGAATACAACGTCCCCTCCATAGCCACGGTAGTGGGAGAAAGCATGCCAGCATCAGGGGAGGTGTCCAGACTGCTGGCTTCACCTAGTTCCTGAGTTCAGTCCATGGGGTCTTGAAGCTGGTATTCTAAAGGGCCTGTGACCCCTCCATACTCTCACCGAACTTGTATCCATAAGAAAAATGGTGAAGATCCAATCTAGGAATCAAGGTCCCTGCCTAAGGCAGAATCGGCATCGAGCACCGTCGCTTCGATTCCAAATCGGCAATAAGTATGAGATTGACACGGCCTGCTGACCAGAGGACGCCAAATGTCCCGAAGATTTTGCATGGGACGATGTTGAATGAAGAAGACTCTGCGAGCGGTCTCAGGACCTTCCTCCCGACCAAGACTGATGCAGAGTTGGGCACTGGGTCGCGAGTAGCTTTAGGGACTTCACCCTCAAAGCCTTCGGGTTCATGGCCCGGCACTCGAACCCAACTTCAGGTCGTGGTCATGCTCCAAACACCACTGACATACGAGTTGAGGATCCATCATGGACATCATCCGATGACAGGCGTCGCACGGCCTTCTGTGACAACATCTTCGACCCACCAAGAAGTAAAAAACTTCAACAAAAATTCAAAAGGCCAGTCAAAAAGTGACTGTAGGGGTAGCTCTCTTCAGATCTGCGCGTAGGCTGGTGCAAATAGAAAAGAACTAACGTCAGCACACCGGGGTGGTGCCTATGTATGACCCTGTGACGTCACATCTGGCAACCACGATGCCAACAACAGACAGAGTGGACCAAGGCCACCTAACGGCGTGCAGGGGTAATACTCAAAGAAGAATCTCCAGACCGACACCTGGGGGAAATTTTAAGGTAAGAAATCTGCAACTAGAAGTCTATCAGATGAGTAGGCAGCTGCATTCGACAAATTAAGACACTGCTATCTCAAAGCTTTCACAAAAGACCCCCAGTCTGAGGACAAACCCTTTTTTTTATTTTTATTTATTTATAATTTTATGTAAACAACATATAACATAAAATAAAATGCCACCTTGGTCCTTACAGTAATGGATCAGTCAGCTACTTTGATCTATCTTCGGCTCTCCAAGCTCCCCACATCTCAGTAACTCTTATGAATCAGGCCGCGGAAGCCAAAAAACATTGCTGAATTTCCATATAATAGGATACCCCAGACGAAAGGTTCCATCAGGTCGTCAAGTCCAAGTCAGGACCAAACAGATGTGGCAGATAGCAGAAAAAAGAAAAAAAAAGAAAAGAAGACAAAAACTTCAAAAAGTAAAAGAGAGAGAAGGCCGGGAGGAGCAATCACAATTCTCAGCAACCATTCGGTACAACCTTATCCCATTGTAGAGTGAATAGCACTCATCACCTCAGCATACCCATCCGCAGCAGGTTCTTTAGACAGACGCAGATTCAAGATAAGATCTAAGGGGTGCCCAGATGTCACGTGGCCTGGAGCCAACCGGAGTCAGCTCCCAGTAATTTGTTGATTGTTCCTGGCAAAAAGCAGCATCCCGCAGCCAAATCTGATATTTGAGGAGACCGGGCCCGGCCCAACAGATTGCCACCCTGCGCTTAGCTAGCAATAACATCATGCCAACCAGACGCAGCACTGAAGCCTGCACCTTATTCACCCCTCCCAGCAGCGCCATCAAGGGAGATGGAGGAATCTCCAGCCCAATCATCTCAGAAAGTGTACAAAAGACCCTTCCCCAATAGGCACATACTGCCGGACAGGTCCACGCCAAGTGCATAAAATCGGCAGCAGGGGCCCGGCATCTTGCACAGGTATCTAGTTCCATAGCACATAGACTTCTGGGGGTGTAGTACAGACGGTGTAAAAACTTAAAATGTATAAGGCGTAATCTATAGTTCGGTGACAGCTCCTTCATATGCGTACAACACATCCTCCAAACATCTTCTGCGATGTCCTCCCCCACATCTTCTGCCCATTTCATCCTTACAGATAGCCCCGTCCCCTCTCCCTGACCCTGAGTGCTGCTATACAGCTTAGTGATCAGCCTCTCAGGCGTCCGCACACTCCACAACACTTCCAACGCGCGGCAAGAAGTTGGGGTCGCGGGCAAGCCGGAGTAGCGAGCGCGCAGCATAGCGCATATCCTTAACACGTAGAACTGGTGGAGAGCAGTGGCCGGTCTATCCCCCAGGATCTCCTCTGGGGACATCAGCCTGTCCTCAACAAACCAATCATTGAGGGTTATCAAATCAAAATACCGTAAAAAGCTCCGCAGCCGCGAGTCCTGAAACATCACCTCATCTCCCACCGCCACCACTTGCATAGACGGTGCAAACGGCACATCTATCCCTGAACGCTTCAGCAAACCCGACCAGGCCCGGACCGTGGAGGCCACTGTGTCAATGCCCAGAGGGCGAGCCCTGTCCAGACTGCCCAGCACTCACTTGAGCCCATCCGGCCACACCGCATCGCTCTCGGGGGCCAGGTGTGGCAGAAAGCAAATCGGGTTGATCCAGTAATAGGCTAACAGAGCCTGCACGCAGAGATAATAGAGCTCCAAATCAGGGGCCGCAAGACCACCCAGCTCAAATGGCATCACCAGTGTTTTCCAAGCTATGCGAGGCTGACCACCCGCCCATACCAGTCGGATCAGCACGGAACGGATGCTCCGCAAAAAAACAGCTGTAAGCACCAGCGGGAGGTTGAGAAACAGATACAAAAACTTGGGCAGCACAAGCATCTTAGCCACCGCAATCCGTCCAGTCAAGGACAATGGCAAGGAGCGCCATGCCGTGACTATCGTCCAGCCAGGCCATGGCCCTACCATAGTTGGCAAGCCAGAGCGTGTCTACATCACAGCTCAACCAAATGCCCAGATATTTGACAGGGCCGTCCGCCCACACAATAGGGTAGCGGGACCGACACTCCACTGTTCCAGACGCCAGAGGCAGCACAACCGACTTAGACCAATTTATCGCCACTCCAGGTATGTCTCCGAACCTGATGATTTCATCCAGCAGCACATCAAGGTTTTGCACGGGATCTCGTACATACAGCGCCACATCATCAGCGTACATAGAGATCAGAATCGCTCTCTGGTGGAACGGCAGCCCCCGCTCACTGTGGTGCTGTCTCAAATACTGCCAGCGGCTTCATCGCAATCGCAAAAAGCAATGGTGACAGGGGGCAGCCCTGCCTAGTTCCACGCGCCACCTGGAAAGGCTCTGACACGCATCCGTTCACCCTCGAGCGAGCCACTGGCTGTGAATATAGCAAACGCATCCAATTCACAAAGCGACTACTCATCCCCACTCTCTCCAGAAGCGCAAACAGATATTGCCACAGCAGTGAGTCGAACGCCTTAGTAGCGTCTAAAAACACCACCACAGCCCCATCATTGACGGGGACTGAGCCAGCGACAGCAAAAAATGTACGTAAGTTCTGTGCCGTGGACCGCCCCGGTATGAACCCCGACTGATCCGGCAGCACCAGTTTCGTCATAAGAGGCCACCGTCGTGATCATTCTGGCTAATATCTTATTATCGATATTAATCATCGACAGGGGCCGGTACGAATTGCAGCTAGTTGCAGCCCTCCCAGGCTTGAGAATCCTAACAATGAGCGCCTCGTGCAAAGAGACCGGGAGCACTCCATTTCGCAATGCCTCATCATAAACCTCCAATAGATAGGGCGCCAAAATGTCTGCAAACTCTTTGTAAAATGCCAAAGTCAATCCATCCAGCCCAGGGGCCTGGTCTCCAGGGAGGCTCCGAATAGCAGCCTTCACCTCTTCTATAGAAAAAGGAGCATCAAAATACTCCCTGTGTACCCTGTTAAACCAGAGGAGGCTAATATCAGAGAAATATCCCTGAATCACCTCCATAGGTACCGCCAAGGGAGCAGAATAAAGATCCTGGAAAAAGGTAGTAAAGACCTTCAGAACCCCAGACGTACCAGCCACTCGCTCCCCACTCGAATCGTCCATTTCAATCACATAGCCGCTAGCCCACGGCCTGCGAAATAGATTCGCCAAAGTGCGTCCGGCTCTATCACCCTCTCCATATCGCCTGGCCCGTGCAAATTTCCCCAAGAAATGTACTTCTCTCAAGGAAGCCTCTTCATACGCGGAGACTGCGGCCCTCAAAGCCGCTAATGTGGTTCCGGACCAGTCCAGCACCAGTCTAGCCTCTAGATCCGTAATCCGGCCTTCTAACTCAGTCATCTCCCGACGTAACGCGTGCAGCACGCCGTGCTGCTTAGAAATGCATATCCCGCGAACAACTACCTTAAAGGCTTCCCACAACGTACCAGCCGAACTCACCGTGCCCACATTTTGTTCAAAATAAAGATTGATATTGCGGCGCAGTTCCTCACGGAACGACTCGTCTCTGAGTGCCCCAGGCGGCAGCCTCCACATATAGGCCTGAGCAGGTCCGCCGGGTATCTCCAGCTCCACACGCACCGGGGCGTGGTCAGACAATGTGCGCGGCATGTGAACAACCGAGCGGTTCCATAAAGCCACATCTTGAGAGCCCATCCGACGGTCAAGACGCGACCAACTATTGTGCACATAGTTAACACAAGTGCCTTCCCGTCTAGCAGGGTGTTTCATCCGCCATAAATCTATCAGCGACGCATCGTCCATAATTGCAGATAAGAAGCGAGCAGCAGTACGCTGCGACCGAGCCGAGCTTTCCCTATCCAGATCAAGGATCACATTGAAGTCTCCTCCCCTAAGCACAGTCCCCCCCCCCCGAGACTCGATCAGTCACCAGACCTCGCTAAAGAACTCAGGGTCATCCGAATCAGGCCCGTACATCGACGTGAGGCGACACGGCCTATCCATCAGCACTCCACTAAGCAGAACATACCGCCCCAATGGGTCAACAATCACCCTGCGAGTGCGCCACTGCAATCCCTTGCGTACCAGAATCGCCACACCTCTAGCATAACTCGAATATACAGACCCATGGCATTCCCCAATCCATCCCGCCTTTAAATAATGTAAGGTACTCTCCACCAGGTGTGTCTCCTGTAGCATGCATATATCTATACTCTGCCTCCTGACATATGCCGACTTAAGGCGCACCTTCCGTCTATCATTCAAGCCACGCACATTCCATGTTAAGCAGCGAATCAGAGACTCTCTCATCTGTGTCATCTGTTCTCCTCAGCGGACATACAACGCAATTCCATCACTCCTCCAACCCGGCCAATCTCCCAAAACCACAGAACACTGAAAGAAAAACAGAAAAGTACACAATGCGACAACCCCAAAGACCCACTCCCCCCCCCACCCACACAGACCCCCCCCAAACGGGTCAATGACATATCCCTCCCCCCAAAAACCACAATTACCCAAATATGCAAGTAAAGGGGACTCATCCAGAGGGCGGAGGCTAGCCGCCCAACCTGCCTAGTATCAGGCAGGGAGGGCAGGCGGGGGCCCAGCACAAAAGGAGTGTCTTCAGGACGAGCGGCACAAAAAGAAATGCATCTCACAACTAGTTACAGCGGCGTCTTTTCTGCTGAAAAAACAAAAATAATCAGGGACGATCAGTCATTATCGCTCAGCGACTCTCGTTCCGCGACGCTCTCAGCCTCCGGCATCGCCTCAGGCTTCCAAGGAAGAGACTTTGCATATCTTGCCGCCAGTTTAAAAAAACTGTAAAGACCTTTAGTTTTGCCGGAAGCAAGAACCTAGCAGCAGTTTGGGCCAGCGAGCGCTTCACTGGCAAGAACGCCCTGCGCGCCGCCTGCACGCCAGGGCTGTAGTCTGGAAAAAAGTTCAATTCTGTGTTTTTATATATCACCGGGCGGCGCTCCCTGGCCAGTCTCAGAATCGTGCCACGGTCTTGATAGTTCAGAAGCCGAATAATGATGGGACGCGGGGAAGCTCCAGGCGGGGGCCGCAGCCCCAGCGATATATGCGCCCTCTCCACTAACAGCAAATGGGACAGCTGGCCGGGGAACAGTTCAGACAACATCTCCTCTACAAAATCCTCCATTCTGCCCATGTCCGTGGTCTCGGGAAGCCCCATTAATCTGAGGTTGTTCCGACGCGATCGGGCCTCCAAATCTTTGTTCTTTGCCCGGATGACCTCCAGCACCGTCTCCATGCGCAGCAATTGGTCACTCTCACCTCGCTGCGTGTCTTCCAAGCCAGAGGTGCGCGCTTCCAGCTGGTCAAGGCGGGCGTTATGCTCGTCCACCCGAGTCTTGATACGGTCAAGTTGCTCTGTCACGTGATCTAGCTTCCCATCTATTCCAGCAAGGCTGGTTTTAAGGTCCAGAAACATAGCCTTTACCGAACTATCTGAGTTCTCTTCACACGTCGCAGGCCCCTCCGACTGTGATGCGGGTGCACCCCCTTTCTGTCGGCCCCCCTCAAAGGAGAGTTTGGCCTGTCTCTGCTCCGCCTTCCCCATCGCTCAACCAGTGGGTCGTTGACAAGTACACTCCGCTGACCCCCCCCCCCCCCCCCGGGGGTCCAGGAGGGGAGTGCAGATGTTCAATCCACCTTCACAAAGCCCACCCAGCTCCTGCCGATTAGCTTTATCCAGCGTCAGCAGTGCTATGAATCTCGCCAATGTCGGGCGTCAAATAAGCCTCTGCGTCAACAGCACTAGTCCAGAGCACCACTACACCAGTTCCCGCTCCAGACTTTCCCTTCGTCACCACCGCACCTCGGCCACGATCCCGCCACCTCAACTTGTTCGATCGTCTTTGAGTGTGTCCCCTAGGCCACACTGATCGTCTCACCTCCAGGCCACGCGGTCCAGGCCCACAAGTCAAGACTGCGTTCTCCAGACTCGGCAAGAGAGGCCTTCAATCGCGGAAGAGGAAGGGGGGGGGGAGGACCTGCGGCTCGACACTACCGCCGATATGGCCCCCCCAATGATCACTGCCTCGGGGCCATCCAGGTCTCCGGGGAAAAAAGCAGGCCAGTCTCACTCAGCGCGGCGTCCGGGAGCACACTGCGACCTTAAGAGGCCGGCTCGACCCCTCGCTCCGCACCGTAACTGCCGCCGCTGCATCGGGGGGAAGCCATCAGCATCAGGCGACCCCCCACCTTCTCATTGCTCGGCCAGCTCCGTCCTGACCGGAGAATTTAGCAAACTGGGCCCCCGCCGGAGCAGAGCCTCACGGAGTGCCGGCCATCTTGCCGCAGGCTAGCTCCGCCCGAGGACAAACCCTTAAAAGCTGAAAGAGGAGGACCAGCATTTACAGTAATCTAAACACGGCAAAAAAGAGGATTCATTAACAAGTGGAATACAAGAAAAGAGGCAAGGCTGCAATGAGAATCTGGTGTTTCAGAACAACTGGACATTGCTGCCTTAACATAATATATCCTCAGCTTGGTAATACAGCTCAGCATGTTGCTTGGTGTGCCAACCTATTTTCACAGATTTTCTCTCCTGACAGGTCAACTCATAGTACCATTCATATGGGTTTGATAAAATGAGTATCACTACACTGGGCAAAAGTCACACTTTTATCACCAGTGCTTCACAAAAAAATTATGTTCTTTAGAAAGTCACTCCACTATAGTTAAAAAAATATAAAGGATGAAAAATTTAAACTTAAATATAACTGTAATGAAATTACTAAAGATCAATCTTAGTACAGTGGTGTAGAATGATTAACAAACACCCAAAGCATTAAAGGAAAAAAGTTCCTTAACTCATTTATTTGAGGTGAGATTTCTTCTTCCTTTTTACACACCTCCATTTCATCTCACCCTAACATGTTTTTTTTTTAATTGTTCATTAGGGATTTTAAAGCAAAATAGTGCTTTGCAAATTGAGTTTAACCAGTTGCACAGCAACAAAAAGGGTCATCATGGGTTTCCCCCATTTCTGCTTTAAATGACTAGAGGAAAAAACTAAAGGAGAGCATACAATCGTTATGATATTTCCATTAATAATACCTGCTGTGTGCTTATAATATAATACATATTTTTCATGACCCAAATTTTCAAGTATTACAAATCCTTCGGTGATATTTGCAATCGTAACCTTAGCGAGAGCCACTTGCTTTGTCAGGAATATTCAATTATTGCTCATGTTTATTATATCTGTATAGTCTCTAGAGCACAGGTCTCCATGAAGTAGCTCGGAAGCTACTGGTAGCTTGCCAATACCCTCGAAGTAGCTCTTGAAGGTGAAGCTCAGCCAGCCCAGTAGGTCATTCAGATGGTTTATGTATGTTAAAGAAGACAGCACTTTTTATCCAAAGACCTCAGAGTGGAAGCCAGCAAAACGTTTGAAAGGGCCTCATGCTAAGATACAAACACAAGATATGGTAGTCTACTGGCCAGCAAAGTTGACCATGTGTATCCACAAGGAGATTAAACACGTTATAGGCTCCCCTCTATTAGTCACACTATGTATATGACCACTGGGCCAGGAACAAGGTGGCCAGCACCAGCTAGAGCTGAAGCAGAGAGTGGCACCACCTTAGTGTGGGCCAGCAAGAGCGAGAAAGTGTACGAGTTAAGTGAATGATCAGCTTCGGACAGCAGTGGCTGGATCCAGAGCTGAGAGCCACTTCTGAGCTTCACTGGGATGCATCTTTATGCATGGGTGCATGCTTATATACAGGTGTGTCAGTTTGCATGTGAGGATGGCATTATGTTTCTCCCTGATAAACAGTGTTGCTCTCCAGAAGCTATGCCATAGCTCAAGGCCCACCAAAGGTAGATGAGTCTTACCATCATACTGGGTGCCTCTTTGGCATAATTGTGTCCATTCTTGGCATAGTAGTGGCCCCGGTATAAAAACTGTCATCCTTGACAGTTTTGGTCTAATTGTACGTAGCTGCAGGAATCGCATGACAATTTGCAAGCATGACGGACAATTTTGGCACCCCTGTCATAATTGTGGCCACTCCTAATATAAAAATTGCCATGACTAGTGTTGTGACCTTCTTGGGTGTTAAGTGTCCAGCCTTGGCACAGCGGTGGCTCAGACATAATGATGCTCATTTTGGCATATTATAGGAATTCTTAGCATCAACGCAAGCATTCAAGACATGCAAGTGTAAAGCCAGAAAATTTAAAGTGGATTCCAACCATATGAAGCATTTGAACACGTAATTACTTTATGGAAATGACATGTTGGTATTTGGGGACTGTAGGATTAGTAAAAATAAAAACAAGTATTTTAAGGCAAAAGTTATGTTTCCTTCAGTAAAGAAATGAGGAAAATTAAGTTTGTTTGTCCAAAATGGAAGAGGTGTCTTAATCCAAAATATTTATTTTCAGAAATTGATAAGCTTTGGTTTTATTTCATTAGTCATGTCAAGGCACTGCTAACTGTTCATTTTCCTGACTTTTCTGCTGCTAACCACTCCTGAAATGTTTGGTTTTCTACTAGTGTATAGTTAACGGGTACACTAATTTATTAGTAGCACAGGATGATTTTCCTTGAGCAGAAGTAGCACTAATTATAAAAAAAAGATTGGAGCTCTCTGATCTAGAATGATAAAATGTTATAGCGATGCCTCTCCTAATTCACGGCCTATCATCAATCTCATTAAGTCAGATCTATTGAGCCACATCATCCGTTAATTTGTTGTTGGTTTTGACCATCTTCATTCTAATTACTTTGGCCAGGGCCCATTCAAACAAGTTTCTTATCCATGCTTTCCCGGCAAGGGCTCTTGGGGGAAGCCAGTGATTTGACGGAAGCCTTTCTGCCAACAGCAATCCCAACAGTGAGAATATGTACTGTATTCCCCAATCGTTTGGTCTGGGCATAATTCACAGTAAGCACTGCTTCATAGTCATCTCTTTATTCACTCCTGTGACAACTTTTCAATTTACTTGTCATTTGTCTTAAATAACATGTTGATGTACTTGTACTACAAATCTAAGTCTTATGCAAGAACATGGCCTCTTGTTCTCCACACCTAGGGCAGACAGGGGACCTTTTAGGTTTTATTCTATATCACGCAAAGAGTTACTTCATTCATTCAAAGCACAGGATAACTGTGACAGCACTTCACACACAGTTTAAGCTGCTTACACTACTTAATAAAAAATAATATTGCTTCAAACAAATTAATTACCTTGTCATCAATGGTATCAAATTTAGTAAGAACAATACCGTCGATGAGGCGTGGCTTTTCAGACATGGAGTGATCGGCCAGAGCTTTGTTAAATTTCACCTGCGAACAAAGCAGATCCCAGAGTTAGGTAATTCATAGCTCAAAAATACTTTCTCCATTGGTTAGCTGCAAATCAAAATTACTAAACTGAAAGTAACTAAAGATCGCTAAATATCGTATGTCCACTGCAACAAGACAAAGAAATGAGATATAGCAATGTTGGCCACCATTTTACTACAAGGCGAATCATATGCAACTGTGTGCCTAACTTGGCAAATAGAAATACGTCTGTGCGTTGCAGGCACACCTCATTTACGGCAAGACAATGAAAATAACAGAGCTCCAACAAATGTTTTTTGAAGCAAGTAAACTAATATATATAAACATTTATAAATGTAATACCACAATTCAAGATAATGAAATCCAAATCCAAAAAGATTCCACAAAGTCCACTTAAAACCCAGTTATCGTATCTAATCTATAGTAAACAAAATAATAATAATTACACAGCTAATCACCCCACATATTACATCACTGATGACATCTTCTATGAAATAATATTACTGCAACTTTTGCAGCAGAATTATTGATGAGAAAATTGTGCATGGGAGGGACGCGAAATATAGCTACCTTAGGGCGAGAGTTATAGTTTGCGATAACTATCTGTAACTGCTGTATTTCTATGCTTTTGTGTGTAAATTCTGAATCTAAACATAACTTCCCAGTAACCTTTTTATAGTTGTTTTTAGTGGATATATATATATACATATATTTAGAAAATATCACTTATCCAGTGTACATCTGTTCGTGGCATGTAGTGCTGCAGATTCACATGCTATGCGTAGCTCTTCCAACATCTAGCGTTGGGCTCTGAGTGTTACAAGTTGTTTTTCTTCAAAGTCGTCTTTTCGGAGTCGCAGGATACGGTTACAGTGCGCATAGGCATCAACTGTTTGTTAGATTGTTTTCCCGCAAAGGGTGAAGGAAGGAGTGATAGAGTATAAGAATATAAAGATATGTCCATGCAAGTGTAAATGTATCTACATATGTACAAATGATAAACGACTACAGGCTTCCTGGGAGGAGGGAGGGTGCATGTGAATCTGCAGCACTACATGCCACAAACATATGTACACTGGGTACGTGACATTTTCCGTTTGTAAACAGTACGAATATGAAAATAAGAATTTACTTGAGCAAATTAGCCAGAACAAATTATTGCAAGATAAAACTGAAATCTATCAAGCTGTTACAGGAGAATCTGGCTTTTTACATTCCAGTAATGAGAAGGATAAAAAAGGTGGGGGCCAGCGTGAGCCTCCTGAGCAGAGCGTAGTTCTCTGTGCGCAGAGCAGTCCACAGTTTTTGGCAGGAGTTGAAATGCATTCTTTAAAAGATTACACTGAGCGAGAAGTTGACCATGTTACCGGTATAGTCAGACCACTTTTACAGAGTACGATGGGTAAAATTAATTAAGACAAGAAACAGGTATTGTCGCAAAATGTGCAGTTACTGGGAATTCAGAACATAGAGAGATGTTGTTACAGGTAAAACAAAAGATTTTGTAGTTTGCTATTGTTGGCACTAAGCAAGAGACACAGTTTCATGAAATTGTTTGATTTTTGCAAACACTAAAGCCCTCATCTGAGCAAAATCTTAACGCTTTGGTACAAAGTAACTAGGAAAAAACATGAGTTTGAATTGAGTGAAGAGCAGCTGTGTGCTTTTGATTTGGCAAATGAAATAATCTAACAGACTTTAGATTTGTGTGCAGTGCAAGAGGGAAACATTGAGTTACATGTAACTGTTCACGGACAATATGCAAACTGGATTATGTCGCAGACACAGGGGAGGACGAGAGTGCCCCTGGGGCTTTGGACTAGAAAACTACTTTACTTTGTGAAGCGATATACTCCTTTTGAAAAACCGCTTTTGACTTGTTATTGGGCTCTAGTGGATACTGAGCAGATCACACTAAATTATAATGTAATTCTGAAACCTGCAATATCAATCATGCAGTGGGTGATGAGTTTGCCTAAATCTCACCGTATGGGACATGCGCAAGAGACTAGTATCATACATTGGATCTGGTACATAAAAGACAGGGCTCGAGTAGGACCGACAGGCACTGCAGCCCTACATGAACAGGTGTCACAAGCCCCTGTACAGGATGAGGAGAGGGTGCATGGAGTACCACAGGTAAAAGTCACCAGTGAAATGGAGTGCACCATTTGAATTCTTATCTCCTGAAGATAGGAAGCATGTTTGTTTTACTAATGATTCTTTCAAATATGTGGGTACTAAAATACATTGGAAAGCAGTGTCGTACAATCCAGTTACTGAAAAGTTGTTGTCTACCACAGGAGAAGGAAAAAGTAGCTAATATGCAGAGTTGTACACTGTGTGTCAGACTCTAAAGCAAGAGCTGCTTCAGACTTGTCATTTTTACACTGATTCTTGGTTCACTGTTAATGGGTTAGCCGTTTGGTTTTCCACATGGCATGCACATAACTGGTTCATTCATTCAAAGGAGGTGAGGAGCAAAGAGTTGTGGCAGGAAATTTGGGAAATGTTAGAAACAGAATAAAGTCATAGATGCTCACTGTCCCATTGACTCATTAGAAAACTGGTTCAATTCCCTTGCAGATGTCAAAGACAAAAGTTCAGAGGCATAAGTGTCAACCCAGAATTCTGACTTGGTGGGGATGGCTAAGTTGGCGCACCAGAAATGTGGACACCTGGGAGGAAAAGTCACTTACAGGTAGGCAGAGATCAGAGGGATGCGCATTCTCCTAGATTTGATTAAAACTGTGATTTTGCAATGTCCTAATTATCAGCACTCACAACAGAGATCTGTCCCACAAACAGTCAAAAATCAATTGGGGAGAGGAAAGTTACCAGGACAGATATGGCAAATTGATTACATTGGACCACTACCGATTAGTAGCTGATGTCAATGCGCCTGTACCGTAGTGGATACTTATTCTGGATACTTGATTGCTGTCCCTTGCAAACGTGCTACTCAGCACAATACCATAAGAACTCTGGACTTGTTAATGTTATACTATGGAGTACCCCTCCAGATCCAGAGTGACACTAGGTCACAATTCAAAGGCTAATTGGTACAGGACTACTGTTCTCAGCACAATATTGAGTGGATATATCATATTCCTTATTATCCACAGGCCTCAGGACTGATTGAGAGAATGAATGGTTTACTGAAAGCTCAATTGCGAAATTATCTGATGGAACTTTGAAAAACTGGAGAGGGCATTTAAATGAAGCCCTCCAGATTCTGAACAATAGACCATTAACAAATGCTGAAACACCTTTGATGCAAATGTTAACTCCAGCTTTGCAAATACAACCACATGTGGCCACCAATACCATCACATACTGGGAAATAAAACCTGGAGCGTTAGCTCCTTAGAGAGCCACACCTGAATCTGCAGGTCTTGACTTACATGCTTCACAAGCTTACAGACTAAAACCCCTTGACATCGCATGTGAAACAGGTGTTGGAATACAGATTCCCCCAGAGCATTCTGGATTGATTGCTTTCAGTTCTGTGTTGGCTCTTAAAGGTATTCAGGTTTTAGGGGGAGTGATTGATGCAGATTACCAAGGAGAAATCAAAGTTATTCTGTTAAATAGTGGAGAAGTTGACTTATTTATTCAAATTGGAGACAGAATTGCCCAACTTGTCATAAGTGCATTGTATGGGGGTTTGGTGGGGAAGGGGACTGCCCCAGCCCTTCTGACAGTGCTAGGAAAAGGAAGCTGTGGTGCAGCAGATAAAAATCTCAGTGCTAAGATGTAGGTTGAATCCCCAGATGGCCCTCCAGAACCTGCAGAAATTATAGCAAAGGGCCCCAATAACGTCCTGCTAAATATAAAACAAGCAAAGGAAAAAGGAGAGCACATTTCAGATAACAAATGTTATTTGCAAGAAAAGTCATACTTGTTTCTTTTGCAGATCCTACTACAACTTGTCACTGACCAGGAGTGTGCTGTGTGGTCTCCCTTTGGGCGTTTGCATGTGGGGTCGGGGGAGGGACTGCATCCACATCCTTAACCTGATTGATAACCTTTGTCCAACACTCCTGCTGCTTTTAAAGTACAAAACCTATGGATCCATTTTGCGCAAATTGCATCACTGATTTAAGTTCTACACTGGAACAATACAGAGTACCGTACCATGGATGTTCTGTCAACTTGTTTGATTACATTCGTCCACTGGAACTAACCCATGGCTTGTTATCTGATGACTGCTGCCAGTCTCATTAAGCAAAATTGCCAGTTAGCTGGCTGTTTTTCATGTGGAAACCTAACTTTCACTTATATTCCAGCAAACCTTTCAGGTGGACCGTGTACCTTTACATGATTATAACTCATGATGTTTTCATCTCATTCTACACCAACCTGCTATCCTAGAAACACTATTCAATCAGTTATTATCCCAATCAGAGTATATAAGCTTTAGTCTTTTCATCGTAGGTGTGTCTGGTTTAACCATTTATGAGATCCCTACGTTAATCCACTTCCATTACTTTACAGTGCTTGCTTTTATCATTGCATTATGTTGCTGTATACAATGCAAACCTAGTTTGCTTATGATGTTTTTTTTTTTTTTTAAGAGAAAAGTACACTAAGTCATTGGTCAGAAGGTGGAGATGTAGTAAAAATAGATGTGTTTGACCACTGACTGTTTCACCACTGTGCATATTAGTTGTTCAGTGTTTACCAGTTGCAGATTACATTTTGTATTCAATTTAGCTGCTTATTGGTAAACTAAGCTTGTTTCTTTGTATTTGTCTCACCGAACACGAACATTTCTTGATAAGAGAGTACCTATTTTTTGTTTTCTTCAGTGCAGGGAAAGGTGCGGCCTTGGAGGGAGAGCCTTGAAATGCTGGCCAGTTTTTTATGTTTTTCTTCCAACTCTGACCTATAGTAGCCAGCATGTTTGAATATTTCCATATGAGAGGGGAGGGCCTTTCAGAAGGCTCTTTTCATGGTTGTTTAAACTATAAAAAAAGGTGGTCCTGCTCAGTAGCGAGGGAATTCCAAGACCTCAGTCAGGATTAGATGTCGAATGCCTGACACACACACTTGTCCCGTGAGGGTGGTATCTCTTTCTCGCAGTTGAACAGGGGTCATCTTCTTGCGGGCATGAGAAAGATGAAGCAACTGGCAGGCCCTACAGTGATTAAGTTTTACTTTATTCTTTGCTTTGCAATTATGCTCTAATATAATCAGATATATTTGTTGTGTCCATTGCAGTTGAGAATCATTCTGATATATTTTCCTTTCATTGCTGTGACTATTTTTAAACGTGTGCCTTTGCCTTCGACCTACTAATCTCCTTCATTTTTTTAGGAACCTCGTGGTGAAGTAATAATAAATGTCTTCTTTGAACTAAGAATTGCATTCCAGAGATTTTTGTCAGCTTGGTCATTAGTGAAAGTAAAACAAGGCCCTAACAGATGTGACCCAAATTAACCAGTGTCAAGAACATTGCCCAGAAAACTGACTTGTCAATGTTTGGACCATTATAGCAGTCCAATATCGCTAGGGTGCTGTGCTATCTGCCCTGTATTAGTACATAAATTCCCTCTAGGTCTACATGGACAGTGGGAGTCATAAAAGGAACTTTGGGTTTAACACTCAATAGGATCCCTCTAGCATATTAGGAAAACCTTGTCTTGTATTCTGGCCTCTGTTGCAATCTGTCAATTTAAGTGTTAGGTGTGTCTTTTGAAGAAGTGAATCCCTCCACTCCAGAGGTATGAATGCCCCTTGTAGAATTTATTAGTTGTTCCCACCTCACTGAAATTCCATGCGATCAACAAGCAGTTAGTCTGTGGCCCCATGTAATGTATGTCATAAATGGTCCTACTCCAAACCCAATTTGTTTCAGCCACGGTGCACTCAGGCGATACATTCTGGGTAGGGTAGATGTGATCTGGCCTGTGTGAAACAAGTAACTAATTTCTATTTCCAGGACAGTGAAAAAACATTCATCCATTCAAACATTATTAACTTGTGCAATAAACCAAGTGATCTCCCACTAGATTCCACGAGTGTCTTGAAGAGGAGGGGGCTGTAACGTTTGTGGCTACTATCAGTTGCTGATCTACAGAACCAAATGGCCATCAGGGGCCAAAGAAGCCCTATGTTTGACCATTATGTCTCTAGGGAGAGTCAAGATCTCTGAACTTGGCCGTCTATGCAGCAGAACAAGAGCCCTTTTTGTAGCATACTATTCATGCGCATAGTTGTGAAAGTACTTGGCATTTGGTGATACTAGCCTATCATGAGAGATGTGAATGGGAGGAAAGCAGTAATGTTAAAAAGAGGATCCCCACTTCAATCCTCCTACTGTAATCATAACAGTCCTTTGTTCAATGGAGAGTTACCATAGGTAGGTTTTCCCTGTCCAATGTGTGGAACGTAGATTCTGCCTGCGCCCTCTGGTTCATAGTAATCGGTGGTGGGGGGGGGGGGTGGGGGGGGGGGGGGGAGGGAGCGGGGTAGGAGGGAGGGTTTAGTAGTTCAACAATGCTGTTGCTGCTGCCAGTACAAATATTATTTATTTTTAGGACGGCGATGGAAAGAGTGCTGCTGTTGGTTTAGGGTGCTTACCTTTTATGACACCTTTGAGGGTGTGGTATAAACTGGTACTCTTCACACCTGCTGATTCAAACAGTTCAGCCCAATCCTAAGCAGCCTCTGCTTTGGGCAAGAAGTAGGAGCATTGATTTGTTATAATCTTGAGCTTGGGTGGGCGCATGAGTGTACATTTAAACCCAAGTCTCTCAGGTTATGCTCCACTGCTACCACATCTACATTGTTTTAGAGGGCCTTCCTGGTGTATGTGATGGTTGCAAGAACTTTAACTTACTGGGTAGGGAGGTTGTAAGATTGGTCCGAGTACAGTTAATTTGGTCTCCTGGGTCTGCCCCACTGTGCCCTTTTTCTTCTTTGTCCTCCCCTGCCTTTTGGGAAGGTTGTTTGTCCATGCACAAGTTCAGTGAATTCCTATGGCGGTGAACAATCAACTGTCATGAATGTGATGGGGCTACCCACCACTCAGAGATTTTCTTTAAGACATAAGGTGTCAAGTGCCAGGAATGTGGATACGGTGGCACGATCAGCCAGCCCACTACAGGCCATCTAAAAGTGCAGCCCCTCTTGCTTACTCAGCAAGCGACCCACATTTGGAGGTACTCACTACAAGGGTGGGAGAGTTTATTTCCGAGTCCATACTGCTGTGACTGGGCCTGCTCAATTTGTTGGCATGCTTCACTGCTTCAGGGCTTCCAGGGCTAACCTCAGGCCTCATCTTTGTGGTTCACTGTGGAAGGCATCCACAGAGCCACAATCAAAAAGGACACTATACCGCCTAATCTAAGGTCCACTGAGAGTGGTCTCTTCACACTTGGGAAAGAAGTGTGTGTGAAGAATGGGGGCTGCCGTTCAATTCTCAGCACCATCTGCTCTTATGTTGGTCAGCCAGTAACCTATGATGCTCTGCTTTGGGGGACACAGCACCCAGAACCTAAGAGCCTCACCCATGGTGTTTGTGTACAAGGCGGGGTTGGGAAGGTTTAAGGAGTCCCACAGGTCTGACCTGGGGCCAGGCAAGTTTGTCACACTCTTCTTGCTTCTGCCACTTTTGAATCTGGTAGACTGAGCTTGTCAAGGTGAGAGGTAGCCTCATCACATCCACCTCAGGCGGTCTTCATCGCAGGCTTCTAGCTTAGAGAGAGAACAGAATACTGGTCACTCACAGCGACCAATTGCCCCATTAATCTGGCGGGGAAGCCAATGAACAGGATATTCAGGCTGGGGATTTCGAGCTTTAACATACACACCGCCAACGTTTGGCTATGCACACTTGCTTGTTTAAAAGTTAGCAGAAATGTTCAACTTAAAGCAAGGAACAAGGTACAGTACTAAAGTGTATATAAATAAAGAGGCAAAATGTAAATGTAAAAATCTTAAAACATTCTGTAAATGCTAATGAAATTGAGATTGGAGGATAAAAATTTAATTAGTATCCTCAGATTGTTTCGTGGGAGCAGTGCAAATGCAAAAAACAGAATATAGTATGGATAATGTGTGGCCTCAACTGAATTTGGAAAAGCTCCAACCTTTACACTGAAATCAGCAATTTGATATTTTTATGTTTATGGAATATAAACATTTCATAATTTTAAATTTGTTTGATGAATGCTTGTTTCTGTATTTTTTTGTACATTGTTTTGTATTTCAAGTCATTGGAAATTCTTAGGCTGGCGTTCCAGCTTCCAGTGATGGCTCACTAAGGGGTCCATAGATACCAATAATGATTCCTGGGGCTGGTGGTGGGGGTTGAGTGGACAACAGAAGTAAGAAAGGCAATAACCACTGAAGTAGAGCATTCCCTAAACATAATACATTTTTAGCACAATAAAGTTACTGGGTCAAAAGTTACTGGATAAAAGAATTACATGAACACCTCTCTTTATTTCACAGCCACAATATCAAAACAAAACAAACTACTATATAACAGTAAGGCAGGGCTAAAAGGCAAGTTACTTACCTTCGGTAAAGCCTTATCTGGTATGGTAGAGAGAGACAGACTAGCCGCAGAGTCCTCATCTTAGAATTCTCCCCCAGGTGTCAGACGGGATCTGTAAATTTTTCATCAGCAGTACCTCTGCATGTCGGTAGAGGGACTCCAGCGACTACGCAGCGACGTTGCCCACGGACATGATGTCAGCGGAGTCCATATATTCTCTCCTCCGATGCTTTGACGTCAGTTTCTTCGGTGACCAGAAGCCGCAGAACAACACAGAAACTGTCAGTGAAATAGTGTCTATGCCAACCAGGAAGGAATGGCCACGTCGCAAGATGTACAATAACACTAAAAGAGCCGAGAGCACCCCAAGCAAGACTGAGGAGTACAGAATTCGCAACCTTGGGGTGGGGCAATAAGGAATCTGCAGCTAGTCTGTGACTCTACCAGATAAATTTTAACAAAGGTAAGTAACTTGTCCATCTGATAGAGACAACTAGCCACAGATTCCTTATCTTAGAATTAGATACCCAGGCTATCCCAATACAGGAGGAAGGATGCAAACAGATCACCAGTCTCGCAAAGAACAACCAGGCAATGAAGAGGAAATAACCAGGCATGAGACAGACACGGCGAGAAGACAACAAAAGTTACCCACAGGTCAAAATGACTGGCATATCAATACAGGATATGCAAAGTCAGGAATAGAAAGGAAAGTCCCCACAGGAAACAAGGCAGCGGCCACGACAAATGGGGCTGTCAGAGGCACTAATTGTGAGAAAGTAGCCTCTTTCTAGCATGGTTACCCCCACTTTTGGCCTGTTTGTGAGTGTATGTCAGTGTGTTTTTATTGTGTCACTGGGATCCTGCTAGCCAGGACTCCAGTGCTCATGGATAAAAACCTATATGTCAGTGTGTTTTGCTTGTCTCACTGGGATCCTGCTAGCCAGGACCTCCGTGCTCATAGTTTGTGGTCTAATGTATGTGTTTTCAGTAGTGCTTGGCTGTCACTGAGGCTCTGCTAATCAGAACCTCAGTGCTTATGCTCTCTCTGCTTTTCAAATTTGTCAGTGTAGGCTAGTGACTTCATTTACCAATTTCAAGTGGCACACTGGACCCCCCCCCCCTTATAAGTCCCTAGCATATGGTACCTTGGTACCCAGGGCATTGGGGTTCCAGGAGACCCATATGGGCTGCATCATTTCTTTTGCCACCCATAGGGAGCTCAGACAAACCCTTGCACAGGCTTGCCATTGCAGCCTGAGTGAAATAGTGTACACAGTATTTCACAGCCATTTTCACTGCACTTAAGTCACCTATATGTCTAACCTTCACTTGCTGAAGGTTAGGTGCAAAGTTACTAAGCGTGAGGGCACCCTTGCACTAGCAAAGGTGCCCCCACATAGTTCAGGGACATTTCCCCGGACTTTGAGAGTGCGGGGACACCATTACATGCGTGCACTAGCTTCAAAATGGTTACTCCGAATATGGCCATGTAACATGTGTAAGATCATGGAATTGTCCCCCCCATTCCAAATATGGTATTGGGGAGCCAATTCCATGCATCCTGGGGGCTCCACCATGGGCCCCCAGTACTGCCAAACCATCTCTCTGAGGCTTGCACTGCAGCTACAGTTGCTGCCACCTCACAGACAGGGTTCTGCCCTTCTGCGGTCTGGGCAGCCCAGTCCCAGGAAGGCAGAACAAAGCATTTCCTCTGAGAGCAAGATGTTACACCCTCTCCATTTGGAAATAGGTGTTACAGACTGGGGAGGGCTAGCCTCCTCAGCCTCTGGAAATGCTTTGAAGGGCACAGATGGTGCCCTCCTTGCATAAGCAAGTCTACAACGGTTCAGGGACCCCTTGTCCCCTGCTCTGGCGCAAAACTGGACAAAGGAAAGGGGAGTGATCACTCCCCTGTCCATCACCACCCTAGGGGTGGTGCCCAGAGCTCCTCCAGTGTGTCCTAGACATCAGACATCTTGCTTTGCAAGGTGTGGGGCACTCTGGAGACCTCCGAGTGACCGGAGCTGGACCCCTCCTGATAGGTCCATACCTGATAAAGTAGCCAATCCCCCTCTCAGGGCTATTTAGGGCCTCTCCTGTGGGTTCCCGATCACATTCTGCTTGCAAGTTTCCTTCATGAATCCTCTGCAACAACTTCAGCATCCTCTGACCTCGGATCAACCCCAGCTTGCTCCAAGAAACGCTGTAACTGCAACAAAGTATCCACAAGAGATTTTCTTCAGCAACCTCAGCTCCAAGTTAGCAACTGCAGCTCTGAGGACTCCCTGTCTTCAGCCTGGACCAGAAGGACCGAAGAAATCTCCTGTGGAGTGACGGAGTCACTCTCCTGCTCCAAGCAGGCACCTTCCAAAACAACCGGTACCCTTGAACTCCTCTCACAGCGACCAGCATACTCCTAAGGACACACAGAGGGTGGACATCATTGACAGACTGTCCTGAGGTCCTGCTGATGCAATTTGGAGGAGGTAAGACCTTGCCTTCCCAGAGAGCAATGGCACCCCTGTGTACTGCGTCTTCTTCACCTCCTGAGGCCTCTGTGCACTCTGCAAAATTCCTTCATGCACAGTCTGGCCCAGGTCCCCAGCACTCCATCCTATGACGCTCCACTCGCCGAGTTGTTCTCCAGCGGCGTGGGACCTTCCTTTGTTGTGCTGCACCAACTGCGTTTTGCACCTCCTTTGTCCCCGTGTCCTGGGTCCCCTGGGGGTGATGGCTGGCTGGCCTCCTGAGGGCTATCTAAAGTGCTGAGCCCCCTCTTCCTCCTCCTACAGAGTTGAGGCCCCCAGGTCCCTCCTGGGTCCATCCAGCACTATTTTGACACAAAATGCACTTTTGTCATAGCCAAGGCTTGTTGGCGACTTCCAACTCGAAATCACGTCTGCAACAATCTTCATGTTGTGTGACATCCTTTGCATCACGAAGAAACCCGTTGGCATCTTCCTAGGGTGCATTTCTGCAGTCTTCGGACTAACCGTGGACTCTTCCTTTGCACCGTCTTCTGGGTTGGCAGGGGCTTCTATCCTTCCTGGAACTTCTTTCGACTTCTGGACTTGGTCCCACTTCCTTTGCAGGTCTTCAGGTCCAGGAATCCAGCAGTTGTTCTTTGCAGACTTGGTTGGTTGCTACAAAATCCCAATCACAAGTTGTAATGTGTCCTAAGGAAACTTTACTTTGCTCTTGCTTTCCCGGGTTCTGGGGTGGGGTAACTTACTTACCTTTACTGTATTCTTACTCTCCCAGTGATTCTGCACACACTACACTTGTCTTCGGGTGAATTAGTGATTCGCATTCCACTTTCTTAGTATATGGTTTGTGTTGCCCCTAGACCGATTTTCTCCCATTGCATTCTAGAGCATTTCCTATTGTTTGCATTGTTCTATGACTATTTACTGGTCTAATTTTGGCGTCTAGTGTATATATTGTGTATAATACTTACCTCCAGAAGGAGTATTTGCTCTAAGATATTTTTGGTACTGTGTCCCTGTAGGAAGTTGGCTCTGTATATACTATTTCAAAGTAAGAAATAGTGTGCACAGAGTCAAAGGGTTCCCCTTAGAGGTAAGATAGTGGCAAAAGTAGATAATTCTAATGCTCTATTTTGTGGTAGTGTGGTCGAGCAGTAGGCTTATCAAAGGTTAGTTTTAAGTATTTGTTGTGTACACACAGGCAATAAATGAGGAACACACACTCAAAGTCTTACTCCAGGCCAATAGGTTTTTATATCGAAAAATATATTTTCTTAGTTTATTTTAAGAACCACATGTTCAAGATTTACATTACACTTTATATGTAAGGTACTTCACTTAGATACTTTAGGAACTTTGAATGAAAGCAATATCATATACAGTCTTTGTAAAAATGGCAATAAGCTATTTTCAAAGTGGACACTGCAAAAATCAACAGTTCCTGGGGAGGTAAGTAAAGGTTAGATTAGGAGGTAAGTAAAATACTTACAAGTCTCAGTTCTGGGGCATAGGCAGCCCACCGTTGAGGGTTCAAGGCAACCCCAAAGTTACCACACCAGCAGCTCAGGGCCGGTCAGGTGCAGAGGTCAAAGAGGCCTATGGAGAACAGGGGTGCTCCGGTTCCTGTCTGCCAGGAGGTAAGTACCTGCATCCTCGGGGGGCAGACCAGGGGGGCTTTTGAAGAGCACTTTGGGGGGGGGGGGGGGGGGGCACGACACAAGTGGGCACACAAAACACACCCTCCGTGGCACAGGGGCAGCTGGGTGCAGTGTGCAAAGTAGGCGTTGGGTTTTAGGTAGGAAACAATGAAGGCACCAGGGGTCACTCTAGCAGTGCAGGCAGGCACGGGGGGGGGGCTTCTCGGGACAGTCACCACCTGGGCAAGGCAGAGGGTCGCCTGGGGGTCACTCCTGCGCTGAGGTTCGGTTCCTTCAGGTCCTGGGGGCTGCGGGTGCACTGCTGTTTCCAGGCATCGGTTCCCTTGTTACAGGCAGTCGCGGTCAGGGGGAGCCTCTGGATTCTCTCGGCAGGCGTCGCTGTGGGGGCTCGTCTCTGGTTACTCACGGGCTCGCAGTCGCTGGGGAGTCCTCCCTTTGGTGTTGGTTCTCTGGATCTCGAACCGGGGGCGTCGGGTGCAGAGTGTGAAGTCTCACGCTTCCAGCGGGAAAAGTGAAGTCTTTAAAAGTTGCTTCTTTGTTGCAAATAAGTAGCTGGTTTTTAACAGGGCCGCTGTTCACTGGAGTTTCTTGGTCCTTTAGTCCAGGGCAGTCTTCTGAGGCTTCAGAGGTCACTGGTCCCTGTTGTATGTATCGCTGGTTTTCAAAGTTGGAGACAGGCCGGTAGGGCTGGGGCCAAAGCAGTTGTCATCTTCCTCCTTCTCTGCAGGCTTGTAGGTCAGCAGTCCTTGTTTCTTCAGGTTGCAGGAATCTAGTTTCCTAGGTTCTGGGGAGCCTCTAAATCCTGAATTTAGTGGTGTGTTTAGGTCTGGGAGGGCAGTAGCCAATGGCTACTGTCTTTGAGGGTGGCTACATCCTCTTTGTGCCTCCTCCCTGTGGGGAGGGGGGCACATCCCTAATCCTATTGGGGGAATCCTGCAAACTCAAGATGGAGGATTTCTCAAGGCAGGGGCCACCTCAGCTCAGGACACCTTAGGGGCTGTCCTGACTGGGGGGTGACTCCTTGTTTTTCTCATTATCTCCTCCAGCCTTGCTGCCAAAAGTGGGGGCAGTGGCTGGAGGGGCGGGCATCTCCACTAGCTGGGATGCCGTGGGGCGTTGTAACAAAAGGGGTGAGCCTTTGAGGCTCACCACCAGGTGTTACAGTTCCTGCAGGGGGAGGTGAGAAGCACCTCCACCCAGTATAGGCACTCTCCCCATGTGGCCAGCAACATGTCTGGTGTGTGGCAGGCTGGCAGGAACTGGTCAGCCTACACTAGAAGTCGGGTATGTATTCAGGGGCATCTCTAAAATGCCCTCTGGGTGTATTTTACAATAAATTGCACACTGGCATCGGACAAAAAGTTATGAAGGCCTATGCGCGAACTACCCCAAATAGCCAAAAAAGGGCTCAGCACTTGGTGGGGGTGGGGGGGATTGGGGGAGAAGCCCAGCAGCTAAGAGGTTAAACTACTGGCTTGATTACATTAACGTAAAGTAAATAAAATTACTTTATGTTAAGAAAACAGACATTCAATGGAAAAAAAAGTTACAGGGGCTTTATAGTTAGGTTCTGAATTTACTAGTACAAAACCATAGAAATTCAGCAGTTGGAGTTATTTCAAATAACTCACGCCTTCACCATGCAAAGCTAATTACTCCACATATTATATCATTGATGACATCTTCTTTGGCATCTTTGATATCACAGCAACATTTGCTATTAAATTATTGATAAGAAAACTGTGCATGGTGAGGGGGCGAGTTATAGTTACTTGTAATGACCAACTGCTGAATTTCTATGATTTTGTACGCGTCCCGGTAACATGTGTTTTGTTTTATATATATATATATATATATATATATATATATATATATATGGAAAATGTCACTTACCCAGTGTACATCTGTTCGTGGCATTAGTCGCTGCAGATTCACATGCTGTGCACATCCCGCCATCTGGTGTTGGGCTCGGAGTGTTACAAGTTGTTTTTCTTCGAAGAAGTCTTTTCGAGTCACGAGACCGAGGGACTCCTCCCATTTCGACTCCATTGCGCATGGGCGTCGACTCCATCTTAGATTGTGTTGCCCGCAGAGGGTGAGGTAGGAGTTGTGTATGCTAGTAATAGTGCCCATGCAATGGAGTGAATGCGTATGTACATAATAAAGTTTTAAGTAATATATTTACAAATGTACAAATGTTTAAGATCTACTTCTAAACGGCTACAGGCTCCCGGGGAGGCGGGTGGGCGCATGTGAATCTGCAGCGACTAATGCCACGAACAGATGTACACTGGGTAAGTGACATTTTCCGTTCGATGGCATGTGTAGCTGCAGATACACATGCTGTGCATAGACTAGTAAGCAGTTATCTCCCCAAAAGCGGTGGTTCAGCCTGTAGGAGTTGAAGTAGTTTGAAATAATGTTCTTAATACAGCTTGACCTACTGTTGCTTGTTGTGCAGTTAGCACATCTACACAGTAGTGCTTGGTAAATGTATGAGGCGTAGACCATGTTGCTGCCTTACATATTTCGTTCATTGGAATATTTCCTAGAAAGGCCATGGTAGCACCTTTCTTTCTGGTTGAGTGTGCCTTTGGTGTAATAGGCAGTTCTCTTTTAGCTTTAAGATAGCAGGTTTGAATACACTTAACTATCCATCTAGCAATGCCTTGTTTTGAAATTGGATTTCCTGTATGAGGTTTTTGAAAGGCGATAAATAGTTGTTTTGTCTTTCAAATTAGTTTTGTTCTGTCAATGTAGTACATTAGTGCTCTTTTGATGTCTAATGATGTAGTGCTCTTTCAGCTACAGAATCTGGCTGTGGGAAGAACACTGGTAATTCTACCGTTTGATTTAAGTGGAACGGTGAGATTACTTTTGGTAAAAATTTAGGATTGGTCCGTAGAACAACTTTATTTTTGTGTATTTGAATAAATGGTTCTTGAATGGTAAATGCTTGAATTTCACTCACTCTTCTTAGAGATGTGATGGCAATTAAAAATGCAACTTTCCACGTTAAGTATTGCATTTCACAAGAGTGCATGGGCTCAAAAGGTGGACCCATGAGTCGTGTTAGGACAATGTTGAGGTTCCATGAAGGAACTGGTGGTGTTCTTGGTGGTATAATTCTTTTTAGGCCTTCCATAAACGCCTTTATGACTGGTATCCTAAACAATGAAATTGAGTGCGTAATTTGTAGGTAAGCAGAAATTGCCGTAAGATGTATTTTAATGGAAGAGAAAGCTAGGTTAGATTTGCAAATGTAGTAAGTATCCTACTATTTCTTTTGCAGATGCGTGTAAAGGTTGAATTTGATTATTATGGCAGTAATAAACAAATCTTTTCCACTTATTTGCATAGCAGTGTCTAGTGGTTGGTTTTCTAGCTTGTTTTATGACCTCCATACATTCCTGTGTGAGGTCTAAGTGCCCGAATTCTAGGATTTCAGGAGCCAAATTGCTAGATTCAACGATGCTGGATTTGGATGTCTGATCTGTTGTTTGTGTTGTGTTAACAGATCTGGCCTGTTTGGCAGTTTGACATGAGGTACTACTGAAAGGTCTAGTAGTGTTGTGTACCATGGTTGCCTTGCCCATGTTGGTGCTATTAGTATGAGTTTGTTTTGACTTAACTTGTTTACTAGATATGGAAGAAGTGGGAGAGGGGGAAAACCGTACGCAAATATCCCTGACCAGTTCATCCATAACGCATTGCCCCGAGACTGATCTTGTGGGTACCGGGATGCGAAGTTTTGGCATTTTGAGTTTTCTTTTTTTGCAAATAGATCTATTTGTGGTGTTCCCCACATTTGGAAGTAAGTGTTTAGTATTTGGGGGTGAATCTCCCATTCGTGGATCTGTTGGTGATCCCGAGAGAGATTGTCTGCTAACTGGTTCTGAATTCCTGGAATAAATTGTGCTATTAGGCGAATGTGGTTGTGAATCGCCCAATGCCATATTTTCTGTGTTAGGAGACACAACTGTGTCGAGTGTGTGCCTCCCTGTTTGTTTAGGTAATACATTGTTGTCATGTTGTCTGTTTTGACAAGAATGTGTTTGTGTCTTATTATGGGTTGAAATGCTTTGAGCGCTAGAAATACCGCTAACAGTTCTAAGTGATTTGTGTGAAACTGTTTTTGCTGTATGTCCCATTGTCCTTGGATGCTGTGTTGACTGAGGTGTGCTCCCCACCCTATCATGGAAGCATCTGTTGTTATTACGTATTGTGGCACTGGGTCTTGGAAAGGCCACCCTTGGTTTAAATTTATACTGTTCCACCATTGAAGCGAGATGTATGTTTGGCGGTCTATCAACACCAAATTTAGAAGCTGACCCTCTGCTTGTGACCATTGTGATGCTAGGCACTGTTGTAAGGGCCGCATGTGCAACCTTGCGTTTGGGACAATGGCTATGCATGAAGACATCATGCCTAGTAGTTTCATCACCAGTTTGACTTGTATCTTTTTATTTGGATACATGGTCTGTATCACATTGTGAAATGTGTGAACTCTTTGCGGACTTGGAGTGGCAATCCCTTTTGCTGTGTTGATTGTTGCTCCTAAGTATTGCTGTGTTTGACACGGCAGAAGGTGTGACTTTGTGTAATTGATTGAGAAACCTAGTTTGTGGAGGATTTCTATGACATATTTTGTGTGTTGTGAACACCGTCTTAGCGTGTTGGTTTTGATTAACCAATCGTCTAGGTACGGGAACACATGTATTTGCTGCCTTCTGATATGTGCAACTACTACTGCTAGGCATTTTGTAAAAACTCTTGGTGCAGTTGTTATTCCGAATGGCAACACTTTGAATTGGTAATGTATCCCTTGGAATACAAACCTTAGGTACTTTCTGTGTGAAGGATGTATTGGTATATGGAAATATGCATCCTTTAGGTCTAATGTTGTCATGTAGTCTTGTTGTTTGAGCAGTGGGATTACGTCTTGTAATGTAACCATGTGAAAGTGATCTGATTTGATGTAGGTATTTAATGTTCTGAGATCTAGTATAGGTCTCAGACTCTTGTCTTTTTTGGGTATTAGAAAGTACAGGGAGTAAACTCCTGTGTTTATTTGTTGTTTTGGTACTAACTCTATTGCTTCTTTTTGTAGCAATGCCTGAACTTCTAGTCCTAGAAGATCTACATGTTGTTTTGACATATTGTGTGTTTTCGGTGGGATGTTTGGAGGGAATTTGATAAATTCTATGCAATAACCATGCCGGATAATTGCTAAGACCCAAGTGTCTGTTGTTATTTCCTCCCAATGTTTGTAAAACTTGGTTAGTCTCCCCCCCACAGGTGTTATGTGTTGGGGATTTGTGACCTTGAAGTCACTGCTTGTTTGGAGGAGTATTGGGACTTTGGAACTTTCCTCTGTTCCTTTGAAACTGTCCCCCTCTATATTGTCCCCGAAAACCTCCCCGCTGATACTGGCTCTGGTAAGTGGGCTTTGTTTGTGAGGTTGTGGCTTCTGTGGTTTGCCCTCGAAACCCCCCTCGAAATTGTGTCTTTCGAAATGTGCCTCTGCTCTGTGGGGAGTAGAGTGCGCCCATGGCTTTGGCCGTGTCAGTGTCTTTTTTAAGTTTTTCGATCGCAGTGTCCACCTCCAGCCCAAACAACTGCTGTCTGTTGAATGGCATATTCAGCACAGCTTGCTGTATCTCTGGTTTAAATCCTGATGTACGCAGCCATGCATGTCTCCTTATTGTTACAGCTGTGTAGACAGTTCTAGCAGCTGTGTCTGCAGCATCCATTGCTGACCGTATCGGATTATTTGAGATACCCTGTCCTCCTTCTACTACTTGCTGCGCTCTTTTTTGGAACTCCTTGGGTAAATGTTCAATAAGGTGTTGCATCTCATCCCAATGGGCCCTATCATATCTGGCTAGCAAAGCTTGCGAATTTGCAATACGCCACTGGTTTGCTGCCTGTGCCGCCACCCTTTTGCCTGCAGCATCGAATTTTCGACTTTATCTGGAGGTGGTGCATCTCCTGAAGTATGAGAGTTGGCTCTTTTGCGCGCTGCTCCCACTACAACAGAGTCTGGCGTTAGCTGTTGTGTAATGTACACTGGGTCTGTTGGTGGCGGTTTATATTTTTTATCTACTCTTGGAGTAATGGCTCTCCCTTTAACAGGCTCCTCAAACACTTGTTTGGAGTGTTTTAGCATTCCGGGTAGCATAGGAAGACTCTGATATTGGCTGTGTGTGGACGACAGTGTATTAAAAAGAAAGTCGGCTTTTGATTTGGTCCCAAGAGCCAAACTGTGGGAAGTGCTGGGTAGATTGGGAATCCCAGAAGATCTATTACTCCTGTTAAAACGACTGCATGAGAACACTTATGCCCAAGTGAGGTGGGGTGAACAAGGCGAACTGACAGAACGGATTCCAATCAGAAGAGGAGTTCGCCAAGGTTGCGTGTTAGCCCCCCTACTGTTTACTATATTTATCAACGAAGTAGTAAAGGCTGTGTCCACAGGCCAGAATGATGCCCCTTCCCTGAATACACAAAAAATCCCTATCCTGCTTTTTGCCGATGATTCACTCCTCATTTCTAAGACACCAATGGGGTTGCAGACCCTTGTTGACCGGTTTAACCAATTCTGTAGCGATTATGGGCTGGAGGTTAACATTAACAAAACAAAATTGATGGTCTTATCCAAGGGACCTAGGAAAAGATGTTCCATCCACATTGAGGGAGTACCGCTGAAGGAAGTAAGCTCTATAGATTACTTGGGAGTTAGGTTAACCAGTAAACTACTATGGGAAGAGCAGATTACGAAAAGTGCAGGGCTCCTTCAACATAGAGCCTCATCCATATTGCGTTTTTATCAAAGCCCCTTTACAAAGGTTGTTTCCCCAGCAATAAAAATTTACACGGCTAAGGCTCAAAGTGCAGCCCTGTACGGAGCGGAGGTATGGGGTTACGCTAACTGCAATAAGATCAGTGTGGGGGAAAACAACTTTGCAAGGGCTTTAATTGCATGTCCACGCACTACACCCTTGCTTCCATTATTTCTAGATCTGGGGTTAAGCCGAGTAGCAGATCTAGCTACTCTAAGACCTCTCCTTTATTGGATTAGATTATGGACAACACCCGAACTAGATATATATAAGACCGCATTACTCGATTTACTGAAATGCCAAAATGCTAATACTCTTCACTGGATTCGCCATGTGGCCCATTGGCTTAGGCTTTTGGGCTTGGGCGACTATTGGGAAAATCCCCACAAATTAGAGAGACGGCACAAAAATGTTTTAAAGTTAACCTATTGGTCTTATGTTAAGGACAACTACATAATCCATAAATCCCATGGTCGCTTAACTAATTCCTTTACTGATATTAAATGGTCCCCAAAGTTTGAATCCTATTTGGATGTGATACCGGACTTGCAAGGCAAGAGCTTATACGCAAGGTTTCGTTTTGGCTCACTGCCCCTGATGTCATTGATTCATAGGTGGGGGTCGATTAATCTTCCCGATACATGCCCTGCCTGTGGCAGTATTTTTGAAACCATTGAGCATTTTATGTTCTTCTGCCCAGCCTATGCGATTCCGCGAACAAAATGGATCCGCAAGATTTGCAGGGACATGGGATTCAAGAATTGCTCCTTGGCTCTACGGGTTCTAAAAAGCCATAATTCAGCGGACGTAATTCTTTCAGTAAGTAAGTATTTAGCAACAGCTTGGCGCATACGTTGCCATCTTCAAAAAGTTATTTAAGGTCTTATCTCTATATAGGTAAGATTTAGAGCCATATGTGCAAATCAAGTTATTGTTTTAATATTTTACACCTATTTACAGACATGTATTTATTTATTTACTTAAGAATTATTATATTCTTTTTTATGTGCTTTTATGGTCATTGATGAACTAAGTTGATGATGAAGATGATCTGGATGAAGTGGGTTGGATAGGGCTTGGAATAGATTTTTCAGACATTATGTAGGTAATCATTATGTGTTTCTGCCATTTTAACACTAGTTTTAGCCATAAAGAGCTATTTTTTTATGCACCTGTCTGGTACTCGTGCCATTTTAACATGAATCCGATAACCATTTTAAGTTAATATATAAGCTTTTTATCACACTGTGCTTGTGTCTTAACGACTTGACAGTGCTTAAATTTGCCAAATGATTGTGCCGGTAGTAGGCTCTCTTTGTTAAAGTATGCCATCTAAATTATTAAGGAATTATATTATTATGTAACATCAAATCAGCACTTTAAATTTTTACATCTTGGGTCGGATAGTTTGTATTTATCTTGATGATGATACCATCTGGGAAATATGTATTTTGAAATCACCCCATATTGTTTTAAGAGTTTTAAATATTTGTACTATTTTAACGTTATGAAGCAATTGTCTCAGAAACCCTGGTATCTAAATGTTAAGTTATGTATCGGGATCAATGGTGGATTATAGTAGGCCATTGCCTATAGAAGCTTTTCCTATTCTAAACCTTACTATTTTCAGCCAGTGTAAAAGTATAATGAAGAAAACGTACCTTTTTTGTACAATTTAATATGTAACTTTTATGACCTATGGTCGAATAAAGTATATGATGATGATGAAAAAGAAAGTCGTCTTCAATGGGCTCTGAATGAAGGCTGACATTATGAAATGCAGCTGCTCTTGACACCACCTGTGCGTAGCCTGTACTATCCTCTGGTGGCGATGGTTTAGCTGGATAGCATTCTGGACTATTATCTGACACTGGTGTGTCATAAAGGTTCTATGCGTCAGGGTCATCTTGACTCATTCCTGTATGAGTTGGGGATTGCATCATTGGTGGAGTGGCTACCGGTGATGGTTGCGGAGAGTGATGTGGGGATGGTGGCGGTGTTACTTGTTTAGCCACCTTTGCGTGTGGCTGTTTGTCTTTGTCTTGGAAGGCAAGCTTGCGTTTCATTTTGACTGGAGGAAGAGTGCTGATCTTCCCTGTATCTTTTTGAATAAAGAGCCGTCTTTGTGTGTGATCTGGCTCTATTGCCTGTAATTCCTGTCCAAATCTATGTGTCTTCATTTGTGTGGACAGTCCTTGTTCCTCAGTGTAGGAACTTGTTTTCGGTTCCGAGTTCGGATATTTCGGTACCGAAACCTTTTAGGCTGCTTTTTTCGGCTCCGACGAAACCTTTTTTACTTTCGGCGTCGTGCTCTCTCGGTGCCGAATCTTCTCTGAGCCACTATCTCGGGCCCGAGATTGCTGTGTGCCCCCCCCCCCCGGCCGTGGGTCCTGAGTGTTTCAGCCTGGAGTGGGCACACCTTTCTGGCCACAATATTGAGCACCGGGCCGTGACTATTGCCTTCCCTGGGCCGGGTGTGTAGCCGCAGCAGGCTTCTGGAGACTGGCACAGCAGCGGTGCTTTTACGACGCGGGCCTTTGCTGTCGATCCTGTTTGGCTGACTTGGCGGTGGGCCCGCTGGCTGCGGGACCCCTGGAAGTTAGTGGGTTCTGGGGAACCCCTCGGATGGGCGGCAGGCAGCTGCAGTACGTACTGGAGGGTGCGGCTGGGACCGCGGCGAAGCCTAAAGGGATGGGGCGGCTGGCTGGCGCATTCTGGATCGGGTGTATGAACAGCAGCCCCGGGGCCTAGTTGTCATTCACCCGAGCCATGAGGCACTGGAGTAATACAGTGGACTTTCCTTATTTGGGTTTGGGGGTGCCTAGGACTTTCGCCCCTGTTAGCCCATTGGAGTGGCAGTGTATAGTGGTGCCCTGAAACGGGAGGGACAGCGGGTCCTGCCCCTGCGTCACCTTGAGACCCAGAAGGGGTTTTCTTTGCCATATCATTGTGCCAGTTAAAACTGGGACATTGTTGTGAGCCAGGGACCCAACAGAATGGGGCGGCATAAGAGGACAGAAGCGTCACAAGGTAGCACCATGGAGCAATATACCACTCCGGTGCCCTTGCCACAACGTCAGACTAGATTGGAGGGGAGCGGAGATGGTTTGCGTGCGCCAGTACATCCTGAGGAGTCTTCACAAGCAGAACTTCTTGCAGCCATCCAGGGGTCTAGGGTGGCCCTGCAGAGCAAGATAGAGACGGTGGCAGAAGAGGTCAACCTTCTCCGGACGGACCTGAGGAAGGTGTCTGACAAGGTCAAGGTGGTGGAGGGCTCTATCGTGGAGTTGCAAACTGAGGTGGGGGTCCTGCGGAAACAAATGGGGCAGGCCATTACCGAGGTCGGACTGCAGGAGGCTCGGCTTGAAGACGCAGAGGGCAGGTCCAGGCAGAATAATGTCAGACTGCTAGGTTTCCAGGAGCGTGCAGAGGGGAATGCAACAGAACCCTTAGTGGAGAATTGAATCAGGGACGTACTGCAACCGACCGAGCGTTCCAGGGTATTTGTGGTGGAGCATGCTCATAGGGCCCTTTTTGCACCTCCCTGGCCTGGTGCACTGCCAGGGGCTATTATTTCCCGTCTTTTGAACTATAAAGACTGAGACTGTGTTGCGGGCTGCCCGTGAATCTGACAGGGCAGTCTTTGAGAACTGCAAAATATCTATCTCTCCTGATTATACGAACAAGGTGCAGAGTTCTCGAAAAGTGATTTCTGGGGGTCAAGGCGAAGCTTTGTGCCATGATCAGATATATGGACCGGTAATCGTAAGGTGCTTTCAGGTGGTAGGACACACTTCTTCGTGCGTCCAGAGGAGGTAGGGAGATGGCTGGAAATGTGGGATAAGGTGACTCCAGGGATAACGGAAAGGTCTGGGGGTATCTCCTTGGACTTCTGGAGCGAATGGTCAGGACTGGAGATCTCACGACGATGGTCATCTGGAGGATGCTGTGGCTCACATGTCGGCCAAGAACTCTGCTCATAGAGTGGAGCTACAACAGGATGGGACAATGGCGTCTGCTGGATCGGCTGGGGGTGTGAATGGGGAACTGGATCAGGGTACAGAGAGGGTCCCTGCACAGGTCTGACTGGGTTTCTAATAATTCGGGATTGCTGTGGCGCCCTCACTAGTGGGGCATCTGTCAATGTGAGAGCGCTTATCTGGCATAGGGATGTGGCTAGACTACGGCTGAGGTTCTGATGGAGCGTCATCTTAGCGCTGGAATCTATTGGACACTTGTTGGGCCTATGACAATATTGAGTACGGTTGGGTTGATATTCAGGCACTCGTAGGTTGATGCTGGGGTTGGGGGGGGGGGGGTTCACTCCACTGCTGTAGGACTTCAGATCTGGGGAGTTGGGGTTTAGGCTGCTGTCCTGGCAGCATCGGTAGTATGGATTCACAGTATGTTTTGTTATGGTTGTTTTAGTGTAGATCCAGAGTGGGGGATGGGGGATTGAGGGGTTTAGTTGACATGGTTTGTCAACATATGAAGTTGTTTCAACAATGCAGATATATGGGCGAGACATGCAATGTGTACCTTCCTTGTCATCCGACCATAGGGCCGTAGGCAAGAGGTGGACACAAAGTGGGATGGATGGAAGCTCAGTGCCAACATGGGTCGTCAGATTATTATATTGACATGGAATGTTAGGGGGCTTAAGAGATACACCAGGCGCTAGAGGTTGCGCTCCTTTCAAAAGAGGCATAAGGTTCATATCGCCTGTCTTCAGGAAACACACATGACTGAGGATGAAGTGCAAAAACTCTCCAAGAAATGGCAGGGTCAAATGTTCTCATCCACATTTTCTTCTTGCGCAAGGGGTGTGACCATATGGGTGGTGCCAGGAGTTCCATTCACTCACGTGTATAGTGAAGTAGATGTTGAGGGCAGATACATTCAAGTAGAGGGTAGGTTACATGGCTCACCCATAATTATCCTTAACACCTATGCGCCTAATACTGATGATCACTCCTTCTATACTGAAGTACGAGAGATCTTTGGGGAGAGTGTGGACGAGCCTATTGTGTGGGCAGGGAACTAGAACTGTATATTGGATGGTGAGTTGGATCGTCTTCCGCCAAGGCAGGGGACTAAACCCTTGATGGTGAAATCTCTTGTGGAAGTGATGAGTCATTTAGGGTTATAGGATAGATGGAAGGAGCTGCACCCAGTGGGTAGGGAGTACACTTGTTATTCCAGAAGACATAAAACACACACTCGGTTGGGTAGGTTTCTTTTGGGTGGCTTTAGCAGCTGGCAGGTTCAAGATGTTACACAAATGGGTAGGTTTTTGTCCGACCACACCGGTGTTGATGCAATTGCAGTGGGGGGCTGCTAACAATGGTATGGCTCGCAGTTGGTGTTTGCCTGCGGACTTCCTTGCTGATGTGGGATGTCGTGACAGGGTAGATGAGGCCGTCAAAGGCTATATGGACTGGAACTGGAACACAACGTCCAGGGTATTGAGTGGGAGGCGATGAAGGCAGTCGTGTGGGGGGTTTGCATAAGTATGGCGTGCCGGGTACGCAGACAAATGGAGCAGGAACTTACAGATCTGGAGGAGAAGTTAGGGGTATTGCAGCAGCAGTTACTGGACACGAGAATGGCGGAAAGGGAGGAACGCCGGTTATACAAGGTTAATAGTTGTTGGGATACTCTGAGTTGGGTCACACTTAGAGCACACAGGTAGCAACTGCATCGGGGGGATAAATCTGGTAAACCTTTGGCGTGGATTCTGAAATGGGAGGTGGAGGCTCCTCCTATTGTACGCATTTGGAACACTAGTGGTGAGATGCTCACGAAGCGTATGGATATTCTGCGGGTTTTGGCAGAGCATCTGCAAAGGTTATCAAGGGCTGGTGTGACACCTCCATAACAAGGTGTGGAGGGCTTTCTGAGGCTGACACGGCAGACACAGCTTACGCGTTTGGAATCAGAGTACGGATGCTTTGGAGGCTGCAATTACTGTGGAGGTGAGTGAGGCAGTTGCCGCAATGACCAAATCTAAGTCCCCAGGTGGTGATGGTTTTCCTGTTGAGTTGTATCAGACATTCTCCCTGCCACTGAGGGAGAGGCTCCTGGAGATGTTTGAGGAAGCACGTGTACATGGCATGTTGCCAGAAACTAAGCATCAGGGCACTGTGTGCTTGAAGTGCAAGCCGGGAAGGGAACCTGACGACCCATATTCATATCGCCCGCTTACCATGTTAAATAGAGATGTAAAGATCCTTTGTAAGATTTTAGCCACTCGACTCCGTGGAGTGATTCGATGCTTGGGGCATGAGGATCAATGTGTGTTTATCCCCGGTTGCAACACGTTCTATAATATGCGCTGGTTGGCTCATATTCTGCATAAAAGAGAAGGTGACGATATTGAATTGGCACTGGAATCCCTAGACCAGGAGAAGGCCTTTGACACAGTCAAGTGGGATTATCTCTTAGAGGTGTGGCAGGCCATGGGGTTTGGCCCCGGCTTCTGTGCCTGGGTGCGATTGTTGTATACTGTCCCCACTGCACGAGTTTGGGTGAGGGGTGAGCTCCCGGACTCCTGGGAGATTGGCAGGGATAAGAGACAGGGATGCCCGCTTGCCTCTCCTTTTTGCCCTGGCGGTGGAGCCACTGGCTTTTTGGCTTCGGGAGGGGCTGGAACTGAGGGATCCGGGTGCGACATACCACCTATGTGGTTTCCCTATATGCAGATGATACATTGGTATATCTTCAGGAACGCTGTATCTCTTTTCTATTGTTGCTGCAGAGATGGGGTTGTTTCTGGTCTTAAAGTAAATAAGAAAAAATCACTCCTGTTTCCCCTGGGGTCCCTTTACGGGCTTCCACAGGATGAGTTACCGAATGCAGGACTCAGGTGGGAAGTTGAGAGTTTCTGGTATCTAGGCATATGAGTTACTTATACGGTGGCTGTGCATGAGAAGCATAATGTAGAGTGAGTAATTACCGGCCTGGAGCGTTCGGTCTCTTTCTGGAATAGATTACCTCTCTCCGTAACAGGCAGGGAAGCTGTAGCAAAGATGGTGCTTTTACCACTGTCTTTACCTATCCAGAACTCTCTATATCCGTTGTCCCCGCGGCTCTTTCACCGTCTGGATAGCTTGTTGATCTCGTTGGTGTGGGCTGGCCGACGTAGCAGGGTGGCATTGCCCGTATTGCAGAGGGACCTCAAGGGCGGTTGGGCTGGCGATTCCTAATATTAGACTATACCATTACGCAGCACACCTGCAATACTCTGCTAAGTGGACGACGGATTCCGATAATTGAGAGAAAAGACTGTTTGCAGGAACATTGGATGGGCAGACTTTGGTGCATCTCTTGATGTCGGGGACTCGATCGGATGCTGTTGTTCCTTACTTGATTAAGACCACAGCTGGGATCTGGGAGCAGACTGTTAAGCATGTGCTCCGGCAGGCCCATTTTGACAGAGCTGAGGATATGGTATATAGCTCCCTTTAGGAATATGGAAAAGTTGATGTGCATAGAGGCTTGGATGCTGGGTGGATGTGAGGTGGTTGGAGTTCTATATCCTAATGGAGAGTTCATTTCTTTCACTGAAGCTAAAGATTTGTTCGGCCTGGGATCTTGGCAATTCTTGCAATATGCAAAAATGTTAAGTGTGGCATGAGAGCTCTGGAGTGGTTTTCCGGTAGCCCTTAAGTCCTCGGCGGTGCTGAATGGACTGATTAACTGGGATGAGGGTACTCACTTGATTACCCGTTTTTACAAAGCTCTTCGGGAGGATCAACCAGGTGTGATAAGTGTGGGGCACAGGGCGTGGGAGTGTGAACTGGGGGAGCCCATAGCAGATGCTGATTGGGAATTGGCACTGTCTGTGGTGCGCACGGTATCATGTCACAATAGGTTTAAGCTATTACACTTCAACTTTGTGCACAGGACATATCTTATGCCCTACCGACTAAATAAGATTGACCTGAGACGTAAAGTGGGGTGCCCCAGGTGTGACGTAATTGTCGCTTCCTTTCTGCATTTGGCTTGGACCTGCAGGACGGTGCATACCTTTTGGCAGGAAGTGGCAGCGAAAGTTGAGGTTACAGGATTGGGGATGGAGGCCAGAGACTGTGGGGCCGGAGTGTCCCACAAACTAGCACAGCTGGCGCTGGTATTGGCACAGCGCAGGGTAGCTAGATTTCGTCGATTTCCTACTGGATACGAGACTTAATGGAATGGGGGCGGCTGAGGAACAACATATGCGTCTGACCCGTAGCGATGAGGGAGCACTCACTGATGTAGCTGCTTGGGTGTCCTGCTGGAATGGTTCACTTGAGTGGAGAACTTAAGCTCTGAAGGTAGTATGGGGGATGAAGGGGGTGAGGATACACATTAGACCCGCTGAGCAGGGGACAGCCAACTATGGTATTGGCATGTTTCGGTTTTCCACAATTTTTAAAATGTTTAATCTCATGTGGATCTTTGCTGGGAGAGGTGGGTTGGAGGAAAATTCTCCAGCAGTGGTAACTATTGCCTCTTAGCTTGGACATACGCTTATAATACCCTATGGTACTGTGATATAATGATACTGTCATGTCTTGCAATAACCTGTGCTGTACTACATGTTTATTGTTGATTATAATTTTCAAACTCAATAAAAACAGCTTAAAAAAAAAAGCAAGCACTAAGTTTAATCTTGACAATAAGTTTAGTCATAATAATGATAATAATAAAGATAATCATAGTTAACACCAATAACCATAGAAATAGTTATATATATATATTATAAATACTTGACTAATAATATTAAGTGGAAGGTGAGAAAAAAAATAGTGCCTCACCTTAGTGGAATAGCTGTCTTAACACTGCTTGCCTGACGGCTGAATCTGTCTTGTTGGTTTCATCCAGGCAATAGTGCTGCGTGAACGTGTGTGTACTGGACCACATTGCTGCCCGGAAGATATGCTGTAAAGGTACTACCGGCAAATAAAAACACTCTAAAAAGACCTTTGAGGAATTGCTTTACAATTCTGGAAGACCATAAAGAGAGGCCACCCTGAGAACGTCAATCTCGAAATTGCTGCCAAATGTACTTGTATTGATGAATAAGAAAGTCCAGATTTTGCTAAGAGGAGCAAATAAGGAAGTATTTGCTCCAGCGGCGATGTTAGAGGACGGATTCCTGAAGTGACGCACACAAGCTGAAGCGATTCTATTTAAACTTATAGGTCCCTATTGGTAGTTTTGGCCATGGCTTTTGCTAGTATTTGTCTGTATTCTGGTGGAATGTTTAAACTGAAAAATTAATTCAATTCAGAAGCCAGGCTGATAAGTGAAGAGATGATGGGTCCAAATGCCTGACTTGGCCCTAGTTCATGGTCAGCAAGTCTGGCGTCTGTCCGAGTTGAACATGTGGCTGTTCAGAGTATAGAAGGAGTTCTGTGAACCAGAACTGTTGGGACTATTTGGGTGCTATGAGGAGACGGCACCCCTCTGCTTTCATCCTGCTGATCACCCTGGGATCATAGTAATCGGGAGGAAAAGCGCAGGTATAAATTCCTGACCATCTCATCAAAAAGGCATTTTCCCACAACCCTTTTTGGGGATGCCAGCTTGCTTCATATGGACATTTTTTGTTTTCGCTTGTGGCAAAAATATCTAGATTTGGTCTGCCCTGTCTGTGGTGAAGCCTCTGGAAATGCTTTGATGGGCACAGATGGTGCCCACCTCTGCATAAGCCAGTCTACACCGGTTCAGGGATCCCCCAGCCCTGCTCTGGCACGAAACTGGACAAAGGAAAGGTGAGTGACCACTCCCCTGACCTGCACCTCCCAGGGAGGTTCCCAGAGCTCCTCCAGTGTGTCCCAGACCTCTGCCATATTGGAAACAGAGGTGTCTGTGGCACACTTGACTGCTCTGAGTGGCCAGTGCCAGCAGGTGATGTCAGAGACTCCTTCTGATAGGCTGTTACCTCTCTTGGTAGCCAATCCTCCTTCCTAGGTAGCCAAACCTCCTTTTCTGGCTATTTAGGGTCTCTGCTTTGGGGATCTCACCAGATAACGAATGCAAGAGCTCATCAGAGTTCCTCTGCATCTCCCTCTTCACCTTCTGCCAAAGGATCGACCGCTGACTGCTCAGAACGCCTGCAAAACCGCAACAAAGTAGCAAGACGACTACTAGCAACCTTGTATTGCTTCATCCTGCCAGCTTTCTCAACTGTTTCCAGGTGGTGCATGCTATGGGGGTAGCCTGCCTCCTCTCAGCTCTGAAGAAATCTCCCGTAGGTCGACGGAATCTTCCCCCTGCAACCACAGGCACCAAAGGCGTGCATCACTGGTCCTCTGGGGTCTCTCTCTGCATGACGAGCGTGGTGCCTGAAACTCAGCAACTCTGTCCAAGTGACTCCCATAGTCCAGTGACTCTTCAGTCCATGTTTGGTGGAGGTAAGTCCTTGCCTCCCCACGCTAGACTGCATTGCTGGGTACCGCGTGATTTGCAGCTGCTCCGGCTCCTGTGCACTCTTCTAGGATTTCCTTTGTGCACAGCCAAGCCTAGGTCCCTGACACTTTAACCTGCAGTGCACAACCTTCTGAGTTGTCCTCCGGCGTCGTGGGACTCCCTTTTGTGACTTCGCGTGGACTTCGGTTCACTTTTCTTCCAAGTGCCTGTTCAGGTACGTCTGCGGGTGCTGCCTGTTTCTGTGAGGGCTCCCTGACTTGCTGGGCGCCTGTGTCTTCATCCAAGTGGCGACATCCTGGTCCCTCCTGGGCCACAGCAGCATCCAAAAACCCTTACCACGACCCTTGCAGCTAGCAAGGCTTGTTTGCGGTCTTTCTGCGTGGGAACACCTCTGCAAGCTTCTTCACGACGTGGGACATCCATCCTCCAAAGGTGAAGTTCCTAGTCCTCTTCTTTCTTGCAAAACACCAAGCTTCTTCCATCCGGTGGCAGCTTCCTTGCACCCTCAGCTGGCATTTCCTGGGCTCCTGCCCACTCTCGACACGGTCGCGACTCTTGGACTTGGTCCCCTTGTCTTACAGGTACTCAGGTCCGGAAATCCACTGTTGTTGCATTGCTGGTGTTGGATTTCCTTGCAGAATCCCCCTATCACGCCTTCTGTGCTCTCTGGGGGTTGTAGGTGCACTTTACACCTACCTTACAGGGTCTTGGGTGGCTATTTTTCTAACCCTCACTGTTTTCCTACAGTCCCAGAGACCCTCTACAAGCTCACATAGGTTTGGGGTCCATTCGTGGTTCGCATTCCACTTTTGGAGTATATGGTTTGTTTTGCCCCTATACCTATGTGCTCCTATTGCAATCTATTGTAACTTTACACTGCTTGCATTACTTCCTTTTGCTATTACTGCATATTTTTGGTATTGTGTATATATATCTTGTGTATATTTGACATCCTCATACTGAGGGTACTCACTGAGATACTTTTGGCATATTGTCATAAAAATAAAGTACCTTTATTTTTAGTATATCTGTGTATTGTGTTTTCTTATGATATTGTGCATATGACACCAGTGGTATAGTAGGAGCTTTACATGTCTCCTAGTTCAGCCTAAGCTGCTTTGCCATAGCTACCTTATATCAGCCTTAGCTGCTAGAAACACCTCTTCTACACTAATAAGGGATAACTGGACCTGGCACAAGGTGTAAGGACCTCTGGTACCCACTACAAGCCAGGCCAGCCTCCTACACTTATGAATACCAGGATGACCCTACTATGGACTGGGCACAGGACTTGGGCGAAGCCAGTGGTCTGGGTACTTCTCCTGACGCTGGCATACTGTCTCCACCTCCTACCGTGGCTTCAGCAGAGGAAGCTACTTATAGTATGGTGGTTAGTAGGTCGGCTGAGCTCCTTGCCCTTGAGCTACCTACTGTGGAAGTCAGGTTTAATCTCCTGATGGAGGTGCTTCAGCCTGGGGCTTCTACTTCGGAACCCCTTCTCCCATTCAATGAGGTTCTCACTGAGGTCCTTTTCGGTACATGGTGTAAACCCAACACAGGGGCTCCTGTGAACAGGACTATCGTTTGCCGCCATCGGCCCGCACCGAACGGGCCAAAGTTCCTGTCCCAACATCCTACGCCTGACAGTCTTGTGATCCAGGCTTCCTCTGCTTCTGTCTCGTTCCCTTCCGCACCCCCGGATAGGGAATCCAAAAGGCTGGAACAATTTGGTAAGAAGTTGTTTTCTTCGTCCAGCCTAGCACTGCGGTCTGTGAACACTGCATGTCTCTTGGGCCATTATTCCCACTCACTGTGGGTTATGGTTGCGCAAGTCCTGCCGTAGATACCGGAGGAGACCCGTGCTATCGTCTCCCAAGCAGTGAAAGATGGGAGAGACACGGCAAAGTTCACTATCCGTTGTAGGCTGGATACGACCGACTCTCTGGGCAGATCGGTTGCGACGACAGTGGCCTTACGTTGCCACGCCTGGTTACGTACTTCTGGCTTCTCGGGGGATGTCCAACAGTCACTCATGGACATGCCCTTTGATGTCACTCGTCTCTTCGGAGACAAAGCGGACTCGGCCCTGGAGAGATTCAGGGATTCCCAGGCTACGGCTCAGTCCCTTGGTCTTTCCTCCACCACACGCCCAGCACAGTCCGCTTTTCGTCCCTTTCGTGGACACGGAAGGGGCGCCCTGTCGGGTCCTCAACTCGGCCACCGTGCCATGCACGCTGGACAACCTATGCGTGGCCGTGGGACAGGGAACCAGAGGTCTGTCCAGTCCGACTCTGCCCCCGCTGCAGCCTCCAAACCCTCCTAGTCCGTCCCCCTCACTCCCGCCCAATTGGTGGCAGGATCCGCCATCACCTGCCCCACTGGGAACATATCACCACAGACGGGTGGGTTTTGCATATCATTTGGAAGGGCTACTCCCTCCCTTTCGAATCTGCGCCACCAACCTTCCATCATCTTCCGAAGGATCATTTGGTGCTTCTCCATCAGGAAGTTGCGGCTCTCTTGGCCAAGGGAGCTATAGAAAGGGTCCCTGTGCCAGAAGTAGGTTCCCGCTACTTTCTGTAACCAAAGAAGGACAAGGCCTTACGTCCTATCCTAGATCTTCGGGACCTGAACTACTTCCTCAAGAAGGACAAATTCTAAATGCTCACCCTGGCTCAGGTTCTGTCTGCCTTGGACCCAGGAGACTGGATGGTAACGTTGGACTTGAAGGACGCTTATTTCCACATCCCCATCCTGCCTGCCCACAGACGTTACCTACGATTCGTGGTAAGACACAAGCACTTTCCGTTTACTATGCTCCCTTTTGGCCTTACCAGCGCCCCTCGGGTGTTCATGAAAGTGATGGCGGTGGTTGCAGCTCATCTGTGCAGGTTAGGGGTCCCAGTCTTCCCCTATCTCAACTACTGGCTATTGAAGGCACCTTCGCCCCTGACAGTTGTCTCCCACCTTCAGACTAGGGCGAACCTCCTGCACCAGCTGGGGTTCACTATAAACTTGCCGAAGTCACACCTGACTCCCTCTCAGACGCTCCCTTTCATCGGAGCTGTTCTGGACACAGTGCAGTTTCGGACTTATCCTCCCGAAAAGCGAGTCCAAGACATTCAGGCAATGATTCCGATCTTTCAGCCTTGACTTGCTCTGACTTGGGTAACGACCCGATCAGTGCAGCAGCTGTCTCCCCACACACTGCACTGGGATCTATTTAACAGGGCTCCCCACTGCACCTTGCTCCCTCCAAAGCTCTCCTCTTCCTCACAGACCACAATGGTCTTGGCAAGCAGGGAGGAGCTGGTGCTCCAGAACAGGTGGTCTTGGTTTCCCCAGGTGATGTCATGTCACCCAAAAGGGAGACTAGCAGCCCCCTCCTACCCCCCCAAAAGTCCTGGTTGCAGGAAGAAACCCCATAAAGCCTCTTCTTCTCATACATCCCATCTGGCTACTTAGCAGATTACAATGTTTGTGGTCTTAACCTCCACTACCCATAGTCCATTTCCAGACTGTCATTTAGACTATAGATCTTTGAGCTTTTATGTGAGGGCTCTGCATCTTTTAAAGTACACAGTTCTCCTCTCATTCTTCCTCTTGAAAGACCATCTGTTACAGCAGTTGTGGTTCTGAAGCTAATAGTCTCACAACACAAACCATTTGAGTGACTAGAGTTCATACCTGGATATCACCACACTGATATGTGGATCATAAGTTAATCCCAGCCTCCCAGCCCTACTCTTTATGATACCCTTATAAGCCCCAACTCCTTCCTGAGCTGTGTCCAAGCCCCTTCCTTCCTTGTGATCTATCACTGAATCAAAGAGCACCCTTTGAAGTGCACAGGGGGAATGCCTCTCTCCCTTCTCCAGTATGTCCCCCACCCAGCTCAAAGAAATACATCAATACACCTCAGTCTGGGGGAATTCCTCTCCCTCCTCATGCCTTGCCCAGGCAGGCCTGGGCTTCCAAAATGGAACACAGGGTTCTCCATTGTAAAGAAATGGCTCCCTGTTGCAGTTACCCCACCACTTTTTGCCTGATACTGACTTGACTGAGAAGTGTGCTGGGACCCTGCTAACCAGGCCCCAGCACCAGTGTTCTTTCACCTAAAATGTACCATTGTCTCCACAACTGGCACAACCCTGGCACCCAGGTAAGTCCCTTGTAACTGGTACCAAGGGCCCTGATGCCAGGGAAGGTCTCTAAGGGCTGCAGCATGTCTTATGCCACACTAGGGACACCTCACTCAGCACAGACACACTGCTTGCCAGCTTGTGTGTGCTGGTGGGAAGAAAATGACTAAGTCGACATGGCACTCCCCTCAGGGTGCCATGCCAACCTCACACTGCCTGTGGCATAGGTAAGTCACCCCTCTAGCAGGCCTTACAGCCATAAGGCAGGGTTCACTATACCACAGGTGAGGGTATAGGTGCATGAGCACTATGCCCCTACAGTGTCTAAGCAAAACCTTAAGACATTGTAAGTGCAGGGTACCCATAAGAGTATATGGTCTAGGAGTCTGTCAAAAACGAACTCCACAGCTCCATAATGGCTACACTGAATACTGATAAGTTTGGTATCAAACTTCTCAGAATAATAAACCCGCACTGATGCCAGTGTTGGATTTATTAAAAAATCCACACAGAGGGCATCTTAGAGATGCCCCCTGTATTTTACCCAATTGTTCAGTGCAGGACTGACTGGTCTGTGCCAGCCTGCTGCTGAGAGACGAGTTTCGGACCCCATGTGGTGAGGGCCTTTGTGCTCTCTGAGGACAGAAACAAAAGCCTGCTCTGGGTGGAGGTGCTTCACACCTCCCCCCTGCAGGAATTGTAACACCTAGCAGTGAGCCTCAAAGGCTCAGGCTTCGTGTTACAAAGCCCCAGGGAACTCCAGCTAGTGGAGATGCCCGCCCCCTGGACACAGCCCCCACTTTTGGCGGCAAGTCCAGGAGAGATAATGAGAAAAACAAGGAGGAGTCACTGGCCAGTCAGGACAGCCCCTAAGGTGTCCTGAGCTGAGGTGACTGACTTTTAGAAATCCTCCATCTTGATTTTGGAGGATTCCCCCAATAGGGATAAGAATGTGCCCCCCTCCCCTTGGGAGGAGGCACAAAGAGGGTGTACCCACTCTCAGGGATAGTAGCCATTGGCTACTGCCCTCCCAGACCTAAACACCCCCCTAAATTCAGTATTTAGGGGCTCCCCAGAACCTAGGAAACTAGATTCCTGCAACCTAAGAAGAAGAGGACTGCTAAGCTGAAAAACCCTGCAGAGAAGATGGACACACAAACTGCTTTGGCCCCAGCTCTACCGGCCTGTCTCCCCACTTCTAAAAGACACTGCTCCAGCGACGCTTTCCCCAGGTCCAGCGACCTCTGAATACTCAGAGGACTGCCCTGCTCTAGAAGGACCAAGAAACTCCTGAGGACAGCGGCTCTGTTCACCCAAGACTGCAACTTTGTTTCAAAGGAGCAACTTTAAAATAACTGCGTTTCCTGCCGGAAGTGTGAGACTTGCTACTCTGCACCCGACGCCCCCGGCTCGACTTATGGAGAAACAACACTTCAGGGAGGACTCCCCGGTGACTGCGAGACCGTGAGTAGCCAGAGTTGCCCCCCCTGAGCCCCCACAGTGACGCCTGCAGAGGGAATCCCGAGGCTCCCCCTGACCGTGACTGCCTGACTCCCAGATCCCGACGCCTGGTAAAGACTCTGCACCCGCAGCCCCCAGGACCTGAAAGATCCGAACTCCAGTGCAGGAGTGACCCCCAGGAGGCCCTCTCCCTTGCCCAGGTGGTGGCTACCCCGAGGAGCCCCCCCCTTGCCTGCATCGCTGAAGAGACCCCTTGGTCTCCCATTGATTTCCATTGGAAACCCGACGTGTGTTTGCACACTGCACCCGGCCGCCCCTGTGCCGCTGAGGGTGTACTTTCTGTGCTAACTTGTGTCCCCCCCGGTACCCTACAAAACCCCCCTGGTCTGCCCTCCAAAGACGCGGGTACTTACCTGCTGGCAGACTGGAACCGGGGCACCCCCTTCTCCATTGAAGCCTATGCGTTTTGGGCACCACTTTGACCTCTGCACCTGACCGGCCCTGAGCTGCTGGTGTGGTAACTTTGGGGTTGCTCTGAACCCCCAACGGTGGGTTACCTTGGACCCAAACTTGAACCCCTTGGTGGTTTACTTACCTGCAAAACTAACTAACTCTTACTCCCCCCAGGAACTGTTGAAAATTGCACTAAGTGTCTAGTTTTAAAATAGCTATATGTGATTTATTTGAAAACTGTGTATGCTATTTTGATTATTCAAAGTTCCTAAAATACCTACCTGCAATACCTTTCATTTAAAGTATTACATGTAAAATTTGAACCTGTGGTTCTTAAAATAAACTAAGAAAATATATTTTTCTATACAAAAACCTATTGGCCTGGAATTGTCTTTGAGTGTGTGTTCCTCATTTATTGCGTGTATGTACAACAAATGCTTAACACTACTCCTTTGGTAAGCCTACTGCTCGACCACACTACCACAAAATAGAGCATTAGTTTTATCTCTTTTTGCCACTATCTTACCTCTAAGGGGAACCCTTGGACTCTGTGCATACTATTCCTTACTTTGAAATAGTGCATACAGAGCCAACTTCCTACATCCATGTAATGTACCATTACAGGCACACTTGCACTTGGTGTATGCACATGGCACACACACTGTCCAGTACGATTACCTCCAAGTATTGTGCCACCCCAGGCACAAATACATTCAGCACACATTTACTCTGTGCACACTGCTCAGTACTGAAGCCTTTCTGTATTGTGTCATGGTGTGCTCCTTTCAGGCACTCACCCCTTCATCACACACAATCCTTATGTGTGTGCTGCACAACACTAGAGCCTTCATGTATTGAAATCCTAACAGGTACATATACACCAAGTACATGCACACATTGTGCAGTACGTTTCTCCTGTAATGTACTCCTTGCAGGTATATATACACACCCAGTATGTGCACTCACTCCACATGCAACGCACAGCACTGCTGTATCGCTGTATGGTAGCTTTCCAGGCACGCATACAACCAGTGCAGTCTAAACCACTACTGCACTGAGGAGCACTTTACATCTAACTGATATAGACCAAATGGTGAGTTAACCACACAGCAACAAAACTTAAAAAGAACTGAGTGAGCCTGCAGGCCTCACTTCAGTGACACACGTTAAAAAGGATCTGCTCACTCCTACTGATCACTACAAGGTATGCTGTCACCACCGAGCTCGTGCTGCTTAACTCCTGATGACAGCAGTAGCTTTTCACCAATATGAGGGTACTGCTTTGAGCGCCTCTCCCGGTCCAACAAGACGGTAATCTGAGAGACAGGCCTATGTCAAGGTGTACATGCATGAACCGTATTTGCCTCTGACATCAAAAAATCATCATTAGGGATCCAGACAACTGAGTACTGGTGGGCACTCAGGGTATATGTCTATTACCATACAGAGAACTAATTTCCCAACACACGTGAGGTCTGGATCAAAGTATATTCACAATATTTAGGCTTAGTTAACTCTGCAGCCTCCCTTCCCCGCAGCATAAAATCCATAGAAGACTTTCCGATCCAACGTCTATTCATTTTACTTAACGCCTATGGTTTGGAAAAGATGGTTGGTCTGCCCAGATCCATGAAAACATGCTCAATATTATGAAACCAGGGGGATCCAATGACCCAAATTCCAGGACAAACAGACATCAATGTACTCTTTATGAATTAACTGAAGCATAGGGGTTGCACCAAATTGAGAACCATGACAAAAAGGGAGCCAACTAAATCTACACTTCTATATAATCAAGGCCAAGCTCCTTGTCAGTGGCATAGGTAGAACAGCCAGGAGGAAGGCCTAAGGGGAGCCTGCAGGCTCTGTTCTCCTCAGCCTGCAAGCCGCTTAGTTTGTTTTACCACCATAGTCCTGAGCCAAAAGTTAGAACAGGTGTACATTTTCTTTTGTGATCTTCTGGAAGGGGGCAATTGGATTCTACCTACAGCAAAATTAAAAACAAACCCAAATGAGTTTGTAAAATGTAACCTTGTCCTTACAATACAAGGGGACCAGCTGTTCCACGAATCAAAGGAAGCGCCAAGATATTAAAACTCATTAGTTATCGCCATTTGTTTACCTTTGATAGACAGAGACTTTGTTTTAGAATTCCTAAAATCACAGACCATATTAAAGGTTTTAGTTAAAAAAATTCTAAGATAAATTCAGAAAGCCCATATATTCAATAACGTGTACAACAGGATTTTAAGTATGTTAGATGCTCTGGACAATAAAATAATGTTGTCTGCATACATTAACACAGAGACTGCCCTGTTTTTATTAACTGGCATGTAATGACCCCAAACAGTCAAGGCTTCATATAAACCGTTAATATATAATGGAAAAATAATTGGAACTAGAACACAGCCCTGCTGGAACCCTCAGTGTAGGCCAGATGACTCTGTACATTCTCAATTCAAATCATATTTGACTGCAGCCGAGGCAGGGTGTGCAGGAAACCGGCAAGTCCCTTTTCAACACTCATGGACTCCAATATGGACCAGAGTTTAGAACGTACCAAACTACTGAAAGTGCATGAGAGATCCATAAAGGATAGGTAGATGAAACTTTATAAGACTGATGCTTTAAATGAGTGGGTGTGAGCGGAAGAAGATACACTGAAATGCAAGTTTTTCCTGGGTGCAGCAAATTGGCAGATTTCAATCTGGATTTACTGACATGTACAAGCCTTATTTAACTTAAGAAGCAGAAATGACCTTTATGATTTTAGTAGTCTAGATCTTTGCTCTCCACCCTTCACAATTAATTGGCAATCAACTGTGCCTGCAGGAAGGTCAGAAAAAAGCTTCTGAAAAATAACATTGTCTTTAAGAGGCTTTGTGCGCCTTCAGTACCATACATGTAAAAGTGCATCACAAAGTACTTCATGATTTGTTCTCTATGTACATGTTTGTAGAACACAATATGAAATATGAGGGGGTATCTGCATGGATATTACGAATCAGAGAAAGCAAAGACTAACAAAACTACATTGACCAGGGAGAACAATTTACCTTACTATGCCGTCCTGCTCTCAGTCAGTTGAAACAACCTAATACAGTGCGTAAAATGTTTGAAAAGTAAGATGACATACCTAGCTATGTTTCAAACAAACATGCCACACAGAATTATGGCTGAAGCCACATATACAGGGAGTGCAGAATTATTAGGCAAATGAGTATTTTGACCACATCATCCTCTTTATGCATGTTGTCTTACTCCAAGCTGTATAGGCTCGAAAGCCTACTACCAATTAAGCATATTAGGTGATGTGCATCTCTGTAATGAGAAGGGGTGTGGTCTAATGACATCAACACCCTATATCAGGTGTGCATAATTATTAGGCAACTTCCTTTCCTTTGGCAAAATGGGTCAAAAGAAGGACTTGACAGGCTCAGAAAAGTCAAAAATAGTGAGATATCTTGCAGAGGGATGCAGCACTCTTAAAATTGCAAAGCTTCTGAAGCGTGATCATCGAACAATCAAGCGTTTCATTCAAAATAGTCAACAGGGTCGCAAGAAGCGTGTGGAAAAACCAAGGCGCAAAATAACTGCCCATGAACTGAGAAAAGTCAAGCGTGCAGCTGCCACGATGCCACTTGCCACCAGTTTGGCCATATTTCAGAGCTGCAACATCACTGGAGTGCCCAAAAGCACAAGGTGTGCAATACTCAGAGACATGGCCAAGGTAAGAAAGGCTGAAAGACGACCACCACTGAACAAGACACACAAGCTGAAACGTCAAGACTGGGCCAAGAAATATCTCAAGACTGATTTTTCTAAGGTTTTATGGACTGATGAAATGAGAGTGAGTCTTGATGGGCCAGATGGATGGGCCCGTGGCTGGATTGGTAAAGGGCAGAGAGCTCCAGTCCGACTCAGACGCCAGCAAGGTGGAGGTGGAGTACTGGTTTGGGCTGGTATCATCAAAGATGAGCTTGTGGGGGCTTTTCGGGTTGAGGATGGAGTCAAGCTCAACTCCCAGTCCTACTGCCAGTTCCTGGAAGACACCTTCTTCAAGCAGTGGTACAGGAAGAAGTCTGCATCCTTCAAGAAAAACATGATTTTCATGCAGGACAATGCTCCATCACACGCGTCCAAGTACTCCACAGCGTGGCTGGCAAGAAAGGGTATAAAAGAAGGAAATCTAATGACATGGCCTCCTTGTTCACCTGATCTGAACCCCATTGAGAACCTGTGGTCCATCATCAAATGTGAGATTTACAAGGAGGGAAAACAGTACACCTCTCTGAACAGTGTCTGGGAGGCTGTGGTTGCTGCTGCACGCAATGTTGATGGTGAACAGATCAAAACACTGACAGAATCCATGGATGGCAGGCTTTTGAGTGTCCTTGCAAAGAAAGGTGGCTATATTGGTCACTGATTTGTTTTTGTTTTGTTTTTGAATGTCAGAAATGTATATTTGTGAATGTTGAGATGTTATATTGGTTTCACTGGTAATAATAAATAATTGAAATGGGTATATATTTTTTTTTGTTAAGTTGCCTAATAATTATGCACAGTAATAGTCACCTGCACACACAGATATCCCCCTAACATAGCTAAAACTAAAAACAAACTAAAAACTACTTCCAAAAATATTCAGCTTTGATATTAATGAGTTTTTTGGGTTCATTGAGAACATGGTTGTTGTTCAATAATAAAATTAATCCTCAAAAATACAACTTGCCTAATAATTCTGCACTCCCTGTATTGTTTAAAGATGCATTAAAGCACATTCTCTAATGCTTGGATAAAGTAGCCCATGTTGCTTCCATACAATGTCAGTAATAGTCTACAGTGTGGACTTTTTTTCTTGTGCAATGAGATCTTGTCTGTTGAAGAACCTAAACTGCTCTTTTGTCTTGTAATTTAGAAATGACAAAGTGCCCCCAACAAAGGTGGCATTACAGGTTTACTTGCCTGGAGTAAAATATACTGAATATTATAAACCAATCGCAGGAAAGCCTCAAGTGTTTGCCCTTTCCTAGTAAAACGTAATTGTACGGCTGTCCTGTTTTCAATGTATATTTTTTTGTGGTTTTCAGTGGTGTGTTCACTGTATTTTCCAAACCTTTTGAAATCGGTGCTTAGTAGTGTTCATTCAAGTACCTTAACCCCAGAATAGAAAAAAAATGTTTTTCAATGTTTAAAAAACACTTGTTTGAAGTGATTGTTGTAAAACACATACTTAATTGAAAGAAGAACTAATGCAAGGAATATAGTGTTTTCCCACTGGGAGTGTGTCCCGTGAACTTATGTTAGGTGGTTTAAGCATAAAGAGTCTGTGTATTGCACTCTTACATTTCATTACGTTCACACTTCATTATTTCTCATCACACTTACTCTGTCAGGACTTTGGTTTACAGAACTATTAATGGATTTAAAAAGTGAGAAAGCTATATTTAAATTCCTGGACACAGTTGAGGGTCATCCACCTACTCCGTCCTGAACATTATGACATTGTGTAGTTGGTCAATGCTGACAACAACAAAGTACCTTGTGAAATCTTTAAACTCTTATCACACCAGAATAATTTGTAACCCTGCATTCTCTGGCACCTGAAACTTGATGCTTTAAGAATGTAACACCTTGCGGCTCGTAATGAATTTTGTTGCTATGTGGAAAGTCTTGTGTCTTGTTTACACCACTAGCCCACGTATATGGTGACACTCTTTTCACAGACACCCATAATTACAATTTGTATCAGTTGTTTAAGGCCTCGGGTGTTTGGCAGGTGACTCTATAAATACTGAAGTGCTGCGAAAGGGGGCCGATGTGTGTGGATAAATGTGAAAGTACAAAATGGGCAAGACTGGTATGAGCTAAAACATGTTTCTAAACCCTGCACCTTTAAACCAAGCACACAGAACTGGAGGAAACAAAAGTAAACAAACATTTGCAATGCAATAGGTCTCGCATTTGCGAGAATTAGAGCTATTGGCGTTGTAAATAGCTAACTAAACTTTTCTTGCCACATAAATTGGTCAACCCTGCCACATAATTTGGTCCTCTCTGCCACATATTTCAAGTGGCCTTGCATATAACTAAAGCACTTCCATTTTCCTTCTTCCTCTATCTGCAGCAAAAAATGAAAATATTGCCTAATTTAAATCTGCTATGCTAATTAGAAGACAATACCACTTTCACCACCCCACCATCAGAGTTGTTGGCTAACAGAAACCCTGGAAGAAGGCTAGGCGCAGAAATATTAACAAGCTACACTCTGACTTTAGGACTCAAAGAAGTTACAGTAGCAAGAAAACGCCATTCCGAAATTATTTTCTCCAGCAGACCTCAGAGTAAAATGCAGCTAGGTACGGGGTAAAAAAATGAGAAGTGGACAGCAATGCAGACACACAGCACATACGAAGAAGAGAAAGGAAGTGAGAAAGAAATTGGCAAAAGGAGTACAAAAGTCTACTACCCATCAGCTACATGCTCTATGGGCAGTAAGCGCTATTTCAATTGTCAAATAAATACCATACTTCGGCACAATTTAAAACAGTTCACTCGCTGGCAGTTCTAATGACTATGTATAGAAGAGTAAAAGCACAGTGAGCGCAAAACTATCTCTACAATCATAAAAAAAAATAAAAAAAATGCAGATTGATGTTAAGACCCCGCTTTTAGAGGTTACGGACTGGTAGCTCCTTCTCACAGCACTTAGGGCCAGATGTAGTAAAGTCCTGAATTGCGACTCGCAATTTGCGAGTCGCAATTCAGGATGGTGTCCCCGACACCATCTGCGACTTGCAAGGGGGTCGCAAAGGCCAACCTCATTAATATTAATGAGGTGGGTCGCAATTTGCGACTCGCAGCACTCACAGGGATGGTGGCCTGCTAGAGACAGCAGACCACCATGTCTGTGACTGCTTTTAAATAAAGCAGGTTTTTTTTTTGTAATGCAGCCCGTTTTCTTTAAAGGAAAACGAGATGCATTACAAAATGAAAAAATGAAACGTGTCAGTTTCATTTTTTCCAGGGCATTCACAAAGGGGAAGGGGTCCCATAGGGACCCCTTCCCTTTTGCGAATGGATTACCACCAGTGTGACACTGGTGGTAACTGTGATTGCTTTGCGACCGCGTTTGTGGTCACAAAGCAATCCTGCATCGCGCTGCGACTCGCAAATAGGAAGGGGAACACCCCTTCTTATTTGCGACACGCAGTCCTGTTTTGCGACTCGGTAACCAGGTTACTGACTCGCAAAATGGGAATAGGGCATCGCGATGTGGGTTTTGCGCGTCGCAAACAGTGAAAATCGCTGTTTGCCACGCGTAAAACCGTTGCTACATCTGGCCCTTAGAACGGTGGGACACCAAAGCATGTAAACCCACCGCCCAAGTTGTGGCCTCGGCTTAAAGAAGATACCGTGTTGGTGGTGTCAGAATATTACAGACTCACACTGCCTTGGCAGAGAGTCAGTTCACCCGCAATGAGGCTAATAAGAAGCAGTGTAACTATCTTCACGCTATCACTCTGGCTGAAAGGCTGAACGAGTGGGACAGCCATGGGCCCACAGCAGGAACATTCCATGCTGGGGCACCACGTGCACTCTCAGTGAGTGCACACAATAAACCAGTCAACGACTATAAAGAACCGTATGGACATTGTTTAAAGGCTAAAATACTCTGTCTAACCATTTTCTGTTTTATTCATGGGTGCCTTCTCAAGTTCTTTCTATTTATATGTACAGACAAGAATTTATAAAAAATATTTGGCTTTTTTTTTGTTCCCGGTCGGTAACCTTATCTGCAGCACAGGTCAGCTTGACCCAGATGGAAGCTCGAGTATTTTGGGAAAAGCGGAGCGGATGAAGACGCAATTGCACAACCGGTGGACACAGTATTCTAATATAGACTCTTTACCATGAAACAGCTAGAGGGATGTGATGTTATGGACTGAAGATGCGCACATCCATGGCAAAAAGATGTGCCGTCTGCGAGGAATGATGGGTTTATCTGCGTGTTACTACTCAGGAACCTGGTAAAATGAGGCAATGTTGAAAATGTACAGTTTCATCTCTTGAAGCATTTGAACATAAAGACCAAGAGCTGGCGTCAAAAGAGAAATCTTGAGGCGGAGGGGGTCGATAGCCGGAAAAATCTTCTACAGTTTTGAAATTTTATATAGGGCAATGCAAGACCATCACAGTAAAAATACGCTAGTCAGTACAAGGAAACATGGCAGAACTGTAAACCGAACGCAGGCACGGAAAATAAAATCACATCACTCAGACCTGAGGTCAAAAAACAAAATCTGCGGTTGGAACAAGCACTCTGGTTTCCCTTTGGTTCGTCACACGTTGTCTTAACGCACCGCAAAATGCAATAAACTTGCCTACGGCGCAATAACCTAAACTATACTCATGTTTCCTTACAGTCAGAGACCGCGCATACTAAAAGACGATCCGACCACCCACTTACACCTATCCCTGAACGCTAAAATGTTTCTACACCTCCATGAAAAGAGTGAATCAACACCCCCTGCAACAGGCTTCGTTGCCTATCACGTCTCACCGGGGTTAAGTCTCTACAGTTTCTTTTGTTTTTCGAGCCTCGATCTTGTTGCAATACCGCTCCTGAGAACCTCTCTGCGGTCGTTGATCGTTTCGTTTTGCTCCTTGGACAGAAGTGAGGCGTGGATTAAGGTTTTTCTCTGCATCTAAACTTGAGACGGGGAGGTTAAATACAGCCATCGTAGTCTGATTCGTCATTGTTAGACCTCCTGTTCGAATTAAAGAAGGATAGTTGGTGAAATCTACTCATCTTAAATGTGTATTGGTTCAGTGCGTACATCGATTACCAGCGCTCGGTGTCATGCTTCCAATCCGTGTTCTCTGCGCAGTTGACGTCATACACAATGTTCCAAAGGAAAGGAAAATACAGCCTGCTGTGGCAGTGGTGCCAAGGTGTGCATGCGAAGCAGGCCCGAGGGAAGCAGGAGGGCTGCAGCAGAGCACAGTTTATGGGGAATATATTTCAATGCAACTAAAGAAGTTCAGCACAATGCAAGGCCTACCTAAGTATTTCAGAGACCGTCTGCAGAGCGCTACAGCTCTTCGTCCCGGGCAGCAGGCGCTATTTAACTGTCAGTACCATCCATCAGGCACAACTGTAGACACTTCCGTCCATGCAAAAGAATCGCACCACAGTGACCGCAAAGCTAGTCCCACAACAAAAAAAAAATGTTAAAACAAAAGGATTGATGTTACTTTATTCAGGGCTGATATCAGGATTGGAGAATGCACAAAGAGCACTATAGTTAAACAACAAGCAACAGCGAAGGAAAAGAGAGGCTTCGTCATGACGTCATCGCGCATGACGTGCGGCGGCAATTTTGAATTGGGGGAATGTACTTTAAATATTGTACGGGTAGCAATTTTCTCTACGCATTGGCAGTGCCTAAGAAAATCGATTGTCTTCGCACCAGGGAGGCAGTGGGTAGAAATAGGCACCCTCATAAAAAAGCCTCTAACCTTTGACCTTGGTTTTGAAATGCACAGCACATGTAACCAAAGAAGAACATGATTTAGAGCCCCGTTAACAAAAACAGACTAGAGCCACTGGAAACATCCAGCACTCTGGTCAAATGCTATTAGCCTCAGAAAAAAGTAGTCCCCAAGCACATGCTACACTGGCACAAGTAGAAGAGTACAAGTACTGGGGCCATGCTCCAGGGGAGTGTTCAACTGTGGAAAAGGTGGGACAAAGAGCAAGGATTGTCCACTAGCAAGCAAGCAAGGATTCTTTAAGGACACTGAAACAAACCAGTGATAAAGCAGAGAGCCCACATAGAAGTATATACTAAAGTATATACAAGAGGTCTCGAATGCTCGACCTAAAAATAAACATTTTAGTGACATCCCTAAATAAAACTAGGGCAGAATGATCTTAGACCAATCTTTCTTGCTGCTACCTCATTGGTCCCTTAAAAAAGAAAAATGACTTCTCTCTCACTTTTCTTTCTTTGATGGGCATTTTAGTTTGTGGTTGAGCAGGTGTTTATCAGTTTTGATATGTTTATACCGATGAGGGCGGGTTCTTTTTCAGTGGAGTTTTAGCAGTTATTATAGGTTTAAAATTACAACAGTGAAATCTACTGATAGCTACTCAAATCTTTACATTATACAAAGTGACTTTAACCGAAGAATCAGAGGGCCTCAGCCAAAACACCAAGGAATGTCTTTATTTAAATGAAATCTAGTTAATAGTGCACAAAAAAGGAGCCATTCAAAAAATTACCTCTTGTTCAAGGTAAAGGAAGACTCAACAGAAGACACACACCAAAACTCACTAATTCTTGTGATAGAAAGTTGCTTTCTATGTTTGTAAATCCATGTCTCAAAAAGTGCACAATAAGGCCAAATCCAGATGCTAGTGCTACAACAGGATAAATACATATAGGAGCATGAAGATTGAGTAGCCTATTAAAATGATGCCTCCTCAACTTTCTCTGCTAATACAAAGTGTAAGAAAGCACACTGAAATGCATGTACTGCTCTTTTACTGAAAATAGGACCAGGGTTTCAAAAAGTACAGAGGTAAAGAAAGGAAAGGTTACTTACCTGTAATTCAAGTTCTACTCCAGGAGCTCTCCTCATGAAAATCAGTCTCAGAATACCAATCTCGGAGCACACAATATATATATATATATATATATATACACATACACACACACACACACACACACACACACACCAGTTAAATGACAAAAAACAGAGAACTTCATCATTTATAGTTACCCAAGGTAATTATAACTCAAGCTCCCGCCATGCACAGTAATGTTAACAATTATGCTATTTCAGATGTCACAGAACTTCATGAATGATGTAATATGGGAGGTCATAAGCAGTGCATGGGGAGGGAGCGAGGTATAGTTACTTCAGGTAACTATAAATGGTAAATTTCAGTGTCTTTTTAATTGGCTGTGCATGGCATGGGGTAGACCGCAAGGCTAGACCCTGCACCCAACCATGCATAGGAGGCCAACTTCCTGCCCCCTGAACAATATAATATAATGAGGTGTAATTTTAAATAATGGAAGTCTACCGGCTTTCTCAAGGGTTCTCCCTATCAATATATGAATACAACAATATATAAATGGCAAGCCTATTAGCTTTGTCAAAAGTTATCAAAATGGTGACCAAATTACAAGTTATACCTATTGGCTTTGTCAAGGGGAAGGAGGGGGGGTAGTATCACTAACAAAGCCAATAGGCTTGTTTTGGAAAACCAATAACCACATAAATATACAAAACAAGCTTGCTGGACTTTTCTAAGGGTCACCACTGTTGTCTGCTAAACTAACTGTTGATGCCCAAAACATACAAATTACCATAAGAGGAAGGCCAATATGGGGCACCCCTGGCCAGGGCAGGTAAATAATAAATATGAACGAAGCTGACAATGATTATTGTATACTCGCCGGGTAGGAGCAGCACTTTTTCTTGGTTCACGCTTACAACAACACAGCACTGCTTCCCTGCACATTTCAAGAGCACATAGGGACCATCAATGTCACAGGGGATGGGGTCCTAGGACTGCAGTGCATCAGGCCCTAGGGGATGAGGTCAACAGGGGTAAAATTCTGCTCAGGATGAGGGCCCCATGCACTCCTTCTCCCTCTCATTATTACTACTTGTGGATGAGCAGACTCTCAGACCACCCCCCCACCCCCGGGGTTTAAAACACAAAATGAAATTTTTTTTTTTTTTTTTAATGTTTCTCTTGCCGGCCCTGAGGGACTCCTGTGGAAATATGCAACAAAACAAATCATTTGGGAACCAAAGAGATCCCTCTGTGACCCCTCAGCATGGACTAGAGGGTCAGGATATTCCTACCCTGCCTCCTTATGTCCTTTTACAAAAAGACTTTCAGGAAATTGGAACCAAGTACCTGAATTCTGTACTGGCTGTGCAACATTTCTTTTCAAGATGCGGTCAGCTAATCAGAGTGCTCACTCTGAAAAAGCCCCCACAGCCAATCACAAGGCTTAAATTGTTGAATTTCAGCCCAACGGTGCAGATGTACATACATTTCGAACCTTACTTTCTTAAATACTACTGAACACCCTTACACCAAATCATACAAAGCACGCTTTCTGGCTAAAGATCTATCTTTTTGCCAAATTTGGTCTAATTCCGTTCAGCCATTTTGACAGTAGTGCTGCTCAATATTTCTATGAGAAACTGTATGGGGAAAACTAATTTTGGAAACCCTCCCGTTTTTTCCAACCCCCACTAGACAGAGCAACCTGCAACTTTCAAAGAAGGAACTGGTGAAAACGTCAATTAAAGCATGCCATTTTAAAAACACAAATCCACTAAAAACTTTACGAGTTAGTCATCTCAAGTCCCTAAAGTAAATATAACTCACTACCTCCTCATGCACAGTCTTGTCATCAATTATGGAATTTCTGATGATGCAGCCATGATATGAATTATGTCGTAGATGATGTCATGAGTGATGTAATATAGGGGGTGATTAGGGCACAGTGACCACGCGCATGTTATAATTGGTGGTTCTCAGTAGTTTTGTCTGTTTAAAACTACATTTTAATTGACAATTTCAACTAACTATAATATTACTTTAAACTATTTTATTTCAGTGAAATTCTAAGGTTTTTTAAATTTAAACTAAGATATAATTACAATTCATCACTTAAACCTCTTTTTTTCCCCATTAAATTTCTAGTTTTTTAGTTTTTTTGGTAAACAAATTTATTATTTTATTACCATATGTAAAAACCAACCTCCAGTCTGCTCCCAATCGACGGAAGCTTAAACAATATTCCCAGGGGTGGGAGCAAGCAATTTTCCATACCCATGCTCAGTGCCCCGGAGGTGGGCTTCCGGGGACACAGTAACTGAGCCAGCCCAGGGGGATAGGGGTTTCCAGAGCCTATGAAGCTCTGGGAGGGAGGGCCGCATGCCCCGTCCTCTTTGTAATGAAGTCTGCCTTGGGGGATGGGGGCCCAGGGCCAATAAAGGGTCAGAGAGGGGGTGTGCGCGCCCTCCCCTTTCGATTCCATTTCGGACCCAGGAATCAGGCCTACGGGTCCTCCCAAATGCTCAGGAGAGAAGGGTGCTGGGAGGGAGGGTGGACATGCTCCAGGCCTCTAAATACTGTATTGCGCCGCACCCAAGGGCGGGGCGTTTATTTAAGAAGGGCAGATTTACAGTAAAATTGAAACTTGAAAAATAAAAAAAATCGCCCCAGGGATTGGGGGTGTCCCTCTGTCTCAGGGGTGGGCTCCCCAGGACAGAATGACAGGGCCAACACGAGGGTATAGTGGTTCTTAGGGCCTTTGATCCTTGGGTAAGAGGACAACGCGCCCACTCCCCGTTGTAATGACATCAACCCCTTTCCTTTTTATTTTGAGAACACCCTTTTTCATTCCCCTTTGGCAATGGGATGTGGTGTCTCCAGGGCCCACCTGAGGTTTGGGGAGGGATGCTATGCACCCCCCCCCTAAATAGTTACTGAGTCCTAAGATGGCTGGCACCACATTGTTGATGATGTGGAGGTAGCCAATTAGATCTGTTGGATCCTCCACTGAGCATTAACTGCTCAAAAACTACTCGGTGGATTATCACAAAAATCATGCTTTCTGCACCAAGATGTAGCTTTCTGCCAAAGCTGATGTACACCCCTTCAGGAGTTTGTGAAATAGCGGTGTCTAAAATTACTATGGAAAAATGAAAGGAGAAAACATTTTTGGACCACCACCAATCCTTTTTCTCAGCCGGTGATTGACAGATCACCCCAAATCTTTTCAGGAAGGAGCTAAGGTGGAGCCTTTTTTTTGGAAAGTTTTGTGAAGATTTGTCAAACTGCATCAAATGAATAAGCAAACCAAAGAATGCTCTGCCTGTGGAAAGTGGTCCTAACTTTAACTACTCAATGGCCACTAGGCAATATATATCTCAGGGCCACTGGAATTATTCAGTTCTGTGACCATGACTTCCCCCCCCCCATAATTATGGATTTGCCACATAATCCAATATCTGCTGCATAAACTATAGATTTAACAAAATAATGTTATTTGTAGCTCAAATAGATCAAATGTTATCCAGTAATATTTTAGTATATATATTAATTGTATTTAGATAGCACTTGCTACCCCTGATGAAGTGTTGAAGCGCTTTTCAGCGAGAAGCATGTTACTCCAGCACCCAAAAGGATTAGGATTAGTGGTAGATTGGTATAGGGAAATATGAGCACAGTAATAGTATAGGGTGGTGCGAGTTAATTTGAGCAGAGGAAATGCAAATCTGTTGGTTGGTTTGAACAGAAAAAAAGGAGGACTAGAGGAGCGAAGAATCCAGAAGTGTTAACTGGGAGATCTTAGTAGTAAGATGAGGTTTGATATAAGTAAAGGAGAGTTAGAAGATGAAAGTCTGTAGGAAGGGATTAGGCCGATCATAGTAGTTAAATGGGGTTTGGGATTAGTCAAAGGAGAGATAAATGAGAGAGAATTTAGTAGGGTTGTTTGGGAGATCATAGCTGTAAACTGAGGTTTGGGGTGACCCAGGAGGGTTAGAGGAGGGAAGAGTCTGGGAAGTGCGATTCTGGAGATCATAATAGTAGAATGGGCTTGGGATGAGTCAGAGAGCGGAACCAGAGGATAGACTGATAGAGGTATAGAATGATGATCAGAGAGAGTGAAGCTTTCGAGAGAGTACATTTTTTTTCTCTCTTGTGCAGTAGAATTAGAGTAGTACAGATAGAGATTGAAAATGTCACTTACCCAGTGTACATCTGTTCGTGGCATCAGTCGCAGTAGATTCGCATGTTCTGCAATAGCTCGCCATCTGGTGTTGGGCCGGAGTGTTACAAGTTGTTTTTCTTCGAAGAAGTCTTTCGAGTCACGGGACCGAGTGACTCCTCCTTTTGTGTCCATTGCGCATGGGCGTCGACTCCATCTTCGATTGTTTTTCCCCGCAGAGGGTGAGGTAGGAGTTGAATTGTAGTAATAGTGCCCATGCAATGGAGTGACTAAGTATGCACCTATTTAAGGTTGAGATGATACATATATAAATAATTGAAGGTAACTTCCAAACTGCTACAGGCTCCCGGGGAGGCGGGTGGGCACATGCGAATCTACTGCGACTGATGCCACGAACAGATGTACACTGGGTAAGTGACATTTTCAGTTCGATGGCATCTGTCGCTGTAGATACGCATGTTCTGCAATAGACTAGTAAGCAGTTATTTCCCCAAAAGCGGTGGATCAGCCTGTAGGAGTGGAAGTAGTCTGAAATAATGTCCTTAATACAGCTTGACCTACTGTGGCTTGTTGTGCGGATAACACGTCTACACAGTAGTGCTTGGTGAATGTGTGAGGCGTAGACCATGTGGCTGCCTTACATATTTCTTGCATTGGGATGTTTCCTAGAAAGGCCATGGTAGCACCTTTCTTTCTGGTTGAGTGTGCCCTTGGTGTAATGGGCAGCTGTCGTTTAGCTTTAAGGTAGCAGATTTGGATGCATTTAACTATCCATCTGGCTATACCTTGTTTTGAAATTGGGTTTCCTGCATGAGGTTTTTGAAATGCAATAAAGAGTTGTTTAGTCTTTCTGATGTTCTTTGTTCTGTCAATGTAATACATTAATGCTCTTTTGACATCTAATGTATGTAGTGCCCTTTCAGCTACGGTATCTGGCTGTGGAAAGAACACTGGAAGTTCCACTGTTTGATTTAGATGGAACGGTGAAATAACTTTTGGCAAAAATGTAGGATTGGTCCTTAGGACGACTTTATTTTTGTGTAGTTGTATAAAAGGTTCCTGTATAGTAAACGCCTGAATCTCGCTTACTCTTCTCAGGGAAGTAATGGCGATGAGAAATGCCACCTTCCAGGTTAGGAACTGTATGTCGCAGGAGTGCATGGGTTCAAAAGGTGGACCCATAAGTCTAGTTAGGACAACATTTAGGTTCCATGAAGGAACAGGTAGTGTTGTTGGTGGTATAATTCTCCTAAGGCCCTCCATGAATGCTTTAATGACTGGTATTTTATATAGGGAAGTTGAATAGGTAGTCTGCAGGTATGCAGATATTGCTGCAAGGTGAATCTTAATGGAAGAGAAAGCTAGGTTAGATTTTTGTAAGTGAAGCAAGTAACCCACTACATGTTCTGGAGTTGTGTGTAATGGTTGTATTTGATTAATATGGCAGTAGCAAACAAACCTCTTCCATTTACTTGCATAGCAGTGCCTGGTGGATGGCCTTCTTGCTTGTTTTATGACTTCCATACATTCTTGGGTAAGTTGTAAGTGCCCGAATTCTAGGATTTCAGGAGCCAGATTGCTAGATTCAGCGATGCTGGATCTGGGTGTCTGATCTTGTGGTTGTGCTGTGTCAACAGATCTGGCCTGTTGGGCAATTTGATGCAGGGTACCACTGATAGGTCTAGCAGCGTTGTGTACCAGGGTTGCCTTGCCCAAGTTGGTGCTATCAATATGAGTTTGAGTTTGCTTTGACTGAGTTTGTTTACCAGGTAAGGAAGGAGAGGGAGAGGAGGAAAAGCGTAAGCAAATATCCCTGACCAGTTCATCCATAGGGCATTGCCTTGGGATTGTTTGTGTGGGTATCTGGATGCGAAGTTTTGGCATTTTGCGTTCTCCCTTGTCGCAAACAAGTCTATTTGAGGTGTTCCCCAGAGTTTGAAATAAGTGTTCAGTATTTGGGGGTGAATTTCCCATTCGTGGACCTGTTGGTGATCTCGAGAGAGATTGTCTGCGAGTTGATTTTGTATCCCTGGTATAAACTGTGCAATTAGGCGAATTTGGTTGTGAATTGCCCAATGCCAAATTTTTTGTGCTAGCAGGCTCAACTGCGTGGAGTGCGTCCCTCCCTGCTTGTTTAGATAATACATTGTTGTCATGTTGTCTGTTTTGACGAGAATGTATTTGTGAACTATTATTGGTTGGAAAGCTTTTAGTGCTTGAAAAACTGCTAGAAGTTCTAGGTGATTGATATGCAGTTTTGTTTGATGTACGTTCCATTGTCCTTGTATGCTGTGTTGATCGAGGTGTGCTCCCCACCCTGTCATGGAAGCATCTGTTGTTATTACTTATTGTGGCACTGGGTCTTGGAAAGGCCGCCCCTTGTTTAAATTTATGTTGTTCCACCACAGAAGCGAGAGGTAAGTTTGGCGGTCTATTAACACCAGATCTAGAAGGTGACCCTGTGCTTGAGACCACTGTGATGCTAGGCATTGTTGTAAGGGCCTCATGTGCAGTCTTGCGTTTGGGACAATGGCTATGCATGATGACATCATGCCTAGGAGTTGTAATACCATCTTTGCCTGTATCTTTTGTGTTGGATACATGCGTTGTATGATGGTGTTGAAATTTTGAATTCTTTGTGGACTTGGAGTGGCTACTCCTTTTGATGTGTCTATTATGGCTCCCAGGTATTGTTGTACCTTGCGTGGCAGAATTTTGGATTTTGTGAAATTGACGGTGAACCCTAGTTTGAAGAGGGTTTGTATGATATGATTTGTGTGATTTGAGCACTCTATTAACGAATGGGCCTTGATTAGCCAGTCGTCTAGATATGGGAACACATGTATTTGCTGCCTTCTTATGTGTGCTGCGACCACTGCTAGACATTTGGTAAAGACTCTTGGTGCGGTTGTTAATCCGAAAGGCAGTACCTTGAATTGGTAATGTATTCCTTTGAATACAAACCTTAGGTATTTCCTGTGCGATGGGTGTATTGGTATATGGAAATAAGCATCCTTGAGGTCTAAAGTTGCCATGTAGTCGTGCAGTTTTAGCAATGGCAATACTTCTTGTAGTGTGACCATGTGGAAGTGGTCTGATTTGATGAAAGTGTTCACTACTCTGAGGTCTAGGATTGGTCTCAGCGTTTTGTCCTTCTTTGGTATCAGAAAGTACAGTGAGTAAACTCCTGTGTTTATTTGTGTGTTTGGCACTAATTCGATTGCATTCTTTTGCAATAGTGCCTGCACTTCTATCTCCAGGAGATTGGAATGGTGTGTTGTTAAATTTTGTGCTTTTGGTGGTATGTTTGGAGGGAATTGTAGAAATTCTATGCAATAACCATGTTGGATAATTGCTAGAACCCAAGTGTCTGTAGTGATTTCCTCCCATGCTTTGTAATAATGACCTATTCTTCCCCCCACTGGTGTTGTGTGGAGGGGGTGAGTGACATGTGAGTCATTGTTTAGTAGTAGGGGTTTTGGGGCTTTGAAATCTCCCTCTATTTCTAGGGAATTGCCCTCCTCTATATTGTCCCCGAAAACCTCCTCTATACTGTCCATGGTAAGTGGACGGTGTTGCTTGTGAGGTGCTGGCTTGTGTGCTTTGACCCCGAAACCCCCCTCGAAAGGGCGTTTTACGGAATGTGCTGTAATTCCCTCTGCTCTGCGGGGAGTAGAGTGCGCCCATGGCTTTGGCAGTGTCTGTATCTTTTTTGAGTTTCTCAATCGCTGTGTCCACTTCTGGACCGAACAGTTCTTTTTCATTAAAAGGCATATTGAGAACTGCTTGTTGAATCTCTGGTTTAAATCCAGACGTTCGGAGCCATGCATGCCTTCTGATAGTTACAGATGTATTAATTGTCCGTGCAGCTGTATCTGCAGCGTCCATGGAGGAACGTATCTGGTTGTTGGAGATGGTCTGTCCCTCCTCAACCACTTGTTTTGCCCTATTTTGGAAGTCTTTGGGCAGATGTTCAATGAGATGTTGCATCTCGTCCCAGTGGGCTCTGTCATAGCGCGCAAGTAGTGCCTGGGAGTTCGCGATGCGCCACTGGTTTGCAGCTTGTGCTGCGACTCTCTTACCAGCTGCATCGAACTTGCGGCTTTCTTTATCTGGGGGTGGTGCATCTCCAGATGTGTGAGAGTTGGCCCTTTTCCTAGCTGCTCCTACAACAACAGAGTCTGGTGGCAGCTGTGTTGTGATGAAAACCGGGTCCGTAGGAGGCGGCTTATACTTTTTTTCCACCCTTGGTGTGATTGCTCTACTTTTGACCGGGTCCTTAAATATGTCTTTTGCGTGCCGGAGCATACCAGGGAGCATAGGCAGGCTTTGGTAGGAGCTGTGGGTGGAGGAGAGTGTGTTGAACAAGAAATCATCCTCGACCTGTTCTGAGTGGAGGCTAACGTTGTGAAATTGTGCTGCTCTAGCCACCACCTGAGAATACGCGGTGCTGTCTTCTGGTGGAGATGGTTTTGTAGGGTATGCCTCTGGGCTGTTATCTGACACTGGGGCGTCGTATAGGTCCCATGCGTCCTGATCTTGGTCACCCTGGCTCATGGTGGTGTGAGCTGGGGAGTGTGATGGCGTTTGTGCTGGTGAAACGTTAATCACGGGCGGAGGAGAGGGTGGTGGTGTAACTCTTTTCACCACTTTTGGTTGTGGTGCTTGTTCAGTCTGGAACTCCAACCTTCTCTTTCTCCTAATGGGGGGAAGGGTGCTTATTTTTCCTGTCCCCTGCTGAATGAAGATACGCTTTTGCGTATGGTCCACATCAGTTGCTTGTAGCTCTTCCTCAAACCTATGCTTTTGCATTTGGGAGGTTAGCGAGTGCTCTTCTGTATAAGAGCCTGAAGCTGGGTCGCTTGCAGTTTGTTTCGGCATCGAAACTTTGTCTGCGTGTTTTTTCGGCTCCGAGGTGACTTTTTTCCTTTTCGGGGCCGAAACCTCTCGGCGTCGATCTGTTTCGGTGCTGCTGTCTCGGCGTCGAGACGTGTCCACACCGGCATCTCGGTGTCGAGGCTTGTCTCCAGCACTTTCTCGGTCCCGAGAAGGCTGCGTGCCGGTGTCTCGACCGGAGTCGGACGATCTCGGCACTGTTTGGGCCTTTTTCGGTGCCGACGGCCGGTCACCGAATTTATGGGTCGAGCCATGGCCTGGTGGCAGTGGCGTCCCCTGGGCCTTGTAAATGTTTCTTTGTGTGGTTTTCGACGTCTTACTCACGGTTTGTGTATCGTCGAATCCTTCGGAGTCTGAGTCTTGGATCGAGAAGGTACCTTCCTCTTCTTGTTCCTCGAACTCCCGTTGGGCTGTCGGTGCGGACGCCATCTGAAGTCTTCTGGCTCGACGGTCTCGGAGTGTTTTTCGGGACCGGAACGCACGACAGGCCTCGCAGGTGTCTTCGCTGTGCTCAGGTGACAGGCACAGGTTGCAGACCAAGTGTTGGTCTGTGTAGGGGTATTTATTGTGGCATTTGGGGCAGAAACGGAACGGGGTCCGTTCCATTGGCGTTCTTCAGCACGCGGTCGGGCCGACCAGGCCCCGACGGAGGATCGAAAAACTACCCCGAAGGGCACCGGAGCTCTTCGATCTTCGATGCGGTGTGGAATCTAAGTACGCCGATCCCGAACGCAACAATACCGACGAAAATCTTCCGAAATTAACTATTTTTTCCGTTCCGAAACTCGGAGCGACAGGAACACGTCCGAACCCGATGGCGGAAAAAAAACAATCGAAGATGGAGTCGACGCCCATGCGCAATGGACACAAAAGGAGGAGTCACACGGTCCCGTGATTCGAAAGACTTCTTCGAAGAAAAACAACTTGTAACACTCCGGCCCAACACCAGATGGCGAGCTATTGCAGAACATGCGTATCTACAGCGACAGATGCCATCGAACACATGATTACATAATCAAGGGAATACATGTGTAAGGAATATAATATTGAGATTTAAAGTTTTATCGTATAAACACAAACTTTCAAGAGTTACAGTATTTGAAGTTAATTTATTGGTGTACTTTTATAACATTTTATCTTTCCTCAATCTTTCAAAAGTGAAATGCTTGTAGATAAAAGTTAAGATAATATTTACCTATTGTGATAGATAAAATAACTCATAAGCATCTAATAAAGCAACTTATATAGAAACTATGCAATGACCTATGAACATGAGTAGAATATACATAGAAACACACACACACTCATATATATATATATATATATATACCTACATATAGATAGAAAATGTCACTTACCCAGTGTACATCTGTTTGTGGCATGCTCAGCTGCAGATTACATTACTTCTGCCATCTAGTGTTGGGCTCAGAGCGTTATAAGTTGTTTTTCTTCGAAGAAGTGTTTTCGAGTCACGAGATCGAGTGACTCCTCCTCTTCGGTTCCAACTAGCATGGGCATCGACTCCATTGTTAGATTGTTTTCCCGCAGAGGGTAAGGTAGGAGTGATAGAGTATATAGGTAAAAGGAAAGATGTGTGTGTTTTTTTTTTTTTTTCTCTCTCTCTCTCTCTCTCTCTCTCTCTCTCTCTCTCTCTCTCTCTCTCTCTCTCTCTCTCTCTCTCTCTCTCTCTCTCTCTCTCTCTCTCTCTCTATATATATATATATATATATATATATATATATATATATATATATATTCTCCAAATGTTTTTAACTTAACGACTACAGGTTCCCGGGGAGGTGGGAGGGTGCATGTGAATCTGCAGCAGAACATGCCACGAACAGATGTACACTGGGTAAGTGACATTTTCAGTTTGGTGGCATGTGTAGCTGCAGATACACATGCTGTGCAGACTACAAAGCAGTTTGTCCTCCCATAAAAATAGCGGTGGTCAGCCTGTAGGAGTTGAAGTTGTTTGAAATAATGTTCTGAGTACAGCTTGGCATACTGTGGCTTGGTGTCTTGATAAAACATCTACACAGTAGTGTTTAGTGAATGTGTGTGGTGTTGACCAAGTAGCTGCTTTGCATATTTCAGCCACTGGTATATTACCTAAGAAAGCCATTGTAGCACCTTTTTTCCGTGTAGAATGTGCTTTAGGAGTAACTAAGAGTTGTCTTTTGGCTTTATCATAGCATGTTTGGATGCATCTTACAATCCATCTTGCTAACCCTTGTTTTGATATGGGGTTACCTGTATGAGGTTTCTGGAAGGCTACAAATAGTTGTTTAGTCTTTCTGAATGGTTTTGTTCTGTCTATAGAGTACATTAAAGCTCTTTTAATGTCTAATGTATGAAGAGCTCTTTCTGACACAGAATCTGGCTGTGGGAAGAAGACTGATAGTTCCACTGTTTGATTTATATGAAAAGGCGATACAACCTTTGGAAGAAATTTGGGGTTTGTTCTTAGTAAAACATTATTCTTGTGTACCTGGAAGAACGGTTCTTTAACAGTGAAGGCTTGAATTTCACTTACTCTTCTTAAAGACGTAATTGCCACTAGGAAGGTAACCTTCCATGTTAAAAACTGCATTTGACAGGAGTGCATGGGTTCAAATGGTGGACCCATAAGTCGTGTAAGCACTACATTTAAATTCCAAGATGGGACTGGAGGTATCCTGGGTGGAATGATGCGTTTTAAACCTTCTGTGAAAGCTTTAATAACAGGAAGTCTAAATAAGGAGCTTTGCTGTATATTTTGTGAATATGCTGAACTTGCAGTTAAGTTAATTTTAATGGAAGAGAATGCTAAATTTGATTTTTGTAAATGAAGTAAATAGCATACAATATCTTGTATTGATGCTGTTAGAAGGTCAATATGTTTAGATTGACAGTAATATACAAATCTTTTCCATTTGTTTGCATAGCACTGTCTAGTTGTGGGTTTTCTTGCTTGCTTAATAACCTCCATACATTCTGATGGGAGTTGTAAATATCCAAACTCTATGACCTCAGGAGCCAAATTGCTAGATTGAGTGTTTTGGGATTCGGGTGCCTGATTTGGCCTTTGTTTTGTGTTAACAGATCGGCTCGGTCTGGGAGTTTGGTACTACTGACAGGTCTAACAATGTTTTGTACCACGGTTGACGGGCTCATGTTGGTGCTATGAGTATCATGTTGAGTGAGGTTTGACGCAACTTGTTGCCTAGAAACGGAATGAGTGGGATAGGGGGAAAAGCGTAAGCAAATATCCCTGACCAATTGATCCATAGAGCATTGCTCTTGGATAGGGGATGTGGGTGTCTGGATGCGAAGTTTTGGCATTTTGCGTTTTCACTTGTGGCGAACAGATCTATGTTTGGTGTTCCCCATTGTTGAAAGTATTTCTGAAGCACTTGAGGGTGAATCTCCCACTCGTGTGTTTGTTGGTGATTTCTGTTGAGGATATCGGCCAATTGGTTGTGTATCCCTGGAATGTATTGTGCTAACAGGTGAATTTGGTTGTGTATTGCCCATTTCCAGATTTTTGGGGCTAGTAGGGAGAGTCTGGACAAATGTGTCCCTCCTTGTTTGCTTAGGTAATACATGGTTGTCATGTTGTCCGTTTTGATAAGGACATTCTTCTGTGTGAGAAGAGGCTGAAAAGCTTTGACTGCTAGGGAAACAGCTAACAATTCTAAGTGATTTATGTGTAGCTGTTTGTGTTTGGCATCCCATTGTCCTTGAATATTGTGATTGTTTAGGTGAGCTCCACAACCAATCACTGATGCATCTGTTTTAATTATGGTCTGAGGCACAGGGTCTTAAAAAATGGCTGCCCTTTGCTTAGAATTGTGGAATTCCACCACTGAAGGGACATACATGTTTGGCAGTCTATCAACACTAGATCTTGAAGTTGACCGAGTGCCTGTGACCATTGTTGTGCAAGGCACTGTTGTAAGGGCCGCATGTTTAGTCTTGAGTGTGGAACAATTGCAATACATGATGCCATCATTCCTATAATCTTCATTAGAAATCTGACAGTGTATCTTTGATTTGTCTGTATTTGTGTGACTATATTTTGGAATGCTTGTATTCTTTGCGTATTTGGACATGCTAGCGCCTTTTAAGTATTTAGTATTGCACTCAAATACTATTGTATTTATGCCGGTTGTAGATGTGACTTTAAGTAATTTATTGAGAACCCTAGTGTGTGCAAGGTTTGTATTACGTAATCCATATGGTTTTGGCACTGCGTCTGACTGTTTGATTTTATTAGTCAATCTTCTACATATGGAAAGACATGTATATGCTGTCTTCTTAGGTAGGCTGCGACTACTGCTAGGCACTTTGTGAATACCCTTGGAGCTGTTATTATTCCAAAGGGTAACACTCTGAACTGATAGTGCTTTCCTTGAATGACAAACCTGAGATATTTTGTGTGCGCAGGATGGATGGGTATATGAAAATACGCATCTTTGAGGTCTAATGTTGCCATGAAATCGTGTTTTTGGGGTAGTGGGATAACATCTTGTAGAGTTACCATGTGAAAATGTTCTGACAAGATGTAAAGATTGAGCATCCTGAGATCTAATATTGGTCTGAGGGTGCCATCTTTTTGGGGAATCAGGAAATATAGTGAGTAAACTCCTGTCCCTATTTGAGACAGTGGTACCGATTCTATTGCTTGTTTGAGTAATAGAGATTGTACTTCCTCCTGTAACAGACTGATGTGTTCTGTGGATAGTTTGTGTGACCTTGGTGGTATGTTTGGAGGAGTGTGTATCAATTCTAGGCAATAGCCATTGCGGACAATTGATAGTACTCAATTGTCTGTGGTAATGTTTTGCCAATTTGTGGGGAACTGTTGTAGTCTTCCCCCCATAGGAGAGGTGTGGAGTGGAAGGGGGTGAGACAAGTCACTGCTTAGGGTGCTGTGGAGGATGCTTAGAGGTCTGGAATTTCCCTCTATTTCTGGGGTACTGCCCTCTATATGTGCCCCTAAAACCACCTCGTTGGTATTATGGCTGGTAGGTAGGTTTTGCCTGAGATGTGGATGCCTCTGTTGTCTGTGGTCTAAATCCACCTCGAAACTGACCCCTGTATAGTGTTGAGTATAGTGCACCCATTGTCTTTGCCATGTCTGAATCTTTGCATATTTTTTTATGGCTGTGTCAACCTCTGGGCCAAATATTTGTTTTTTATTGAATGGCATATTTAACACAGCCTGCTGTATTTCGGGTTTAAAACCCGAAGACCTGAGCCATGCATGCCTACGTATTGACAATTCTAGCGGCGGTGTCTGCTGCATGTAGGGCAGATCGAATTTGATTATTTGTAATGGCTTGCCCTTCTTCCACTAATTGTTGTGCCCTCTTCTTGTGTTCTTTGGGGGGATGCTGGATTATGTCTTGCATGTCGTCCCAATGGGCCCTGTCATATCGAGCTAACAGTGCTTGTGAGTTAGCTATCCTCCACTGATTTGCTGCCTTGGATGCAATCCTCTTCCCTGCAGCATCAAATTTTCTGCTCTCCTTTTCAGGTGGGGGAGCATCTCCTGATGACTGGGAGTTTGCTCTTTTTCTGGCAGCAGTAACTACTACCGAATCTGGAGGTACTTGGTGTGTTATGTAATCAGGATCAGAGGGTGGAGGTTTATACTTTTTCTCTATCCTGGGCGTTTTTATACGTGCCTTAACCGGCTCACTGAATATTTGATCGTATTGTTTTAACATGCCTGGGAGCGTGGGAAGGCATTGGTATTTGAGTGTGTTGAGGCTAGGGTGTTAAACAAAAAATCCTCTTTCACTGGTTCAGTATGCATGGTGACCCCATGGTATGCTGCAGCCCTAGCTAGAACCTGATTGTACACAGTGCTATCGTCTGGTGGTAAAGGTTTAGAGGGATAGATGTCTGGGTCATTGCTAGGAATGGGATCTGGATCATAAAGATCCATTGGATCTACGATGTCCTGTTGTGAGTCGAAAGAGTGAGTGGGTGACTGCACTGGTGTGGGACTAGTAGGAGGAGAGGTAGGCAGGTGTGGAGAGCGAGGAGGAGAATGAGGAGGAGAAGATTGAGGAGGTGGTGGTGGTTTCTCCTGCTTTGGCACTTTTGCTGGAGGCTGCATAGTGTCCAGTTCATCCTGAAAGGCTAGCTTTCTCTTTGGTTTTAGAGGAGGTGCTGTTAGGATCCTGCCTGTTTCTTTATGGATAAACTCCTGGCTTGCCTTTCGTCCACAACTTCAGGTATTGGTTGTACTTGATATTCCTCAGAGGTTTTGTGGATTTCTTTCAGTCTCTTTGAAAGTCCATGCTCCTCTGTATATGCTGGCCTTTTTGGCTCCGAAGCAGGATTTTTCGGGACCAAAAAAGATGAAGCAGTTGCTGCTCTTGGCTCCGAAAGTGATTTTCGTATTTTCGACTCCAAAAAATGGTGTTTGCTGGAGTCGGACACAGAGCTTTTTGGTGCCTCCGATGTTTTGGGAGGAGTGGCCTTTTTCGGTGCCAAATTGGTAGTTTGGTCACTGGTAGTCTTTTTTCGGGCCGAGCCATGGCCTTCCGGCAGTGGTGTTTCCAAGGTTTATGCTTTTGTGAGGGTACAGGGGCAGGTGTAATCTCATGTTGTCCCGCGTGACCGGTCTGTCTCCCTTGGATTCCTGTTTGGAGTCGGAACCTTGAACGGAGACTGTTTGCATGATTTCATCCTCCTCCACGTCAAGATGTTCAGTGCTTCTCAAAGCCATCTCAAGTCTTCGTGCGCTCCTGTCTGGAAGAGTCTTTTTGGAAAGGAAGGATCGACAGGCCTCACAATTTTCTTTCCTGATGATCTGGGGAAAGGCAAAGATTACAGACGAGATATTGGTCTGTTTAAGGATATTTCGCATTGCACCGAGGACAGAACCGGAATGGAGTCCGATCCGTGAGGCTTTCCACGCGGTCGCCTGACTAGGCCAGAGTTGGGCGAGCGTGCCCCGAAGGGTGAGTAGAGTTGACGTCTCCGACGGTACCGATGGAAGATGTGAACCGATTGATACAATACCGACAAAAAGAAAGCGTTTTCAAATTTTTCCAAATCGAAATCTCAGAGCGAAAGGAAGCACGTCCGAACCAGACGGCGGAAAGAAAACAATCTAACAATGTAGTCGATGCCTATGCGCAATGGAACCGACGAGGAGTCACACGATGTGACTCGAAAACACTTCTTCGAATAATAACAACTTGTAACACCCCGAGCCCAAAACTAAATGGCAGAAGGGATGCACAGCATGTATATCTGCAGATACACATGCCACGAACACATATATATATATATATATACACACACACACACATACATACACACACACACACACACCTTTAACTGAAGTATACAGGCCTAAAGAGTATGTATATATTTAAAGATAGAATAGTTATTATACACATTTGAATAAAGAAATACACATATCTAGAAATATACACAATCATATTAAAACATTCTTACATACACAGGGATATGAAGCCCATTGTTGTTTGAGTATGATGGTTGTATGAAAGTACCCTCTTTCTTGGCATGGTTACCCCCATTTTTCTGCCTGTTGTCAGTGTGATTGACGGTGTTCACTGGGATCCTGCTAACCAGGACCCAAGTGATTATGCTCCCTCCCTTCTAAATTGTTTTTTTACACCCCACATTTGGCACACTGGCACGCCATGTAAGTCCCTAGTATATGGTACCCAGGTCACTGAGGTACCATGAGATCCCCATGGGCTGCAGCATGTATTATGCTACCCATGGGGACCCCATGCAACAAGTTCTGCAGGGCTTCCATTGCAGCCTGCGTAAAATGGGGGAGCGGGGAGCGAGTGGAGGATCCTTTTTCATTATAGGTCACTGCACCAGGTCAATATATGTCACCCCTATGGCAGGCCCTCCTAGCCCAGAGGGCAGGGTGCAAGTACCTGTGTGTGAGGCCACCCCTGCACTAGCAGAGGTGCCCCTGTGAACTCCAGTGCCATTTTCATTGACTTTGCGAGTGTGAGGATGCCATTTTGAGCGTGTACTGGACATAGGTCACTATGTCCAGCTACATAATGGTAACTCCAAACCTAGGCATGTTTGGTATCAAACATGTCGGAATCATACCCCAATACTGTTGCCAGAATTGGAAGTATGATTCCATGCACTCGGGGAGGGGTCCATAGAGGACCCCGAGCACTGCTACCACCGGCCTTCTAGGGTTTTCCAGGCAGCTCAAGCTGCTGCCACCCCTCAGATAGGTTTCTGCCCTCCTGCTGTTTGAACAGCTCAAGCCCAGGAAGGTAAAACAAAGGATTTCCTTTGGGAGAGGGGGGAGTAACACCTTCTCCCTTTGGAAATAGGCGCTACATGGCTTGGGAGGGGTAGCCTCACCAAGCCACATGCATAAACCAATCTACACCAGTTCAGGGACCCCAGTCCCTGTTCTGCCGTGAAACTGGACAATGGAAAGGGGAGTGACCACTCCCCTGTCCATCACTACCCCAGGGGTGGTGCTCAGAGCTCCTCTAGAGGGTCCCTTGGTTCTGCCATCTTGAATACAAGGTTGGCAGAGAGCTCTAGGAGCATCTGAGTGGCAAGGCAGGTGACGTCAGAGCCCCCTCCTGATCGATGCTGACCTGGCTAGGTGACCAATCCCCCTTTCAGGGCTATTTAGGGTCTCTCTCTTGGGTGGGTCCTCAGGTTCAAGTTTCAAGATTCCAGTAGGACTCCACAGCAACCTTACTTCAACTTCTAACCACTGGAACTGCAACTGGACCCTTCAGGCACCGACAATCTGTGTCGACAAAGAAGACTCTTCTTGCAACATTGTTTCCATGGCTCCTTCCAGCTTCTGCAACATTTCCCCGGCTGTGCATCCTCTGAGTGTGGCAAGTCTTCAGTCTGCACGAGAAGGAAGAAGGAATCTCCCTTGGAGTGAACGAGTCACTGCCCTGCATCTGCAGACACCTACTGCAACGACAACCAGCTGCGTGAATCTGCTCTTATCCTGGACTGCGTGGATCTAGCATCACGGATGGTGGTCCGGAGTAGTCCTCTCTGCCAGCTGTCTAACTTTGGTGGAGGTAAGCTCTTGCCTTCCCCCACAGGACAGTACCCTGTGCACCGCATCTCTTGCAGCTGGCAAGAATTGTTTGCATCTCCTCCAAGGGATCTTCAGGCTACCTGTAGCTCCTGCCCCCAAGCACTACTTCCTGCGATGCACAGCCCTCTGCGTGACTCTCCTGCGGGGTGTGCCCTTATTAAATCGTGGTGCATGGGCTCTTCTGCGATTTCTGATTCCCCCTTCTGTAGGACTCCTGTGGGTGCTGCCTTTGCTTCTGTGGACTCTGTCACTGAGAGTCCCCTCTGACTCCTCCCCTGGGGTTGAGTTCTCCTGGGCCTTGCTGTTCCCTGGCAGCTCCACTTTTCGCCAACCGGGACATTTGCCAAGGCTTGTTAATGGAATTCCTACACCAACACCCGCAATTCTTCCAGAGTGGGACATGGTCTGCATCCCTCAGGATCTCTACACACGCTCCAGGGCTGCAGGGCTGACCTTCACATCACAGTCAACCAGCTCCTGCATCCACAGCTGGGTGGGTCGTAGCTCCTACTCTTTCAAGACTCGTCTGTGTCTTCTGGACTTGGTCCCCTTCTTCCACAGGTCTACCTCTTCAGGAATCCACCGCTGGTTTCTTGCAGTCTTGTCTGGGCGTTGCATTTTCTTCTTTACCTTCCTTTTGGGTGGTTTGGGGAAAATCCACTAACTTACTCCTTTCCTCCTGGTCGCTAGGGGGCACTATGGTACATAACCTTGTGGTTTCCTAGTACCCCCAGCTTTCTTCTACACATTCGACTTACCTAGGTGGGGGTCCTGTGTTTGCATTCCATTTTTATAGTGTACATGGTTTGGGCTCCCCCAGGTCACTTTCGTCTAACTGCATTTGCACTATTTTCTATCACTTTCTATGCCTATTGCTGATAACTAGTGCATATATTTAGTGTGTTACTTACCTCTTATTGGAGGATTGCCTCTCTAGTACTTTTTTGGTATTGTGTTACTAAAATAAAGTACCTTTATGTTTTTAACAGCGAGTGTTTGCTTTCATGTGTGTAAGTGCTGTGTGACTACAGTGGTAATGCATGAGCTCTGCATGTCTCCTGGATAAGCCTTGGCTACTCATCCACAGCTACCTCTAGCAAGCCTGGCTTCTAGACACGGTGTACACCACACTAACAGGGGATACCTAGACTTGGTATAAGGTGTAAGTACCTTAGGTACCCACCATACACCAGGCCAGCTTCCTACAGTGGTTATGTAGAAAAGAGGCAACTCGAGTAGTCTTCTCAAGATAAGATACTTATGTATGGATCTTATATTTGGGGGTAATGTGTTCCACAGTTTGGCTGTTTGAACAGAGAAATATGTACCACGTATTGTCTTTCTTGTATGGTAGTTTTATGAGATGGAGTGCCAATCTTGAGCAGAGGTTTCTTTGTTGAATGTATTTGGGGGATCTTATTCCTGATAAAAAACGGTCCTGTTCCATGTATTGCTTTGTAGGTGATACAAAGCAGCTGAAGGTGTATCTTCTGGCAACCGGTAAACAATGTAGGGCCCCCCTCAAGGCATGGGAGATGTGGGCTAGTGGCTTTTCATTTAAGAGTAGTCTGGCAGCAGAGTTCTGAATATGTTGACTTTTTTTTTTATAGCAGATAGAGATGATCCATGGTGGAGGCCTTTGGCGTTATCCAGATTAGATAGTACAACAGAGATGTACAAGTTACTTACCTGGTAGAGACATATTCTATTTGCAGATTCCTTATTTTAGAATTCCCCCCCCAAGCGTCAGACTGGATCCGGAGATTTTTTTCTTCAAGCAATACTATTGTGTGTCAGTAGGTGACGTTGGTCGACTCCACGGGCTTCGTAGTCGCTGTGTTGACGTCAGGAGTAGTACATAGATGCCGCCTCAGCGCAGTGACGTCAATTTTTTTTTTTTTAATGACTTTCTACGCCAAAGCGCAGAGCCGCTAAGAACACAGACTCGTGCGCCAGAGATAAGGAACTGAATAGGGAATACCTGTCCCTAGAAATCAGTTTGCAAGTGGGGAGGATGGGTGGGCCGGTGAGGAATCTGCAACTAGAATATGTCTCTACCAGATATATTGTTACCAAAGGTAAGTAACTTGTACATCTGATAGAGACTTTTGGATGCAGAATCCTTACCTTAGAATAGATACCCAAGCAATACCATCCTCTGAGGTGGGCTGCGAACTAGAAAGTCCTGCAGGACCAAACTACCAAGGTAGCTGCCCCGACTGACCTATTTGTCCATGCAGTAATGTTTGGCAAACATGTGCAGGGATGCCAATGTAGCTGCCTGGCAGATATCCAGGACAGGAACTCCGCGTGCTAACGCAGTGGAAGCAGCAGTTGCTCTGGTGGCATGACCACGCAAGCCCTCAGGGGTTTGCTTCTTGGCCAAAGCGTAGCACATCTTGATGCAAATAAGTACCCATCAAAAGATGGTACGTTTTTGCACCGCCTTCCCTTTCTTCGCACCCATATATCCAACAAAGTTGATCGTCCACATGGAAATCTTTAGTATGACTTAGATAGAACGCCAATGCTCTTTTTGGGTCCAGACGGTGAAGTCTCTCCTACTCATGAGAAGGATGTGGGGTGCGTAAAAAGTAGGCAAGGTGATGGACTGGCCTACATGAAAAGGTGTAACAATCTTGGGAAGGAAAGAAGCCTTAGTGCGCTACATCACTTTGTCAGGGTGCCCAGACAAGTATAGGGGCTTGGAAGAAAGAGCTTGAAGCAATGTGAGGAGCCGTAAAGGGCAATTGTGGATCGGCTCAAAGTGAGTACACATTAAGTAAGGACAAGATTGATGTCCCACTGTGGCATGATAAATGGAGTGGGAGAAAATAAATGGGTGAGACCTTTAAGGAATCGATTGACAATAGGAGACTTAAAGAGTGAGGGCTGAACACGTAACCTAAGAAAGGCTGAAATAGACGATAAATACCCTTTAAGGGTGCCCAAAGCAGAGCTCTGCTGGGCTAAAGAAAGAATGAACAAAAGAACCTCAGAAAGAGGAGCAGAGAGGGGAATCAACAGATTTGTTGGTACACCATGCCACAAATTGGTGCCAACAACAGGTATATACCGTTTTAATGGTTAGACGCCTGGCTGCCAAGATAACATCACAGACTTTGGGTGGAAGGTCAAAAGCTGTCAACTGCTTGTGCGCCGCTCAATCTCCACGCATGAAGGCAGAGATTGGACAGGTTAGGGTGGAGAACCGTCCCCTGCTGCTGTGACAGAAGATCCTCCTGGAGAGGCGGTCTGAGGGAAGGATTGGTGGCCATGCTCAATAGCTCTGGATAGCATACTCTCCCATGCCCATTCCGGAATCACCAAGATGACTTGGGCCTGGTCGTTCCTGACCTTCTTCAGAACTCTGGGCAGAAGTAGTATAGGCGAAAAGGAGGCCGGAGTTCCACTCGAGACAAAAAGCATCTTTGAGCGAGCGCCACCTTGGAAACGCCAACGCGCAAAACAGCTGACACTGTGCGTTCTCTGCGGAGGCGAACAGATCTAATCAAGGCTCTCCCCACTGCTGAAAGATACCTTGCACCACCTCCTGGCAGAGACGCCATTTGTGATCGGCTATGCATCGATGGCTGAGGTTCTCTGCCCTGACGTTCAGAGAGCCCGCCAGATGTTGAACCACTAGGGTAATGTCCTGATGTTCCAGCCATGTCCAGAGGCGCAGTGCCTCCTGATAAAGGCTCCAGGAACCTCCTCCGCCCTGTTTGTTGCAGTACCACATGGAGGTAGTGTTGTCTGTGAACACTTGCACTACTTTCCCCTTAAGAGAGGGAAGAAATGCTTTCAACAGAAGCCTGATCGCCCGGAGCACGAGAAGCCCACACTACCACAAAATGGAGCATTAGAATTATCTATTTTTGCCACTATCTTACCACTAAGGGGAACCCTTGGACTCTGTGCACATTATTTCTTACTTTGAAATAGTATATACAGAGCCAACTTCCTAAATTGGTGGATTAGCAGTGGGGTACAAGACTTTGCATTTGCTGGACTACTCAGCCAATACCTGATCACACAACTCAATTCCAAAAACTTGTCATCAGAAACTGATTTTTGAAATTTGAGCTATTTTTCTAAATTTTTAAAAGTCCTGCTACGGCCGGATGTTCGTCCCTGTTAGCATTTCTTTTAGAGTTTAAAAAGTTTTGTAAAAGTTTGGATTAAGTTCTAGAGATAGTTTTAGATTCTTAAAAAGTATCCCAACTTTTAGAGAAATAATGTCTACTACAGAAGAGATTGTGGTGGAGCTCAACCTCACCCCTTACCTGCATCTTAGGATGTCAGAGTTAAGGACTCTCTGTAAAACTAAAAAGATAAAGACTGGAGCAAACCCTACCAAAGTACAGCTCCAGGAGCTCTTGGCAGAGTTTGTTAGAGACAACCCCTCTGAAGGTAACAGAGGAGGAAGCTAGTGACGTGGAAGACAATTTCCCCCATCAAGTCCTAGTTAGGGAGACCAGGGTTTCTCCAACCCTGACTCCACAAGTGATAGTCAGAGGTGCTGCTTCTCCCACAGGGGAGTCCAACAGCTCTGGAAGCATTGAGGGCAGCCTCAATGAAGATGGCCTCCTGTTAGCCAGGATGGCCAAAAGATTGGCTTTGGAGAAACAGCTCCTAGCCATAGAAAGGGAAAGACAAGAGATGGGCTTAGCTCCCATCAATGGTGGCAGCAACTTAAATAGGGTCAGAGATACTACTGACATGCTAAAAATCCCCAAAGGGATTGTAACAAAATATGAAGATGGTGATGACATCACCCAATGGTTCACAGCTTTTGAGAGGGCTTGTGCAACCAGAAAAGTAAACAGATCTCACTGGGGTGCTCTCCTTTGGGAAATGTTCACTGGAAAGTGTAGGGATAGACTCCTCACACTCTCTGGAAAAGATGCAGAATCCTATGACCTCATGAAGGCTACCCTGATTGAGGGCTTTGGATTCTCAACTGAGGAGTACAGGATTAGGTTCAGGGGGGCTCAAAAATCCTCGAGCCAGACCGGAGTTGATTTTGTGGACTTCTTAGTCAAAACACTGGATGGTTGGATTAATGGCAGTGGTGTAAATGATTATGATGGGCTGTACAATATATTTGTGAAAGAACACCTGTTAAGTAATTGTTTCAATGATAAACTGCATCAGCATCTGATAGACCTAGGACCAATTTCTCCCCAAGAATTGGGAAAGAAGGCAGACCATTGGGTCAAGACTAGGGTGACCAAGACTTCCACAGGGGGTGACCAAAAGAAAGGGGTCACAAAGACACCCCAGGGGAAGTGTTGAGACATCCAAGGGAAAAAGTAAAGAGTCTTCTACAAGGCCCCAAAAACCTGCTCAGGAGGGAGGGCCCAAAGCCTCTTCACAATCCACATTTGGGTACAAGGGTAAAAACTTTGATCCCAAAAAGGCCTGGTGTCGTAGCTGTAATCAGCAGGGACACCAAACTGGAGACAAGGCCTGTCCCAAGAAAGGTTCCACTTCTACTACTACTCCAGTTAGCACTGGAATAGCCAGTCTCCAGGTGGGATCAACAGTGTGCCCAGAGCAAATCAGGGTCCACACTGAAGCTACATTAGTTTCTGAGGGTGGAGTGGATCTAGCCACACTAGCTGCCTGGCCCTCTAATATGCAAAAATACAGGCAGAAACTCTTGATTAATGGTACTAGTGTAGAAGCCCTGATGGATACAGGTGCCAGTGTCACAATGGTGACAAACTGGTTTCCCCAGGACGATACCTGACTGGACAAACTTATCCAGTCACCAATGCTGACAATCAGACTAAAGTCCATCCCATGGCTATGGTAACTTTAGAATGGGGAGGGGTCACTGGCCTGAAACAGGTGGTAGACTCCTCTGCTATCCCAGTAGACTGTTTGCTTGGAAATGACCTGGAGTCCTCAGCATGGGCTGAGGTAGAACTCAAAACCCATGCAGCCATGCTGGGTATCCCTGAACTGGTGTGTGTCAAGACAAGGGCACAGTGCAAGGCTCAGGGTGAAAAAGAGGTGTTGGAGCCTGGAAGAATGGCCCAACCCTCCAAGAGAAAAGGAAAGAAGACTTGGGAACCAGCTTCAACACAGCAAAAGAAAAAGAACCTCTCTCCTCAGGAAGAAATTCTACCCTCTGAGGGAACTGAGCCTATGGAGTTGGAACCTTATCAGGTTGAACTCTTCGGCCCAGGGGGACCCACAAGGGAACAACTGTGTAACGGGCAAAAAAACAGTCCCTCTCTTGAAGGCCTTAGGGAGCAAGCTGCTGAGGAAACAAAAGGGAATGTCAGTGAAACCCACAGGGTCCATTGGGAAGAAGGACTCCTTTACACTGAGGCAAGAGATCCCAAACCTGGTGCCACTAGGAAAGTGGTAGTGCCTCAGGAGTTTAGGGAGTTCATTCTGACCTTAGCCCATGACATTCCACTTGCTGGGCATTAGGGACAAACCAAGACTTGGGAGAGGTTAGTCACCCATGTCTATTGGCCCAACATGTCCCAGAAAGTAAAGGAGTTTTGTGCCTCCTGTGCCACCTGTCAAGACAGTGGTAAGACATGTGGCAACCCAAAGGCCCCCCCCATTCCACTTCCAGTGGTGGGGTCCCCTTTGAAAGAGTGGGAGTGGACATAGTGGGTCCACTTGAACCTCCCACAGCCTCAGGGAATCAGTATATCCTAGTAGTAGTGGATCATGTTACTAGGTACCCTGAAGCAATTCCCCTTAGGTCCACTACTGCCCCTGCAGTAGCCAAAGCACTCATTGGTATCTTTACCAGAGTGGGATTTCCTAAGGAGGTGGTTTCTGACAGAGGTACCAACTTCATGTCAGCATACCTTAAACACATGTGGAATGAGTGTGGGGTGACTTAAAAATTCACCACACCATCCACAAACCAATGGTCTTGTTGAAAGGTTTAACAAGACATTTAAGGGCATGATCATGGGGCTCCCTGAAAAGCTCAAAAGGAGATGGGATGTCCTCTAGCCATGTCTGCTTTGCGCCTACAGAGAGGTGCCTCAGAAGGGAGTAGGGTTTTCCCCCCTTTGAACTTCTGTTTGACCATCCTGTTAGGGGACCACTAGCTCTTGTGAAAGAAGGATGGGAGAGACCTCTTCATGAGCCTAAGCAAGATATAGTGGATTATATACTAGGCCTACGTTCCAGGATGGCAGAGTACATGGAAAAGGCAAGTAGAAACCTTGAGGCCAGCCAACAGCTCCAGAAGATGTGGTATGACCAAAAGGCTGCTATGGTTGAGTTTCAGCCAGGGCAGAAAGTCTGGGTTCTGGAGCCTTTGGCTCACAGGGCACTTCAGGACAGATGGAGTGGCCCTTCCCCAGTGCTAGAGAAAAATAGTCAGGTCACCTACCTGGTAGACCTAGGCACTAGCAGGACCCCCAAAAGGGTGATCCATGTGAAACGCCTCAAACTCTTTCATGACAGGGCAGATGTAAACATGTTAATGGTTACAGATGGACCAGGAAGCTGAGAGTGAACCTCTCCCTGATCTCTCCTCTGACCCTAAAGATGGCTCAGTAGATGAAGTGGTCTACTCAGACACCCTCTCTGGCCAGCAGCAAGCTGACTGCAGGAAAGTCCTACAACAGTTTGCTGAGCTCTTTTCCCTAACCCCTGGTCAGACACACATGTGTACCCATGATGTGGACACAGGAGACAGCATGCCTGTCAAAAACAAAATCTTCAGACAGTCTGACCAAGTTAAGGAAAGCATCAAAGTCCACAAGATGCTGGAATTGGGAGTCATTGAGCACTCTGACAGCCCCTGGGCTAGCCCAGTGGTCTTAGTCCCCAAACCTCACACAAAAGATGGCAAGAGAGAAATTAGGTTTTGTGTGGACTACAGAGGACTTAATTGTCACTAAGACAGATGCCCATCCCATTCCAAGGGCAGATGTGTTAATTGACAAATTGGGTGCTGCCAAATACTTGAGTACCTTTGACTTGACAGCAGGGTACTGGCAAATAAAAATGGTACCAGGAGCAAAAGAAAAGACAGCATTCTCTACACCTGATGGGCACTACCAGTTTACGGTGATGCCCTTTGGCTTAAAGAATGCCCCTGCCATCTTCCAAAGGTTGGTGAATCAAGTCCTTGCTGGCTTGGAGTCCTTTAGTGCAGCGTATCTTGATGATATTGCTGTCTTTAGCTCCAGCTGGCAGGATCACCTGGTCCACCTGAAGAAGGTTTTGCAGGCCCAGCAAACAGCAGGCCTCTCTATCAAGGCATCTAAATGTCAGATAGGGCAGGGTACTGTGGTTTACTTGGGACACCTTGTAGGTGGAGGCCAAGTTCAGCCACTCCAACCCAAGATCCAGACTATTCTGGACTGGGTAGCTCCAAAAACCCAGACTCAAGTCAGGGCATTCCTTGGCTTGACTGGTTACCATAGGAGGTTTGTGAAGGGATATGGATCCATAGTAACACCCCTCACAGAACTTACCTCTAAGAAAATGCCCAAGAAGGTAAACTGGACTGTAGAATGCCAACAGGCCTTTGACACCCTGAAGCAAGCTATGTGCACAGCACCAGTTCTCAAAGCTCCAGATTACTCCAAGCAGTTCATTGTGCAGACTGATGCCTCTGAACATGGGATAGGGGCAGTTGTGTCCAAAACAAATGATGATTGTCTTGACCAGCCTGTCGCTTCCATTAGCAGGAGGTTACTCCCCAGGGAACAGCATTGGAGTGCCATTGATAGGGAGGCCTTTGCTGTGGTCTGGTCCCTGAAGAAGCTGAGACCATACCTCTTTGGTACTCACTTTATAGTTCAGACTGACCACAGACCTCTCCGATGGGTAATGCAAATGAAAGGTGAAAATCCTAAACCGTTGAGGTGGTCCATTATCCCTACAGGGAATGGACTTTATAGTGGAACACAGACCTCGGACTGCCCATGCCAATGCAGATGGCCTTTCCAGGTTCTTCCACTTAGAAAATGTGGACTGGGGCATAGTAGGCATAGCAGAGACTTGCCAGGCAGGGCCCCAGTGCTCATAAGTAAGTGCCCTGTATGTGTTCCCTGTGTGATGCCTAACTGTCTCACTGAGGCTCTGCTAACCAGAAACTCAGTGGTTATGCTCTCTCTGCTTTCTAAATTTGTCACTAACAGGCTAGTGACTAATTTTACCAATTCACATTGGCATACTGGTACACCCATATAATTCCCTAGTATATGGTACTGAGATACCCAGGGTACTGGGGCTCCAGGTGATCCCTATGGGCTGCAGCATTTCTTTTCCCACCAATAGGGAGCTCTGGCAATTCTTACAAAGGCCTGCCAGTGCAGCCTGAGTGAAATAACGTCCATGTTATTTCACAGCCATTTACCACTGCACTTAAGTAACTTATAAGTCACCTATATGTCTAACCTTCACCTGGTGAAGGTTGGGTGCAAAGTTAGGGTGTGGGCACCCTGGCACTAGCCAAGGTGCCCCCACATTGTTCAGGGCAAATTCCCCGGACTTTGTGAGTGCGGGGACACCATTACACGCGTGCACTGTACATAGGTCACTACCTATGTACAGTGTCACAATGGTAACTCCGAACATGGCCATGTAACATGTCTAAGATCATGGAATTGTCCCCCCAATGCCATTCTGGCATTGGGGGGACAATTCCATGATCCCCCGGGTCTCTAGCACAGAACCCGGGTACTGCCAAACTGCCTTTCCGGGGTCTCCACTGCAGCTGCTGCTGCTGCCAACCCCTCAGACAGGTTTCTGCCCTCCTGGGGTCCAGGCAGCCCTGGCCCAGGAAGGCAGAACAAAGGACTTCCTCTGAGAGAGGGTGTAACACCTCTCCCTTTGGAAATAGGTGTGAGGGCTGGGGAGGAGTAGCCTCCCCCAGCCTCTGGAAATGCTTTGATGGGCACAGATGGTGCCCATCTCTTCATAAGCCAGTCTACACCGGTTCAGGGATCCCCCAGCCCTGCTCTGGCACGAAAGTGGACAAAGGAAAGGGGAGTGACCACTCCCCTGACCTGCACCTCCCAGGGGAGGTGCCCAGAGCTCCTCCAGTGTGTCCCAGACCTCTGCCATCTTGGAAACAGAGGTGTCTGTGGCACACTGGACTGCTCTGAGTGGCCAGTGCCAGCAGGTGACGTCAGAGGCTCCTTCTGATAGGCTCTTACCTCTCTTGGTAGCCAATCCTCCTTCCTAGGTAGCCAAACCTCCTTTCTGGCTATTTAGGGTCTCTGCTTTGGGGATCTCACCAGATAACGAATGCAAGAGCTCACCAGTGTTCCTCTGCATCTCTTCCTTCACCTTCTGCCAAGGATCGACCGCTGACTGCTCAGGACGCCTGCAAAACCACAACAAAGTAGCAAGACGACTACTAGCAACCTTGTATCGCTTCATCCTGCCGGCTTTCTCGACTGTTTCCAGGTGGTGAATGCTCTGGGGGTAGCCTGCCTCCTCTCTGCACCAGGAGCTCTGAAGAAACCTCCTGTGGATCGACAGAATCTTCCCCCTGCTACCGCAGGCAACAAAAGACTGCATCACTGGTCCTCTGGGTCCCCTCTCAGCACGACGAGCGTGGTCCCTGGAACTCAGCAACTCTGTCCAAGTGACTCCCACAGTCCAATGACTCTTCAGTCCAAGTTTGGTGGAGGTAAGTCCTTGCCTCCCTACGCTAGACTGCATTGCTGGGTACCGCGTGATTTTCAGCTGCTCCGGCTCCTGTGCACTCTTTCAGGATTTCCTTCGTGCAAAGCCAAGCCTAGGTCATGGACACTCTAACCTGCAGTGCACACCTTCTGGGTTGTCCTCCGGCGTCGTGGGACTCCCTTTTGTGACTTCGCATGGACTCCGGTTCACTCTTCTTGCAAGTGCCTGTTCAGGTACTTCTGTGGGTGCTGCCTGCTTCTGTGAGGGCTCACTGACTTGCTGGGCACCCCCTCTGTCTCCTCCTCCAAGTGGCGACATCCTGGTCCCTCCTGGGCCACAGCAGCACCCAGAAACCCTAACCGCGACCCTTGCAGCTAGCAAGGCTTGTTTGCGGTCTTTCTGCGTGGGAACACCTCTGCAAGCTTCATTGCGACGTGGGACATCCATCCTCCAAAGGGGAAGTTCCTAGTCCTCTTCTTTCTTGCAGAACTCCAAGCTTCTTCCAACAGGTGGCAGCTTCCTTGCACCCTCAGCTGGCATTTCCTGGGCTCCTGCCCACTCTCGACACTGTCGCGACTACTGGACTTGGTCCCCTTGTCTTACAGGTACTCAGGTCCGGAAATCCACTGTTGTTGCATTGCTGGTGTTTGTTCTTCCTGCAGAATCCCCCTATCACGACTTCTGTGCTCTCTGGGGGTAGTAGGTGCACTTTACACCTACCTTTCAGGGTCTTGGGGTGGGCTATTTTTCTAAGCCTCACTGTTTTCTTACAGCCCCATCGACCCTCTACAAGCTCACATAGGTTTGGGGTCCATTCGTGGTTTGCATTCCACTTTTGGAGTATATGGTTTGTGTTGCCCCTATACCTATGTGCTCCTATTGCAATCTACTGTAACTTTACATTGCTTGCATTACTTCCTTTTGCTATTATCTGCATAATTTTGGTTTGTGTACATATATCTTATCCACATACTGAGGGTACTCACTGAGATACTTTTGGCATATTGTCATAAAAATAAAGTACCTTTATTTTTAGTACTTCTGTGTATTGTGTTTTCTTACGATATTGTGCATATGACACCAGTGGTATAGTAGGAGCTCTACATGTCTCCTAGTTCAGCCTAAGCTGCTTTGCCATAGCTACCTTCTATCAGCCTTAGCTGCTAGAAACACCTCTTCCACACTAATACGGGATAACTGGACCTGGCACAAGGTGTAAGTACCTCTGGTACCCACTACAAGCCAGGCCAGCCTCCTACAAGAAGCAACTTTAAAGACTTCACTTTTCTCGCTGGAAGTGTGAGACTTCACACTCTGCACCCGATGCCCCCGGCTCCACCTGCGGAAAACTAACACTACAGGGAGGACTCCTCGGCGACTGCGAGCCCATGAGTAGCCAGAGACTACCCCCCTGAGCCCCCACAGCGACGCCTGCAGAGGAAGTCCAGAGGCTCCCCCTGACCGCGACTGCCTGTAACAGGGGACCTGACGCCTGGAACATACACTGCACCCGCAGCCCCCAGGACCTGAAGGAACCGATCTCCAGTGCAGGAGCAACCCCCAGGCGACCCTGTACCTAGCCCAGGTGGTGGCTCCCCCGAGGTGCCCCCGTGCCTGCCTGCCTTGTTGAAGAGACCCCCGCGTCTCCCCATTGCTTACAACACAAAACCCGACACCTGTTTGCACTCTGCACCCGGCCGCCCCTGTGCCACTGAGGGTGTACTTTCTGTGCCTGCTTGTGTCCCCCCCCCCCGGTGCCCTACAAAACCCCTCCTTGTCTGCCCACCGAGGACACGGGTACTTACCTGCTGGCAGACTGGAACCGGGGCACCCCTGTTTCCATTGAAGCCTATGTGTTTTGGGCACCTCTTTGACCTCTGCACCTGACCGGCCCGGAGCTGGTGGTGTGGTAACTTTGGGGTTGCCTTGAACCCCTAATGGTGGGCTACCTTGGACCCAACTTTGAACCCTGTAAGTGTTTTACTTACCTCTGAACTTAACAATTACTTACATCCCCCAGGAACTGTTGATTTTTGCACTGTGTCCACTTTTAAAATAGCTTATTGCCATTTTTGTCAAAACTGTACATGCTATTGTGATTATGCAAAGTTCCTAGAATACCTGAGTGAAATACCTTTCTTTTGAAGTATTACATGTAAATCTTGAACCTGTGGTCTTAAAATAAACTAAGAAAATATATTTTTCTATATAAAAATCTATTGGCCTGGAGTAAGTCAGAGTGTGTGTTCCTCATTTATTGCCTGTGTGTGTACAACAAATTCTTAACACTACCCTCTGATAAGCCTGCTGCTTGACCACACTACCACAAAATAGAGCATTAGCATTATCTCTTTTTGCCACTATCTTACCTCTAATGGGAACCCTTGGACTCTCTGCATGCTATTTCTTACTTTGAAATAGTATATACAGAGCCAACTTCCTACACTGCCCTAACCCAGAAGTGATGAATCTGTCACTATGGATAGATCTGAAGGGGGAGGGATTTGCAGTGGACAAAATGGAGATTCGAAAGCCACCACTGTAGGTCTTTCGCAGTCCCCTCCAAGACCTGGACCATGTCGGACAGATTTCCCTGATGCTGCGCCCACTGGAACTTCAAGTCCCACTGCAGAGCCCGCATATGCCATCTGGCATGTGTCTCTAGCACAATGCAGGAGGCCGTGAGGCCCAGCAGCCTCAGAGTCAGTCTCACCGAAACCCAAGACCAAGGCTGAAAGATCGGAATCATAGCCTGAGTATCTTGGACTCGCTTTTTGGGCAGATAAGCCTGAAACTACACTGTGTCCAGAACAGCTCTGACGAAAGGGTGCGTCTGTAGGGAGTCAGGTGTGACTTTGGCACGTTTATAGTGAACCCCAGCTTGTGCAGGAGGCTTGCCGTAGCCTGAAGGTGGGAGACAACTTTCTGGGGCAAGTCCACTTTCAACAGCCAGTCGTCGAGGTAGGGGGAAGACTGCAACCCCTAACCTGTGCAGATGAGCTGCAACCACTACCTTCACTTTCGTGAACACCTGAGGGGCGCTGGTAAGGCCGAACAGGAGCACGGTAAAGTGAAAGGGCTTGTGACCTACCACAAATCATAGTGAACGTCTGTGGGCATGCAGAATGGCAATGTGGAAATAAACATCCTGCAAGTCCAACGGTACCATCCAGTCTCCTGGGTCCAAGGCAGACAGGACCTGAGCCAGGGTGAGCATTTTGAATTTCTCCTTGAGGAAGTAACTGAGGTCCCGAAGGTCTCAGATGGGACGTAAGCCCTTGTCTTTGTTGGGCACCAGAAAGGAGCGTGAATAACAACCACAACCTACTTCTGGCGCAGGGACCTTCTCTATGGATCCCTTGGCCAAGAGAGCTGCCACTTCCTGGGGAAGAAGTGCCAAATGATTTTCCAGAACATGGCTAACTGACGGAGGCATGGCTGGTGGAGCAGAACCGAAGGAGAGGGAGTAGCCCCTTCAAACTATCTGCAAAAGCAACCTGTCTGTCGTGATGGATTCCCAATGGGGCAGGTGATGGCGAATCCTGCCCCCAACTGGATCGGAGTGAGGGGATGGACTAGGAGGGTTTGGAGGCTGCAGCGGGGGCAGGGGTGGACTGGGCAGCCCTCTGGTTCCCTGTCCCACATGGGATTTGACATCCCTGGCCATGCAGAGTCTGAACAGCATGGGTGGCACAGTGGCTGGGATGGGGATGCCACAGGGAGCCCCTTCCTTGGCCACGAAAGTTGGACTGTTGGGGGTGAGGGGCCGTGGAAAGGCCAAGGGACGTAGTCGTAGCCCAGGAGTCCTTGAACCTCTCGAAAGCGGAGTCCGCCTTGTATCCAGAGAGACCGGAGCCATCAAAGGGCATGTCCATAACAGTCTGTTGGACATCCCCTGAAAAACCAGATGTATGCAACCAGGAGTGGAGCCTCAAGGCCACCGTCTGACAAACCCATCTGCCTAGAGAGTCGGTCATGTCCAGTCCACATCTGATCATTAACTTTTCTCGTATCTCTCCCATAGGTGACAGCTTGGGAGACGACAGCACGGGCCTGGGTATAGCTGCCCAAAAGGCATGCAGTGTTCACGGACCGCAGGGCAAGTCTGGAGAAAGAAAACATCTTTCTCCCAAATTATTTCAGCCTTTTTTATTCCCTATCCAGGGGTACGGAAGGGAATGTGCCTGAGGAAGAGGAAGCCTGAATGAAAAGGCTCTCAGGCATGGGGTGTTGGGATGGGAATTTAGGGTTGCTCGGTGCGGGCCGATGACGACGTGCAATAGTTGTGTTCACAGGAGCCCCTGTGTTGGATCTGGACCATGTACCCAAGAGGACATCATTGAGGGCTTCACTGAATGGTTGAAGGGGCGCAGATGTGAAAGCCGCCTGCCTGAAGCACCTCTGTGAGGAGGTTTGACCTGACCTGAACAGTAGGCAGCTCACGGCCAAGGACCTCAGCTGCCCTACTGACCACCATAGACTATGTTGCTCCCTCCAATGTAGCCACTGTAGGAGGAGACAGCATGCCAGTGTCTAGAGAAGTATCCAGGCCACTGCCCTCCTCCAACTCCTCTGCCCAGTCCAAATTAGGGTCATCCTGGTATTCATAAGGGTCCAGGGACCCCTCCAATCCTTTTCCGTATTTGTACCCATAAGAAAAAGGGACTGAATCCGACCTGGGGTGAGTAGGCCCCATCGAAGACAGACAGCGCCAGCCAACGCTGTTCCAAATCAGAATCGCCGGGATGAGGACCGGGTCGACGTCGATTGTGAGCACCACCAACATCGGGAGCATCGACAATCGAACCAGCGCCAGGGAAGGTCTCAGTGGTACGACTGGCATTGGTGCGGATCCGGAGGGATCCTCGGTGGCCGGAGCCAAAGCCACGAACCTGGAGGCCCCCAACCAAACCCCTTGGGCCCTAAGGCACCATATCGGTGTCGGCCTGCCCAAAAATGAGGCGCATGGCCTCCTACAACTCCCTCAATTGGGCAGGGGTCGCTCCAGCTCGTGAAACTCAGGGAAACGCAGAGCAGTCCCAGAAGCAGGCTCTTAAGACAGAGGCCTTGAGCGACAATGCTCCTCCCGCGTGGCATCAGCTGAGCGACGGGGTGAGGCCGAAGGGTGACAGGACCGCTTCGACAACAACAACTTCTTACCTTGGCCCAAAGGCTTTGAAGAAGAATGGTGGTGGCTCCATGAGCGGTCTCGAGACCTTCCTCTCAATCGAGACCAGGAACTACATGGAGTCGACAGCCAGGCCGCCATGAGCTTGAGGGACCGGCCCGCCACTTGGAGCCCGACTTCGGGTGGTCAGCACACAAACGCCACAAACCGACATCATGCAGTGACAGTCCTCGCATGGCTTGAAACCGGTCTTCGGGGACATCTTGACGAACAAAAACTCCACAAAAGGGTCGAAGTCGGTCAAAAAAAAAAACGGGGCAGCTCTCTCCAGATCAGCACGTGGTGCAGAAAGAGAAGAACTGACGTCAGTGCGCTGAGGCGGCGTCTATGTACTACTCCCGATGTCATCATGGCGACTATGATGCCATAGACGCCCGCAAAGTCGACCGAGCCAACTACTGATGCTCAAGAGTATTGCTCGAAGAAAAAAATCTCCAGATCCAGTCTGAAGTTGGGGGGGGGTTTGAATTCCAAGATAAGGCATCTGCAACTGCAAGTCTCTATCAGGTAGTAGCCTGCACCTTTGAGTGGAAATCAGACGAGGGGGAAGATGCATGGCAGAGTTTTCATGGTGTTGAAGCTTTATCTTGCTAAATTGTCCAATTGAGCAGTCATTGTTAACTTGGAGTCCATGGTAGTGCCAAGGTTTCTTACTTCCTTAGATAGTTTAGGAGGTGGCCCCAGATCGTAAGGCCAGGTGCAGAGTGGGCAATCATTTTTCCAGTCACCATTTGTGAGTATATTTGTTTTGGAAGCATTCAGTTTTACATGGTTCCCCATCATGGTGGAGAAGTGTGGCACAATGGTTAGAGTGGCAAACCCTGATGCAGAGATCTGGCCTGGGACCAGGGTTCAATTCCCCACCTTGGCGGGTCTTGGGCTCAATTCCCTTGGACCAGGTAATTCTCGCCTCGGTGCCTAATCTAATTAATGGGTCCCACTCTGTAACTCTGGGCAATAGCTTGCTTAATCTCCACAACGGCCCTCACAGCGCCTGGATTCATCCTGGGGCTGTCCAGGAGTGGGTGCCTCACAGGGAATAGTCAAGAGGGGTTCCACAGCGGTATGCGTACAGCGCCTTGAGATCCTAACGGGTGAGTAGTGCGCTATACAAGTGCGAATTTTACTTTTTTTATTTTTTACAGTTTATCATTCACTGACCAACAGCTCTGAGACAACTGAAGATTTGAACTGAATGGCATTTTTGATTGACTATTAAGTCCTTAGTATAGTGCACCTGCTGGGCCCAGGGCCTATAAATCAAAAGGTACTAGACTAGTGGGTCTGCAGCACGGACTGTGCCACCCACCATGAGTAGCCCTGCAAACATGTCTTAGGCCTGTCATTGCAGTGCCTGTGTGTATAGTTTTAAACTGCCATGTCGACCTGGCAAGTGCAGTCACTTGCCAGGCCCAAACTTTCTCTTTTATTACCTGTAAGTCACCCCTTCAGTAAGCCCAAGGAAGCCCCGGGGGCAGGGTGCAGTGTATTTAAAAGGTAGGGCATATACTGTTGTGTTTTATATGTCCTGAACGTGAAACACTACTAATTTCATTTTTTACCATTGCAAAACCTATCTCTTCCACAGGGCAACATGGGGATTGCCTTGAAATATCTTAAGTGTAATTTCCTATTGGGAGCAAATAGAGATTTGGAGTATGGGGTCTCTGAGCTCACGATTAAAAAATACATCTTTTGGTTTAGTTGGTTTTTGAATTTTAAGTTTGAAAATGCCACTTTTAGAAAGTGGGCATTTTCTTGCTTAACCATTCAGTGTCTCTGCCTGTCTGCTGAATACGCGTCTGGGTCAGGGTGACAGTTGGCCTGTTTTGTGCATTCACTCTAGACAGTCACAGAAAGGGAGCTGAGATGTGCTCTGCATAACCTGATGGTCCATCACCAGATTGATAGTCGTTCCTGAGTTAGAGTGGTGGGAGGAGCTGGCACTTGCACCTGGAATAGAGCTGTGCCTGTCCTCACACAAAGTAGCCTCCAACCACCCTGGAGTGTGCCTGGGGCCAGGGTAGGGAAAGGTCGGGTCTTGTGCACCACACAGACTTCTCTTTGAAGTTTTCCTACTTTAAAGACGGAAATGGGTCCAAGTACCTGCCCTGACACCACACAGTTAGAACAGTTCTGGACTGAGGACATTCTGTCAGGGAGAAGTGCTGGATTCTGTAGGATGGACTGCCACTCTGCCTGTTGCTTTGTTGTGCTGGCCTGCTGCTTGATGTTTCTGTCTTGGGAATGAAAAGACTGTACTTTGCTGTCTACATTCTGCTTTCCAAGGTTCTCCAAAGGCTTGAACCGAGCTTGCTTCCTGTTAAGAAGTTTCACAGCCCTCTATCTGCCAGCACCTGGGCACCTGGGGTCTCTTGCTGAGAGTCTTGACTAGATCTGGGCCCTTGGGATAGTGTTCTGGTGCAACCAGAAGAAACTGGTACATTGACTTCCAGAGCGACTTTGGAACCGGCCCACTCCCTGACCCAGCGCCACTGCCTGCACCAGAGCCGTGGTTCTCGCTGAGTACAACAACTGCAACCTACAACACAGGCCCTGACGCGGCACCTCTGTAGTCTCATCACAGTGAGAGTCCAGAGGGCTGTGTCACCAACATCCGTGACACCCGACTGACTCCATCGCAGCAACTGTGGTGTAACTGCAACACCGTAAAGTTGACACCTTGTGTCTTGACCTGCTGGATTCATCGACCCTGCTGTGTCATAAGGGACCATAAGGAACAGATGCCTCACCTCCCCTGCCTAGTAGTAAAGAACCAACGCCTCATGTTGCCGGTGGCAGTAAGGAACCAACACTGCAATGGCTCTAGTGACACTTCACCTCCCCGACACCGTGCAACCACTGCTTCCTCATCGTTTTCCAAGGTACTGTAACTGAAATCTATACGACTCCACAGCCGGCCCGTGCTCCTTCTCAGTTGGTGCTGGACTGTTGAAAGTGACTACGTCCAGCAGTTTTGATAACCCCAGTTGGAGCTATTGTGTTTCTCTATACTACAGAGAAAGCACTATACTACTTTTAATCGTTGAAAATGTATATATTTACTTGTGTATGTTTTTTTATTTTGGTCTTGTTTTACTCCGATAAATATTAGCCATTTTTCTAAACTGGTGTGGAGTCCTTTTGTACGTGTGTGTGTGTGCGCACACACACACTTACTTTACACACTGCCTCTGGGATAAGCCAGACTACTTGTGCCAAGCTATCAAGGGGGTGAGAGCAGGGGTAATCTTAGCTGTGTGATTCCCTTACCCTGACTAGAGTGTAGTTCCCTACGTGGACAGGGTGCAAACCCCTGCCAACTACAGACACCATTTTTAACAATATAACTGTGGCACTAAGATTGGTTGACAATACCCAGCCCCCAGTCTTCATCTTTCTTAAGACTTGACTTAGTTCTCATTACATCCTCGCTCACTTATTTCTCTTTAATATTTAGTGCATGTGTTCATTTCGGTCTACCTTTGCCCAAGACTGCTGTAGTGGCATAACAGCACGTATTGCACAGTTACATACATCACACTTATAAATGCCACCGCCTGGCAAAATGAAATTAAAAGGACTAGAAGCGGGAGGTAAGATAAAATAGTGGAAGTGGATAAACCCATCCACATAAATGGCACCCGATTTTCACTGTAAAGAATCTGACTCTTTCTGCACCTCCAAATCTAACCTCTTTGCAGGACAAGACTCCATGTGCTGTAATAACTTAACACAAATCAGCATCATCTCTTTCAGAGTAAGTGAAGCAACAGACAAATGTGTAGGCAACAGTTACAGACCCTTTGCAGGGGATTAGTGTAAACGTATACCACTTTAAGAATAACTGTGAAAACACTATGAACATGAACTAAATTGAAAATGTCACTTACCCAGTGTACATCTGTTCGTGGCATCAGTCGCAGTAGATTCGCATGTTCTGCAATAGCTCGCCATCTGGTGTTGGGCCGGAGTGTTACAAGTTGTTTTTCTTCGAAGAAGTCTTTCGAGTCACGGGACCGAGTGACTCCTCCTTTTGTCTCCATTGCGCATGGGCGTCGACTCCATCCTCGATTGTTTTTCCCCGCAGAGGGTGAGGTAGGAGTTGAATTGTAGTAATAGTGCCCATGCAATGGAGTGACTAAGTATGCACCTATTTAAGGTTGAGATGATACATATATAAATAACTGAAGGTAACTTCCAAACTGCTACAGGCTCCCGGGGAGGCGGGTGGGCACATGCGAATCTACTGCGACTGATGCCACGAACAGATGTACACTGGGTAAGTGACATTTTCAGTTCGATGGCATCTGACGCTGTAGATACGCATGTTCTGCATAGACTAGTAAGCAGTTATTTCCCCAAAAGCGGTGGATCAGCCTGTAGGAGTGGAAGTAGTCTGAAATAATGTCCTTAATACAGCTTGACCTACTGTGGCTTGTTGTGCGGATAACACGTCTACACAGTAGTGCTTGGTGAATGTGTGAGGCGTAGACCATGTGGCTGCCTTACATATTTCTTGCATTGGGATGTTTCCTAGAAAGGCCATGGTAGCACCTTTCTTTCTGGTTGAGTGTGCCCTTGGTGTAATGGGCAGCTGTCGTTTAGCTTTAAGGTAGCAGATTTGGATGCATTTAACTATCCATCTGGCTATACCTTGTTTTGAAATTGGGTTTCCTGCATGAGGTTTTTGAAATGCAATAAAGAGTTGTTTAGTCTTTCTGATGTTCTTAGTTCTGTCAATGTAATACATCAATGCTCTTTTGACATCTAATGTATGTAGTGCCCTTTCAGCTACGGTATCTGGCTGTGGAAAGAACACTGGAAGTTCCACTGTTTGATTTAGATGGAACGGTGAAATAACCTTTGGCAAAAATTTAGGATTGGTCCTTAGGACGACTTTATTTTTGTGTAGTTGTATAAAAGGTTCCTGTATAGTAAACGCCTGAATCTCGCTTACTCTTCTCAGGGAAGTAATGGCGATGAGAAATGCCACCTTCCAGGTTAGGAACTGTATGTCGCAGGAGTGCATGGGTTCAAAAGGTGGACCCATAAGTCTAGTTAGGACAACATTTAGGTTCCATGAAGGAACAGGTAGTGTTCTTGGTGGTATAATTCTCCTAAGGCCCTCCATGAATGCTTTAATGACTGGTATTTTATATAGGGAAGTTGAATAGGTAGTCTGCAGGTATGCAGATATTGCTGCAAGGTGAATCTTAATGGAAGAGAAAGCTAGGTTAGATTTTTGTAAGTGAAGCAAGTAACCCACTACATGTTCTGGAGTTGTGTGTAATGGTTGTATTTGATTAATATGGCAGTAGCAAACAAACCTCTTCCATTTACTTGCATAGCAGTGCCTGGTGGATGGCCTTCTTGCTTGTTTTATGACTTCCATACATTCTTGGGTAAGTTGTAAGTGCCCGAATTCTAGGATTTCAGGAGCCAGATTGCTAGATTCAGCGATGCTGGATCTGGGTGTCTGATCTTTTGGTTGTGCTGTGTCAACAGATCTGGCCTGTTGGGCAATTTGATGCAGGGTACCACTGATAGGTCTAGCAGCGTTGTGTACCAGGGTTGCCTTGCCCAAGTTGGTGCTATCAATATGAGTTTGAGTTTGCTTTGACTGAGTTTGTTTACCAGGTAAGGAAGGAGAGGGAGAGGAGGAAAAGCGTAAGCAAATATCCTTGACCAGTTCATCCATAGGGCATTGCCTTGGGATTGTTTGTGTGGGTATCTGGATGCGAAGTTTTGGCATTTTGCGTTTTCCCTTGTCGCAAACAAGTCTATCTGAGGTGTTCCCCAGAGTTTGAAATAAGTGTTCAGAATTTGGGGGTGAATTTCCCATTCGTGGACCTGTTGGTGATCTCGAGAGAGATTGTCTGCGAGTTGATTTTGTATCCCTGGTATAAACTGTGCAATTAGGCGAATTTGGTTGTGAATTGCCCAATGCCAAATTTTTTGTGCTAGCAGGCTTAACTGCGTGGAGTGCGTCCCTCCCTGCTTGTTTAGATAATACATTGTTGTCATGTTGTCTGTTTTGACGAGAATGTATTTGTGAACTATTATTGGTTGGAAAGCTTTTAGTGCTTGAAAAACTGCTAGAAGTTCTAGGTGATTGATATGTAGTTTTGTTTGATGTACGTTCCATTGTCCTTGTATGCTGTGTTGATCGAGGTGTGCTCCCCACCCTGTCATGGAAGCATCTGTTGTTATTACGTATTGTGGCACTGGGTCTTGGAAAGGCCGCCACTTGTTTAAATTTATGTTGTTCCACCACAGAAGCGAGAGGTAAGTTTGGCGGTCTATTAACACCAGATCTAGAAGGTGACCCTGTGCTTGAGACCACTGTGATGCTAGGCATTGTTGTAAGGGCCTCATGTGCAGTCTTGCGTTTGGGACAATGGCTATGCATGATGACATCATGCCTAGGAGTTGTAATACCATCTTTGCCTGTATCTTTTGTGTTGGATACATGCGTTGTATGATGGTGTTGAAATTTTGAATTCTTTGTGGACTTGGAGTGGCTACTCCTTTTGATGTGTCTATTATGGCTCCCAGGTATTGTTGTACCTTGCGTGGCAGAATTTTGGATTTTGTGAAATTGACGGTGAACCCTAGTTTGAAGAGGGTTTGTATGATATGATTTGTGTGATTTGAGCACTCTATTAACGAATGGGCCTTGATTAGCCAGTCGTCTAGATATGGGAACACATGTATTTGCTGCCTTCTTATGTGTGCTGCGACTACTGCTAGACATTTGGTAAAGACTCTTGGTGCGGTTGTTAATCCGAAAGGCAGTACCTTGAATTGGTAATGTATTCCTTTGAATACAAACCTTAGGTATTTCCTGTGCGATGGGTGTATTGGTATATGGAAATAAGCATCCTTGAGGTCTAAAGTTGCCATGTAGTCGTGCAGTTTTAGCAATGGCAATACTTCTTGTAGTGTGACCATGTGGAAGTGGTCTGATTTGATGAAAGTGTTCACTACTCTGAGGTCTAGGATTGGTCTCAGCGTTTTGTCCTTCTTTGGTATCAGAAAGTACGGTGAGTAAACTCCTGTGTTTATTTGTGTGTTTGGCACTAATTCGATTGCATTCTTTTGCAATAGTGCCTGCACTTCTATCTCCAGGAGATTGGAATGGTGTGTTGTTAAATTTTGTGCTTTTGGTGGTATGTTGGGAGGGAATTGTAGAAATTCTATGCAATAACCATGTTGGATAATTGCTAGAACCCAAGTGTCTGTAGTGATTTCCTCCCATGCTTTGTAATAATGACCTATTCTTCCCCCCACTGGTGTTGTGTGGAGGGGGTGAGTGACATGTGAGTCATTGTTTAGTAGTAGGGGTTTTGGGGCTTTGAAATCTCCCTCTATTTCTAGGGAATTGCCCTCCTCTATATTGTCCCCGAAAACCTCCTCTATACTGTCCCTGGTAAGTGGACGGTGTTGCTTGTGAGGTGCTGGCTTGTGTGCTTTGACCCCGAAACCCCCCTCGAAAGGGCGTTTTACGGAATGTGCTGTAATTCCCTCTGCTCTGCGGGGAGTAGAGTGCGCCCATGGCTTTGGCAGTGTCCGTATCTTTTTTGAGTTTCTCAATCGCTGTGTCCACTTCTGGACCGAACAGTTCTTTTTCATTAAAAGGCATATTGAGAACTGCTTGTTGAATCTCTGGTTTAAATCCAGACGTTCGGAGCCATGCATGCCTTCTGATAGTTACAGATGTATTAATTGTCCGTGCAGCTGTATCTGCAGCGTCCATGGAGGAACGTATCTGGTTGTTGGAGATGGTCTGTCCCTCCTCAACCACTTGTTTTGCCCTATTTTGGAAGTCCTTGGGCAGATGTTCAATGAGATGTTGCATCTCGTCCCAGTGGGCTCTGTCATAGCGCGCAAGTAGTGCCTGGGAGTTCGCGATGCGCCACTGGTTTGCAGCTTGTGCTGCGACTCTCTTACCAGCTGCATCGAACTTGCGGCTTTCTTTATCTGGGGGTGGTGCATCTCCAGATGTGTGAGAGTTGGCCCTTTTCCTAGCTGCTCCTACAACAACAGAGTCTGGTGGCAGCTGTGTAGTGATGAAAACCGGGTCCGTAGGAGGCGGCTTATACTTCTTTTCCACCCTTGGTGTGATTGCCCTACTTTTGACCGGCTCCTTAAATATGTCTTTTGCGTGCCGGAGCATACCAGGGAGCATAGGCAGGCTTTGGTAGGAGCTGTGGGTGGAGGAGAGTGTGTTGAACAAGAAATCATCCTCGACCTGTTCTGAGTGGAGGCTAACGTTGTGAAATTGTGCTGCTCTAGCCACCACCTGAGAATACGCGGTGCTGTCTTCTGGTGGAGATGGCTTTGTAGGGTATGCCTCCGGGCTGTTATCTGACACTGGGGCGTCGTATAGGTCCCATGCGTCCTGATCTTGGTCACCCTGGCTCATGGTGGTGTGAGCTGGGGAGTGTGATGGAGTTTGTGCTGGTGAAACGTTAATCACGGGCGGAGGAGAGGGTGGTGGTGTAACTCTTTTCACCACTTTTGGTTGTGGTGCTTGTTCCGTCTGGAACTCCAACCTTCTCTTTCTCCTAATGGGGGGAAGGGTGCTTATTTTTCCTGTCCCCTGCTGAATGAAGATACGCTTTTGCGTATGGTCCACATCATTTGCTTGTAGCTCTTCCTCAAACCTATGCTTTTGCATTTGGGAGGTTAGCGAGTGCTCTTCTGTATAAGAGCCTGAAGCTGGGTCGCTTGCAGTTTGTTTCGGCATCGAAACTTTGTCTGCGTGTTTTTTCGGCTCCGAGGTGACTTTTTTCCTTTTCGGGGCCGAAACCTCTCGGCGTCGATCTGTTTCGGTGCCGCTGTCTCGGCGTCGAGCCGTGTCCACACCGGCATCTCGGTGTCGAGGCTTGTCTCTAGCACTTTCTCGGTCCCGAGAAGGCTGCGTGCCGGTGTCTCGACCGGAGTCGGACGATCTCGGCACTGTTTGGGCCTTTTTCGGTGCCGACGGTCGGTCACCGAATTTATGGGTCGAGCCATGGCCTGGTGGCAGTGGCGTCCCCTGGGCCTTGTAAATGTTTCTTTGTGTGGTTTTCGACGTCTTACTCACGGTTTGTGTATCGTCGAATCCTTCGGAGTCTGAGTCTTGGATCGAGAAGGTACCTTCTTCTTCCTGTTCCTCGAACTCCCGTTGGGCTGTCGGTGCGGACGCCATTTGAAGTCTTCTGGCTCGACGGTCTCGGAGTGTTTTTCGGGACCGGAACGCACGACAGGCCTCGCAGGTGTCTTCGCTGTGCTCAGGTGACAGGCACAGGTTGCAGACCAAGTGTTGGTCTGTGTAGGGGTATTTATTGTGGCATTTGGGGCAGAAACGGAACGGGGTCCGTTCCATCGGCGTTCTTCAGCACGCGGTCGGGCCGACCAGGCCCCGACGGCGGATCGAAAAACTACCCCGAAGGGCACCGGAGCTCTTCGATCTTCAATGCGGTGTGGAATCTAAGTACGCCGATCCCGAACGCAACAATACCGACGAAAATCTTCCGAAATTAACTATTTTTTCAGTTCCGAAACTCGGAGCGACAGGAACACGTCCGAACCCGATGGCGGAAAAAAAACAATCGAGGATGGAGTCGACGCCCATGCGCAATGGAGACAAAAGGAGGAGTCACTCGGTCCCGTGACTCGAAAGACTTCTTCGAAGAAAAACAACTTGTAACACTCCGGCCCAACACCAGATGGCGAGCTATTGCAGAACATGCGTATCTACAGCGACAGATGCCATCGAACATGAATTTACTCATTTTAAGAAAAAAATTCAGGTCACCATGTTTCAGTCCAACGTTTCTTTTGCTGTGGGGAGTTCTCTGCTTGCATGACATGGAGAGCTATGCCATCAATGAACTTATTTGTATGGCCTGAGCTGTGCTTTCCCCTTCGCTACGGTTGACAATCAGCAATTCCACAAAAGGTTCTCTGTGATTTCTTTTGCTTTTGTTCAACTAAGACCATGATTTGCGGCTTGAGTAGATCAAAAGCATTTCCAAATCCATAGTCAAGAGTGGAGAGTAGTGGCTCTGCAGTTTCAAACTAGTTCACTCAGTCCTCCAGAACGGTGTTTTTTACTCCCCCATATGTGTATACTTGGCATTGTGTCTCATATTAACTAGGCCTGGGAGGAACTGCAACTAGGCTGAAGTAATCTGGTAATTAAACATTACTCTCTAATATGGAATTACCGATAACACAATTACACCTGCTTTCATAGCTGAGCTATCTGGGGGAAAACAATCCTGATTCAAAAGTACAATTACCAAGTGCAAGAGGCTCTTCGCACTGCTACTTATGTTTTGTAGCATTTAATGCAAGTTTCTTAGCGCAAAATGCACACCCAGATCCTTTCGAGGGTGCATTTTGTGATAAGGACCTAACACCAAATGCTAGGAGTAAAGTGGGGGAACATCAAGCCCCAAGTGCATCTTTAGCAAGCACGAGCAGCTGTCTACACATTATTAAAATTCTGTTGTTATTAGCACTATTTCTTAGCAGAAAATGCATTCTAGCCATCAATTTGGACGCAGGGGGCATTTTTACTTCAAGAAAAAAATGCTAAATGCAGAATTACTCTTTGTGTATAATTCCATGTAATCTCCCAAATTCTGGGGTAATTCCTGATTACACTACACAAAATTACATGTTACGCCTATCCCTAATATAACCATTCTTGTGTGTATAAGCTAAGTGGGGTGCATAGAGACTGATGCGTTATTACAGGTGCCCTCCATAATGACATACTTCAAGCAGCACAAAACAGTGGTCTTACAGGGACACAAAACAGCCTTTGCGGTTTCCCTCTGCCTGAAGCAGCAATGAAATGAATTTGGGCCCCAGAGACCCCATAGCGGTTTCACATCATTTTGGTTTCTACCTGTAATAGAAATCAAACTGAGTGTTCCACATACCCACAAACAACTGACCAATCTGGATTTCCTGCCTGCCTCTTCTCTGTTTAGATCTACATGGAGGCAACCTCAAGCCAACCCATTCCGCTTAAGGTTTCTGGGTAGAGTGGGACACAATTCACATTCAAAAACCATCTTGGACTTTGGTCTTTGTGGTCAGCAAAGTACTGCTTGGAAATCCCTAAGGGAGTATGCTCTACCTCCATGGGAATACCCACGTTTAACAGGAGGTTCCTGTCGTCCTCTTCTAGTGTGAAAAAGCTGGAGAGCAACGCTTTACAGTTTAGCATTAGTTTGTTGGCCTGTATCATCATTTTAACCTGACAGGCCATCCCGCTTGGACCTGGCTTCCCATCAGTGCCCTAGCTGTATTTAAAGTGCACGCACTGTATGCCAGTAGGTTGTATCAGTCTCCACCCCCAGAGAAGCCCTGTACACAAGCAAAAAATGGCATCTGACAGGAAGAGGTCTCTGGAAGTTGTTTTTCCTAACCTGGCAACAAGACTACACAGTGAAGAAAGCAATGCAGCTGTGACTTACCCTAAAAAAGGAGAGGAGAGCAACACCCCTTCGTGAGGAGTAGCAAAGCCCAATGCTCTATTGCCACTGTGGAGATCTTGAGGTTTTACAGAGAAGTGAGACTGGTGTTGAGTTTACAAGGACATTTTTGCACTAATCATATCGGCTTTGTCAGTTGGTAAAGGCCCTGTTGGAGACACCTCAGGGCTGTGAAAGTAATGGGATGTAGAACGGAAGGCTTTTTTTTTTCTTCTTTTTACTGTCCCCTACTATTCACCAACTTTGTGGTACTCTCTATTTAAATATTTCCAGTCCAAAAGGCCTATGTGAGTATCCCTTTCACCAAACGGCACAGGATTATAATGTGTTCCTTTCGCACGGGCACCAGTACCCCCTGTACTTGTAACTCAGAATGTCAATTTGAGCAATAATGTGCTTTCCATTGAAGAGTATCTTGTGCCAGCCCCTTTTCACCAATGACAGTATGTAGGAAGTTGGCTCTGTATATACTATTTCAAAGTAAGAAATAGTGTGCACAGAGTCCAAGGGTTCCCCTTAGAGGTAAGATAGTGGCAAAAGTAGATAATTCTAATGCTCTATTTTGCGGTAGTGTGGTCGAGCAGTAGGCTTATCAGAGGATAGTGTTAAGCATTTGTTGTACACACACAGGCAATAAATGAGGAACACACTCAAAGACTTACTCCAGGCTAATAGGTTTTTATATTGAAAAATATATTTTATTAGTTTATATTTTAAAACCACAGGTTCAAGATTTACATTAAACACTTTAAATGTAAGGTACTTCACTTAGATACTTTAGGAACTTTGAATGAAAACAATATCATGTACAGTCTTTGTAAAAATGGCAATAAGCTATTTTCAAAGTGGACACTTAGGGGAAAAATCAACAGTTCCTGGGGGAGTTAAGTAAAGGTTAGATTAGGAGGTACGTAAAACACAAGTCTCAGTCCTGGGGCATAGGCAGCCCACTGTTGGGGGTTCAAGGCAACCCCAAGGTTACCACACCAGCAGTTCTGGGCCGGTAAGGTGCAGAGGTCAAAGAGGTGCCCAAAACACATAAGCACCTATGGAGAAACAGGGGTGCTCCGGTTCCAGTCTGCCAGCAGGTAAGTACCTGCATCCTCAGGGGGGCAGACCAGGGGGGTTTTGTAGAGCACTGGAGGGGAACACAAGTAGGCACACAAAACACACCCTCCGTGGCAAATGGGCGGTGCAGTGTGCAAAGCAGGCGTCAGGTAGGAAACAATTGAGGGACCTTGGGAACACTCTAGCAGTGCAGGCAGGCACGGGGGCTTCTCGGGACAGCCACCACCTGGGCTAGGCAGAGGGTTGCCTAGGAGTCACTCCTGCGTCGAAGTTCGGTTCCTTCAGGTCCTGGGGGCTGCGAGTGCAGTGTTGGTTCCAGGCGTCAAGTCCCTTGTTACAGGCAGTCGCGGTCAGGGGGAGCCTCTGGATTCTTTCTGCAGGTGTCGCTGTGGGGGCTCAGGGGGGTCGTCTCTGGTTACTCACGGGCTCGCAGTTGCCGGGGAGCCATCCCTGAGATGTTTGTTCTCTGGATCTTGAGCCGGGGGCGTCGGGTGCAGTGTGTGAAGTCTCACGCTTCCGGCGGGAAATGTGCAGTCTTTGAAAGTTGCTTAATTGTTGCAAAGAAGTAGCTGGTTTTGAACAGGGCCGCTGTTTACGGGAGCTTCTTGGTACTTTAGTCCAGGGCAGTTCTCTGAGGTTTCAGAGGTCGCTGGTCCCTGTCGGATGCGTCGCTGGAGCAGGTTTTCGAAGTTGGAGACAGGCCGGTAGGGCTGGGGCCAAAGCAGTTGTCGCCTTCCTCCTTCTCTGCAGGCCTGTAGGTCAGCAGTCGTCCTTGTTTCTTCAGGTTGCAGGAATCTGATTTCCTGGGATCTGGGGAACCCCTAAATACTGACTTTAGGGGGTGTGTTTAGGTCTGGGAGGGCAGTAGCCAATGGCTACTGTCCTTGAGGGTGGCTACACCCTCTTTGTGCCTCCTCCCTGTGAGGAGGGGGGCACATCCCTAATCCTATTGGGGAAATCCTCCAAACTCAAGATGGAGGATTTCTCAAGGCAGGGGTC